>NC_048231.1:81606103-81713804 GCF_002007445.2 Ailuropoda melanoleuca
TTTTTTTTTTTTAAGTACGACACCTTCCTCGCACCCTCCCCTCTCACCCCCAGTGGCGGTTTCCCAATGGGCTGATGGCAGATTCTGCTCAACTTCGGGGCTAGAGGGGAGACAGTCTGGGGTACTTACTCCGTGTGTAGGTTCCAGTGGGGAGATTGGCTGGGAGGGAGAAGGAGTGACCCACATATTTAGAAGGTAAGAAACCAGGCACTGTGAGGTTGACAGATGGCCATTGGTAACTTCAGATAAGTGGCCCCACTGAATCCTGGCCCCCAGGGTGCCCCCCCCCATTTTAGGACCTCCCCATGGTTTGCCCAGCCCTGCCCAGACTTCATGCCAGGTACTCTGTACCCAGCATGGGGCACCAAGTGCCTGGCGGCTGCTTGAGCATGACATAGTCCCTCCCCTCCCAGAGCTGCTGTCTGCTGGGGAGAACGGGAACAGCAAAGCACCCAGCACTGAGAGCTGGTGCGCAAGTCACATGCAGCTCCCCCAGGACCCACACTGATCTTCCTTAACCTGCTAGCTCTCAGACCCACCGATTAAATTTAGTCGTTGATGATACCCCACGGGCTGCCGTCCCCACCTTCAGGTGTAAATAATGTATAGGGCAGCACTTGTCCATCTGGGCCAGACACAGTTAGGAACCAGCTTTTCTCCTCTCTTCTAGACTCCAGTTCCTTATCGAGGGCTCCATTATCACTGCCACGAGCAATGATCAGTAGGTTACAGGTAGCCTGGGCCAAGCCCTAAGAGAAGAAACCTCCAGTATTGCCCCTTTCTTGTAACTGGCAAAGAAAGGTGCTGGGGAAAAGGGCCGACTTCAGAGCCAAACGAATGCAGGCATCTTACCCTCTCTGGCCCTTGGTTCCTTATTGGGATGAGGATTAAATGGTATTTAGTCTATTTAGTGCGGGAGAATGGGCTTCTTCCGGGCACCCTTCCCGATCTCAGCTGGGTGTCGGTCCTCGGTGGACCCTCGCTCACCGATCCCTCAGCCTGCTTTCTTTTCCTCCATAGCCTTTACCAGGATCTGGCTCTGCCTTAGAGCTTTCTGTGTCCATGGGTTTTCTCTCCCCAACTAGCATGGAGGTTCTCTAAAGGCAAGGAATGTGTCCGTTCTCTTCATGGCAGGGTCCCCAGTGACTAGAGCAGTGCTCGGTACAGAGTAGGTGCTCAGGAAATACTAGTTGAACAAATCAAGGAAATGGAATGTCTAGACTGAGGGAAGCAGGAGACAGTAGGTGCCCTTCTAGAGTTCATCTGGGAAGACGTCTCAGAGGAGATAAATCCAGAACCCTCGAAGAGGCGAGATAAGAAAGCTGGGTGGGGGCTGGCTGGTGGTGGTCCCTGCAGATGAGCTCAGAGTGGAGAGGAAGAGAAACGCTCCCCCCAAATCAAACTCCAAGGAAACAGTCTGGGCTCACAATGTAAGCTAAACAGGGAGAAGTACCATCAGCCAGTGAGGCTGCCTGCGTTCTGTCCCCACGCTTTGCTCTGCTCTCATTTAGCGGTCGTTTCTGGGCTTCGATCCACCAGGCCTCCTGTGAGATTGAATGAGTCTGTCCCAAGTCAGAATCCCATGAGCCACAGTCACAAGAAGTTAGGGTGGGCTTGCGGCAAGCGAGCCACGTGGCAGGGGCGCCAAGTGGGCGTCGGCTGTGTGCCATGCTGGTCTTCGGCTGGGCCTTCCTCTCCTGCCTCTCCCTTGAGCAGGGAAGGGCGGAACGAGGATGCACAGAGTGCAGGAGAGTTCTGTGAGGGTCGGGAAGAAGGTGAGAACATGGCACAGGAGCTGGGACAGGACACCCCAAGTCACAGAGGTTGAGGACAATGGCAGCCTCAGCCCTTAACGATCTGACCAGTGCAATATAACGTGAGCCCCTGTGTCACCATACACTTGCTAGTAGCTGCATTTAAAAAAAAAAAAAAAGAACTGGTGAAATTAATACCTTTTATATTATCCAGTATAGCCATGACCATTTCAACATGTAATCAACATTTAAAAGTATCAGTGAGAAGGGTTTTTTTTTAATACTCTTTTTTTGTACTCCGTCTTTAAAATCCACTGTGTATTTGACGCTCAGAGCGCCTCTCAATTCGGAGTAGGCACATTTCAAGGCCGCGTGTGGCTGGTGGCTACTGTACTGGACAGCCTAGGTCTGGAGGCTAGCTTCTAGAATCCTCAGGTTTTGGGGAAAACGTTCTGGATTCCTAAAGTATCTGGATCCCCAAAGTCTCAAAAGTATTTTTCCTAGCTTCTCTCGCTCAGCACCCAGAAGGAAAAGAAAACGTTGTGAGCTAAAATCTAAATCACTCAGCCAGCTTGCTAGCGTTGGGTGGTTGGCTGGGGCTCCCTGCTGGGGTCTGCAAAGGCAATCCTTTGAACCCCCAAATGAAGAAAGGTGAGGAGAGCAGAAGGCACCTAAAGGGCAAGTGAGAAAAACAGCACAGACCAGGGGAATCAAGGGCAGGGGGTGGCAGACTGGGCCACAAAGCTCCCAGCAGAGTCCACAGAGCTGGGAGGGGGTGCAGGCAGCAGCCAGCTCCTCCACACAATGGCCCAGTCCGCGGAAGGCACAATTAGCTCATTCTTGCTTTGCCCTTTTGATTACACTGTTGTTCTCAAGACTTCTATTTCTGTAATTAAGACCTTGTCCCTTACTCAGAGGTATTGAAACATAAAAGTATTTGCTGAATCTGGCTTCCCAGGGTTAAAAGCCAGACTTAGGAAATGCAAACACACTTGTGGAAATGCAAACACACATTCACTAACTAATTATCCCGTAATTAAGGCCGAAGCCCTGCTTAAAACAATTAGCTCTGGGAATTGAACAGTAGGTACAACTCCACTTTTTGCTAATTGTTCTTCCCTGATAGAGTGGATATGGCCAGTCCGAGGGGGGAAGGAGGGACAGTAGGGAATGAATTAGTCTGCCGCTTTGGGTCTGGACTGGACCATGCTCTGCTTGGTTTGGAAATGTTAGTCAGAGGAGAGTTTGAGGTGTGGAGAACAGCGAGGAGGATGTGGTTTGGGCAAGGGGAGTTGAGCGGCTGCCCCAGGCTTGGACGCGGGCCATGGGAAGTCTCAGAAGCTACTGCTGGCCACACTGAGGTGACTTGCCTGGCTGGAGCTGAGGGCGTGGGCCAAGGATTAGCTGACTGGAAAGCAATTAGATGAGGTGGGGCTGGCTGGGGAAATACCTGGAATCCCTGGGCCAGAGTTGAGACTTGCTTGGGTAATGCCCCAGGCGGGAGGCCTCGTGGGCTCTGGGGGGTGGAGGTACCCACCCAGAGGGCAGCTACCCATATCCCCACCAGCCGCAAGCCTTTTTCGCCTCTTGCTGATGGCAAGGAGTGGGTTCTAGAGTGTAGGGCAATCCAGGTGAGGTGGGGGTGATTTCAGCCTTCCAGGAAAGAGGCCCTTTTCCTGATGACCAAGGTCTCCCCCACCTCAGTGTGTCTGCCCTCCCCCCCCACCCTGCCTCAGACTCCTAGGACTTTCCTGAGGCCTGCCAGGCGTCACATCAGGTAACCGCCCCCTCCTTTTCTAGGTAGGAGGGATGTGTGTGGAGGGTGTTACCCACCCAGGGACTTTCACATTTTGAAAGGAGAGCTTGGAAGAGAAGATGTGTGCCCAAAGGGGGAAAAAAAGAGGCTCAGGGCTTTGTAGAGGTCAGGGAGATTACTGACCCCCTCCCCCAAGGAACCCTCTCCCCAGAAAATACCCACATGCATGTGGTCAGAGGGGCCTTCCAGACCACCCTCAAAGCAATCGTGTGAAGGATCCCCAGGGTTGACGAGGCACAGCACAGAGGAGGACTGACAGCTCACTTTTTTTCCCCCAGGAGGGATCACAGCTCTCACAGGGTCCTCCTTCCCTCCCCTCTCCCCTCCCCCTCACCTCCCACCCCTTCTGTCCCCTTCATGCTCTCCATAGATCAGAGGTTAGCAAACTTCTATAAAAGGCCAGATAGTAAATATTTTAGCTTTGCAGGCCAAGAGGCTAAATCGAGTTTAACCACATCCCTGTGATTTGTACTGCCCTGAGCAGCCGTGCAAAGCCATGAGAGCAGTTTCTGTGGAAAGTACTCAGTTCTGCCTTCCTAATGCGAAAGCAGCCGAGGACAATATGTAAATGAATGCGCGTGGCTGCGCTCCAGCAAAACCTTATTTATGGACACTGAAATTTGAATTTTATAGCATTTTTATGTGTCAAAGAATATTATTATTCATTTGCTTTTTTCCCCCAGCTATTTAAAAATGTAAAAACTGTTCTTAGCTCACAGGCCCCATAAAAAGGAGGCTGTGGACCAGATTTGGCCGGTGGGCTGTGGTTTACAGACCCCTGACCTAGATCTGTGAGTTCTCAGTGCTCATCGAAATCACAGGATCACTGTCAGAAAAGAGAATTTGCGATTTCCTGGGCGATGCTGCTGTTGCTGCTGTCGTTGGAGGTCCATGCGCTGGGTCGCCCTGATCTAGTCTGAATGCCGCCCCCATTTTACCGACGACAAAACTGAGACCCAGCAGTGCCCTAGCTCTGTCGTATGAATCCAGAGAGAGGGTTCTCTATCCCTGGCTGCGGAGCTGGCTGGTTTTCTCTCTCTAGCCGCCTTCAGAGATCTAGCCTGCCAGCTCACACTGCCCAAGGCGCTCACCGAGCCACAGGAAATGTGTATGTATCCCCCGGTGTCCCAAAGTGGCAGGGCTCCAGTGAGTCATTTCCCATGAGTGGAGACAGCGTGCACTGAGGCAGCCCCATGCTGTCAGACAGTTCCCTCCTGACCACCTTGTCAGCTTCGGGGATCCACAGAGCAGAACAGGATGAGAGGGAAGCTAAAAGTCCCCTCCGTGAGAAGAGAAAATGAAAGAAGGTGGGCTCGGACATCAGACGAACGTGATTTCAAATCCCACACTGTCAGTACCAGCTAGGACCTGAGGCAAGTTACTTAACCTCCTTGAGCCTCAGTTTTTGCATCAGTAAAATGGGAAACAGCCCTCTCTACCTCCACAGAATTGCCATAAGGATTAGTGATCACATCTGTCAAGTGTCTGGAACATAGTACAGAACGTTTACGGTATCTTTATTGGCCTCCCTGGCATAATGCCTTAACCACAGCGCTACCCAGCCACAGCCCGACAGGCACTGAAAAAGGCTCTGTCATCCTCCTGACGACACATGAGATTGTGTGGCTGTCCTTATGGAGGGAGGCACTGTCCCATGCTCCTTGACATTTTCAGTGGTGATTTAGGTCGGACTGTGTAAGGCCATGTCAAAGGTTTGTATCTGGGACCCTTGGGTGGCCTTCAAAGTCTAGGAACTCACAGAAATTGGGTGCAGACATCTGTGAACGTGTGTAGGTGTGCATTTTTCTGGGAGAGGTGCCAAAGTTTCTATCAGATCTTCAAAGACTCCCATGTTCCAAAAAAGCAAAGGGACACATGTCTCTAAACACAGTGCATAAGAAAGCACCAAACTTTTAGGACAGATTCCTGGGTTTGAGAATCAGCTCCCTGCTCCTGATACATGGACATCACCTAATTCGGTTCCAAACTCCCATTTCCTCAGCATTAAAACCCGTGACTAGCCTACCCGTCCCCACCCATTCCAGAGTCAGATGATGTCCTATGAACGAAACCCCAGAGTAAGGCAACGAAGGACAGTAGGGGTCTCAAAGTGACCACCAGGTGAGCGAGGGGCCTCGCAGGAACTACCCTGCAGGTCAGTGTGTTTGCTTCAAATGTAAAGGCTAGGGGGGCTTCAAACGGGTCACGCTAAGCTGCACTGCTAAGCAGGATGGTGGCAACCCTAGGGGAGGGGTCATGAGAAGAAGAACAGAAGAAGTCTGTGGGGTTCTCCAAGGTTCCGGCTCGTGGTCAGGCCCCCGGTAGCACGAGTGTATCCCCTGTGTGAAAATTCATCATCAACGACATACTTAGGATGTGTGCACCTTTTGGCCCGTGTGATACTTCAAAAGCTTTCTCACAAAAATGTTCCACTGAGAAAAGTAGAAATACAATATAAAATCACCCCCTTGGGGATTTTTCCATGTCATGTTGGAGTGACATTAGCACATAGCTTGAAGAAAGAGTACTTTATATGTACACAGAAAGAGGAGAGTCAGGTGTTAAAGTAATTCGAAGGCCAGGTTTAAGGATCTTTCTTTTGGACCCAAACTGCTAATCTAAGTTGGCTCAATGTAACTTTCGCCTTCTTCAGGCTGTCCCCGGCCGCTTCACAGCCATGATGGACCTGCCGTGGTCTGGGCTGTTTGGGGTGGCCTGTCCACGAGGCCCTGGATGGCAGCGTGCTGCTGTCCCATCCCCCGTCCTCCTGCAGGCTTCCCTCTGACGGGTTCCTTCTCTCTGCCACATCCCATGCTTCCCGCTCTCCAGTAGTTTCTTCTCAACAGCCCACCAAACCCCCCTGAGGAGGGAAAAGCCTTCCCTTGACTCCACTTTGCCCTCCGGGAACCACCCGATTTCTCTCTTCTCTGTGGAGGCAGGGGTTTCAGAAGAAACGGTCCCCCCATGTGCCTTCTTTCTGGATTGTCTGCCCCCTCAGGCCAACAGCACGGTCCCTGTTGAAGTCACCTTATTGCCAAATTCAGAGTCCCACTCAGTCCTCAGCGCCCCTGTCATAGCAAGAAAGCACCTGCCGGTGACATAGAAACCAGTGAGATGACTGTGTTCTCACAAAACTTTATCGATCGACGCCGAAAGTTGAATTCCATGTAATTTTTACATGTCAGGTGTATGTTTTTCCCGAAGTTTAGTATAGCCTTTAGTTAGCCTTTGCTTTGGGACTGTGTTCACCTTTAAGGCCTTCTCCAAAACTTCATTTGGTGTCCTTTTAACCAGAGGCCTGGAGAAGTCCTTTACCAAAGGACAGGTGACCATAGCTGGCAGTAAGCCAGGAAATGGGGTCCCAGATGCGGGTCCCAAAGCCTGTGTCGGTCACAGGCAGATTCCCAGGACAGCAGCAGCCCCCAAACTTGACCTGCGCAAACTGGATCCATATCTCCAGGCCTGGGTACCTCCACACGACACCTCCCCCTGGCCCACCCCCAGACCTCCCTCAAGCTCAGAGCATCCTAGTGAAACCCATCTGCTCCCACAGAGGGTGCCACCATCCTCCAGGCTGTGACAACAAAAGGCCTGAGGCCATCCCTGACTCTCACCACCACCCTCCACCCCATGAATCCACAGGGTCTGTGGACAGTGGCTCTTCCCTGGTCCTCAGCTCTGGCCACCATGTTTCTGCCTGTCCACAGCTCATGTAGGCCAACTTCCCCTTTCACTTGAATGAGCCTGCTGGTCTTCCAGCTGGGCTCACCTCCTCTTTCCATACTCCAGGCTCACAGGATTCTCGAGGGTGACCTTTCTCATTGCCTAGAATGTTCTTTCTGCTCCTTCCCCTGGCGCCACTCTTTCCCTAACTCAACTTTAAACGGTCTTTTCAGACCTCTGAGTTCCTCTCCCCACAGGAGTGAGGACGGTCCTTCCCACCACCCAACCCCACAGCACCCTCAGTTCAGGGATCCAGGCAGCACACTTCGTAAGACCAGCCGCCAGTGATGGGAGCCGCGCTCACTGTGTGCCAGATACTATTCTAACTATGGGTCCCAGATGATCTCATTTAACCCTACCCCACTCTCCAGAGGAGGAAACAGACACAGAGAAGTCAA
Source organism: Ailuropoda melanoleuca (assembly GCF_002007445.2). Classification (NCBI taxonomy): domain Eukaryota; kingdom Metazoa; phylum Chordata; class Mammalia; order Carnivora; family Ursidae; genus Ailuropoda; species Ailuropoda melanoleuca. Next base: position 81,613,795 of record NC_048231.1, read on the forward strand.
CAGTGCAGCCTGTGGGGGAGCGGGATTAGAACGCAGGCAGCCTCGCCCTACAGCCTTGGTTCCCATCACTGATCTGCTGTTGTGATGCCTTGTCTTCTCTACTGTACCCCTAGACCCGTGAGGATAGGACTCGTGCCTCCTTGTCAAAGGAATGAGTGAATGAATGGAACGGTTGTCACTCTCCCTTCAGACTCCCTGGAGGAGGTGCTGGGAGCCGTGCTCTGGGCCCGTGTTGCTGGGTGGGCTATATGCCAGGGAACCAAGGGGCCTTCTGAGTGGCTTGGCCGCAACGAGCGCACGCTTTCCTTCGAATCCAACCTGCAGGGCAGCTGGGCACAAGGTCCTGTGTGAGGAAAAACCACTCAAGGTAGACCCCGGACTAGAGCTAGCGAGATCCAAGTCGTTGCCCCCAGGCGTGAACAGAAAAGTTTCTGGTTATGGAGGTTAGGGGAGGAGGTCAGGGAAAGCTTCTTGGAGGAGGAAGGTCTTGCGATCAGTCTCAAGGGATCCAGTAAATGGAGCCAAGGTGGGGTTTGCTCCTCATCGTCCCCACAGATAAGAACAAGACGCGTTCATAGGCCTGTGAACAGATGGCTGTGGCTGGCCTGGAGGTCTGTGAAGGGGGCAGGGGGGAGAGCTGCAGGGGTGGACGTGGCCGGGGGCAGGGAGTGTCTGAGCAACCGCTAAGCACTTGAGCCCCTCACAGCCCCCTCAGGTGGACTGGTCAGGAACGCACTCGCCTGCACAGTCCTCCAAAAGGATCATCTCAGTTTAGAAACAGAGTTGCCCCGTCATTACAGTTTATGTTCTGCTAAGGGTAAGGCTCCAAAGCCAAACAAACTTCCAGGTGCCAATTAAACACTCTTATCTCCAACCTTAGACTTGGCAGAGAGCACTTAGCGAATCCTTTCTGCCGTCCCCAGGCAGCCCCAGGCCCTTTCCTCAGCCCAGGCCTGTCTGTCCCTCTGTCGGGTGGCTGCTGGTCTGAGTACAGATGCTAATTAGGCCTTTAGCACAGCCCTGTTATTCCCTGCTTAAGCTTGTCCCAGGCCCAGCTGTCCCTGCCCACTGGGTACTTGGTCACCGCCGTGCCCCCACACCCATCGCAGAATGAGCTGAGCTTCGTCCCCCGGGGGACAGACCTCCAGCCCAGCCTCTGCGGCGTGTCTTCCCGCTCCTCCCTCCACCCCCACACCAGCAGACGGGCTCCTCTGCCTGGTAACCAGGCTACGGCGGGCCTGTCTTCTTAAATACAGCCCGCCAAGGTTATCACACTGAAGAGGACCTGTGTCCAGCAAAGGTTTCTTTAGAATTCCGTGCTTGGTAGCAGAGTAGGGGGCCGGTGTGGCCCTTCTCCATCTCCTCGAGGCCCCTGGCTGGTTACCTGTGCCCTCCCCTACTCACATACCCTGTAAAGTCTGAGATGGGTGGGAGGGATGCCTGGTTGACTTGACATACCATGAGTTTCTTCCTAGGTTCAAGAGAGGGTGGGCCCCTGGCCAGGCCCTTCAGGTAACCGTGCGAATAACAGTGCGGAGGGCAGGGGCTGGGCGGGGAGGGCTGCAGCAGCCCCCGGACTCTGCACACGGAAGCCTTTCCTCTGAAGCTGGGGGGTGGTGGGGGCGGGTAGCCCTCTGTGACAAGGCCCCCTGCTGGAGAGTCCCTCTGGGATGACAAAAGCCAGCAGAGAGTCCAGCTGCCTCCCCCACCACCCTTCTTCCTAATTACATGTCTCGATCTGGCTTCAGGAAAGGCAAGACCTTGCACCACCAGGAGGGGTCCCGTCTTCCCCCGCCTGCCCACCGGATTCTGTGCTCAGACTCGGGAGAAGGCAGGAAGGCGGCGGAGGTGAGGGGGAGGCCTCGCTCAGGGACTCGGGTGGCTGGACAGTGGCTCGGCCACCGGGAGAGCTGACCCAGAGGAGGAAGGGACGGTTTCACAAGTGAGGCCGGGCACGCGGAGCTGGCCCATCAGCCCCTGGCATGCAGCTAGGCCTGTCAGGAAATCAAGGAGGCACTCTGTCTGCTTTCCAGCAGGCGCCACTTCTCTCTTTCCACTGCTTTGCTCAGTTCACGGTGCTGGCTCCAGGGCCGGGCGGGCGGGCGGGCCAGGCACCCTCTGCGGCAGGCCTGATGCCCGGGGAGCCCCCGCGCCTGCCTCGGCTAGCCTCAGCACAAGGGTCCCCAGGCCCGGGCCGCAGAGCTGCACGGAGAAGGCCAGCCAGCCACCGGTGGCCATCTCGGGTGGGAAGGCAGGGCGACTCTCAGGGAAGGATTCCAGACTGTTTCCTTCTCGGTTGAGCTCCAACGCCCTTATCTCCTTTCCTGCCAGGCGGGGACTCCTCACGAGTCACACACAAAAGAAAACCCCACCCAAGACACACAACCCCCCACATACTTGAAGGGGGAGGACTTGCCTCGGGTTCCAATTTAAGCTACCTGGTGGTCGGTCAGGGAGGCGGTCAGTGTGCCTTGCCCTAATATAAAATAGTATAGATTTGGTACAGAAAGGGAGGGGGGCCAGTGGAGGAGAGGAGCACCCCCTAAATGGAGCCCCTTTGGTGGCTACTGAGAAAACTCTAGGAGCTGTCCGTCCATTGAGATGTTTCTTGGAGGAAAAGCAGTGAGGGGAGGGGGTGGCAAAGGGCAATGACAAGGTTCAGAGGTGGTTGGGATGGAGGTGGGGGGGCCATTACGGGACAGAAGAGAACAAGGAATGGAAGGCGTGAGTAAGCCAGCATGCATGGCACGGCCCCTCCCTTGAGTGTCTGGCAGGCCTGAGTACCAGTCGCATTTCCTAGAATACAGGAATAATGGTTGGAATATGGGAAGAGAGAAAACTGCAGCCCTGAGCCACCCACTGGATACCCAGCTTCTAAGGCTTGTTGCTGTGAGGACTGAAGTAGAGAGACCTGGCCTTGCAACTCCTAACTCCTTCCCAGGCCTATTGGTCCCCCCAGAAGAGCTGCCCACCCTGGGACTTTCAGACTGGACGTTGGGTTCTGCTTCCTACAGGCAGGCGGCTGGCCTAGTTGACCCCTGGGGTCTCATTCCAGCCCAGCGAACTGGCGGCTGATTCTCCAGGCAAGTTGCTATGGGAACTCTAACTTTGAATTTCCTGGCTCTGGGGCTGTGAAAATCACAACCTGAACCTTCCGTTGATGTGGGTTTCTCGATTAATTTCCTGTTTGATTGTTTACTTTAGAGAACGGAAAATGCCTTTGCAGGCACCTAGTTCCCTCCACCAAGACGCTTATCACACCCTCCCCCCCACAAGCCAGCAAGGTCAAGTCCAGGCCTCAGGTGGGGGGGCAGGGGACGGGGCCAGTGGCAGGGGGAGGTGCAGTGAAGAGTAAATGGCATCCTGCCCTGCCCTCTCCTTGTGCCTGCTGGGGGTCCCAGGCTGGTGGGCACCAGGAGAGATCTGTGAGTTCAAAGACGGGCCGCAAGAGAGACATTTTCCCACCGCCCAGAGCCCCAGGCCTGGCCCCCAGCCCGCCCAAACCCCTCCTCCTGTCTCAGGGAGCCGTTTTGTGCTGAGTCAGACACAAAATGCAGCCATTCCTTCAGAAGGGTAGGGTACCGTGGAGGGGGTGAAGGTCCCAGGTGCCACCCGACACCCGGTGCCTCCAGGCCAGACATTCTTGGCCAAGTTCCCCTGGGGAAGCTTGCAGAATAACTGCTTTTCCATCTGCCTGTCCTCCAACTGCTCTCCCCAGGGCCCCAACCCTCCAGCAGAGAGCAGTGGACAGGGCGTTCATTATCATAATTCCATCTTGTTCCCAGCTCCGTCCTTGGGGAGCAGTTAGTGCTGGCAGGCTCAGGTGAGGCCCCGCGGCAGGTGTCATGATCCCCTGCAATGGTAGCCACCTTGCTGGAAGCACGATGCTTTGTCACCTTCAGAGCCCTTCTCCCCACCCTGCCAGCGGAACCTCTCAGAGATGGGCAGGAGCGCTCCCTCAGTCACTTTATAAATAGGGGCGCTGAGCACAAGGACGGAAAGTGGAAGAGGCTAGAGGTCAGCCGGTAATCCGGGGGGGTGTCCAGCCCCTCAGCACCCCTTCCCTTGTCTAGGTGACTGTATAACGTACCATCTGAATCAGGGCCCTCTTGTGAGCAAAAGGGACACTTAGTAATTACTTGTGATGGCAAGTGAAAACCAGAACCATCTGAGACACCCCACTTTTTGCTGACCCCCCCCCACCAGACTCATTTATGTGGGACTCATTGGTGGGACAGTGGTTATGTCATTTGACTATGGAGACAGATGAGATCTGGCTTCAAATCCTGGTTTTCCATGACTTATGTGCTCTTGGGAAGTCACCCCCACTCCCCGTGCCTCTGTTTCTGCAGCTATAAGTGAAGTTAGCAAACTCAGATAAACTGGTAAAAGGATAAAGTGAGTCTGAAAGCGAACATACAGTGCTCGCCTCTAGAGCGAGCATTCAAAAAAATGTAAGCCAGGTGATGACCGAGGACCCAGAAGGTATTGGTCAGTCCTCAGGAGACCCCTTCTGGAAGGGTAGAACCTCAGAGCTGCCTCAGGCACTTCCCATTCATCCTTTAGGAGAGAGCTCCATGAATGTGCAGGAAGTGGATGCGGAACAAGCCACAGAGAGGACAGGCAAGGCTTCTAGAAGGGAAAAGAGGGGCACTAAAGAAGGAGCTAGGAGGTGTTGACAGCAGTCATAGCCAACGTCCCTGTGGTTTCGAACCCCGACCCAGGGTCCTGGGAACTTAGGGGCTGCAAGGACTCTGTGAGCAGAGCTCGCCTTCTGAGCCGGCCACTGACCAGGGCTTGGCTCCCAAGAGGAGCCACTGGAGCCGTGGCCCCATCCTCTGGCTCCAGTGTCTGCAGGATTCAGTGTCTGCTCTGAGCCCCAGATTACGTTTCCACCCCCTGGGGCCAGTTGTGGGATGAAGCATTCCCCCATGTGACATTTACTGTGGCCACTTGGTACGAGGTGGTTTGCAAGCTCTGCAGGAAGGAGGCTAATTATTCCCTCCAGGGCGCCTGGTCCGCAGTTAGGGTGCCTGCCCGCCTGCCTGCCTGCCTGCGTTAGGAGGGCTGACAGCCAGACCACAGGGCACAAGCTTGGACTGAAGTCCAGGTCAGAACCATGAATTTCCTTGACATCTGATCATAGCCGCCATACCAGGGTTCCTTAATAGGCTAGTGCAATAGTGATATTTGGGACAAATCCCCCTCTCCCGGGGATGGCTGGAACGCAGGCGGGCACAGAGCACTGATAATAAGTGAGGAACATAGGACAGCACTGATGTCGTAGCTGCCCTGACTGGCTGGGTAGCGTGAGTATCCACACATACGTGTCCCTGTGTCTACAGCCAGCCTCGCCCCTCCCGTCCATTTCAGAGGATAGGGAGCGGTATCACTTCTCTTACTTAAGGCTGAACTCTGTACCTGTGTCCTTCTCGCCTCCGATGATCCCCTTCTCTCCTGCATTCCACCCACTCATCTCTGTCTCTCCCATCGTAACAACCACTCCCCTCGGCCCCGGCCTAGGGGCCTACCCTTTTTCTCATCTGTAGGCAAGTTCAAAAAGAGAAAGAAAAGAGAGAGGGGGAGAAGGGAGGAAGGAAGGAAGGAAGGAAGGAAGGAAGGAAGGAAGGAAGGAAGGAAGGAAGGAGAGTAAAGGAGAGAGAGACAGAGAAGAAAGAACGGAAACCCACAAAGAAAAAGAAAGAAATGGTGTACTCTTGCTGTCTCTCCTTCCAGCCTCCCTCTGGCTCTCCAATCCTATGTGATTCAGACTTCCGTCTGTCCCTACCCCAGCTCTGAAGTAAACATGGCAAAGGTCACCCTAATCACCAGATCCAGGGGGCCCTGGTCATTGTCCATCTTACTTGACCTCTCTTGAGCATTCGATACTGCTGACCTTGTACTTCTTAGAACTTTCTTGGCTTCCATGGCATCACTTCCTCCCATTCCTCTTAGCTCTCTGATTGTCCTCGTTCTCCTTCGGGAGTTCCTCCTTCCCCTCCACCATTCTTTCCATGTTTGGAACCCTTACCCTCTTCTCTTCTCCTCTGGGTCTTGCCCCACTTCATCTGGGAGAGATGAACACCTATGGCCTTGACCTGGCACTGTGATCATGGACCGCCAGTCTCCCATGAGTCATCTTCCCTGATCACCCCCAGAACCATGAACTCAATATTTCTAGTGCTGAGCTCCTTCACATCCCCCCAAACCAACTCCTCATGCCTTCCTATGATCATTGATGGCACCCCCATTCATCCAGTTGGCCAAACCCCAAACCTGGGGGTTATCCATCTTCTACGTTGTCCTTCTCTCCACCCTCACTTCTGCCTCCTAAACATATGTCCTCCCATTTCTCCTGCCTCGATTGAAGGCACTGTAATTTCTCGCAGCAGCCTCGTCACTGTCCCCTAGCCTGCAGCCCCCCACCACTCTACCAGTTCTGGTCTGTCCGCCATGCTGTGCAAGAAAGGATCCTTCCAGAATGCACTCTCCAGTTAAAAATCTCTTGGGGGCTTTCCAGTCCTTTAGGATAAAATCAAAACATAGTATTATGGCAGCTAGAGCCCTTTAGGATGTGGCCCTTGCCTTCTTTGTCGTCAGATTCTCTCTCTCCTCCCCGCACTATATATGTTAGCATCTTGAAATGCTTGTTATTCACCAGTGCACAATGCTAGTTCAGATTTTTTTTTTTTTGCTTTTGTGCATATGCCATATGCTGCTTCTTACACCATATGCCTGGCATGTTCTCCATCATCGTTCCATCCCGTGCTTCAATCCCATATACCTAGCACAATCTCTTGATCTCCCCCTGCTAGACTATGAGTTCTAAGTCTTACCCTTCTTGTAGTTATACAATGTTTAGCACAAAGTAGGTGTTCCATGATTGTTGTTGAAAGGATAGCTAGGCAGATGGATGGATGGATGGATAGATGGATGGATGGATGGATGGATTGGACGGATGGGTGGATGGATGGATAAGTCAGTGAGTAGGTAGATAGATGGATGAAAGAATGGGTGGGTAGATGGAAAGTTGGATACATGTGTGGGTAGGTAGAAGAATGAATGGATGGATAAATGGATATGTTGGTGGGTGGATGATTGCAGAGCTGGGTGAATAGATGCGCTAAAGAGTTGGTGGGTGAGTAAATGGGTGTGTGAACGGGTACAGTGGATAGATGTGTGCATGGATGGCTAGATGATGGCCAATGCAAACAAACAATATGTAAAATCAGTTCAATTCTGTGAAGGCCCAGGTTAATTCTTGTCACTGGTCAACAAAATCAAGAATTATGAGCTCCAGCTTACCAAAATAAGAATTAGCAAATGTGAGAGAACTTAAAATAATTCTCTAAGAAAAAGATGCTGATCCAGGATTCTTGAACACCTTCTAGTTCTTCTCAGACTTGGTGTCTGGTTTGTGCAAGCCACTTGACGACTGCGCTTCAGTTTCTCTGTTAGTAAAGATAATAATGCCGTGGCCTTTCCCTGTCTCCACGAGAGTGTCACGAGGGTTAATGGGATGGTACATAAAAAGTGTGCCAAGATCTTCAGGGGAGATATGTGTTTATAAAGAAACAGATTTAATAACAATAATCACACTTTGCATTTGGATCAAGCCTTGCACTTCTCAAAGCTCCTTCACAGACGTGATCTCAGTTGACTCTCAAAACAATTCAAGGCAGGTATTATCCCCATTCTCAGGCGAGGAAAGTGAGGTGCGGAGTGATTAAGTGACATGCCTGGGGTTACTCTTAGTGAGTAGCAGGTCTTCTGACTCTAAGCCCGCTGCACAATTTTGATGACAGCCTTCTTGGATAGATTATCTCCTTTCCTGCCTTCCCGAAGAGACCCAGACATAATAGCCCCTCTCGGCAATGAGTCAGGGTCTCTGTCGAGAGCATCCGTTCCCCGCATCCGTTCCCAGGCCGTCCTCTGGGTCTAGCTGTAGGTGTCGGTCCAGGTCCAGCAGAGGTGCAGGATGGAGGGGCCGGGACTCAAACCCAAGGGTGCTCCTGAGGGGTAGGTGGTCACGTGCAGCTGCCCACCTCAGTCACCTGTCCTGACCCTCTGCTTGTGTTACGGCCGTCTCCTCTCTCCCATCATCAACATCTGTGCCCAGCACCGTGGCTCCCGTGGCCACTGCAGACCTCTCCCTACCCCACCCTGGCTCTTGGCTTTTCTCTTCCGCCTTCCTGTGACATCCTCCACACGTCCAGACTGTCCTGCCACGTCCCTGGCCCTTCTGTAGGCCCAGCCAGGCCATCGGGGCTCTGCAAACTTGTTCCCCAGAAAATGAGCGCGTCGCGTGCTCTCTGAAACCATCTTGCCGTGCTCTCTGGTTGCCATTCCCGCACCCCCTGCTCTTCCCCCAAAGGAGAGAGGCCCCCGCAAGCAGGGTCCGAGCTGGACTTTTGCAATGGCTGCGTAAGGCTTCGTGGGTTGTTTCTACAAGGTCGAAACCCTGTGCTGTCGGTGAGCTGAGGTGGTCGGGGTGGGCCGGCCAGCCCGCCTCAAGTTGGCGCTCCCTCTTCCAGGGAAAGGCAAGACGTGGCCATCTCTGGGGCTCGCTCCCCTCCCACGAAGGGAGGCAGTCCCACGGGTCCTTCCATCGGCACCGTCTTTCCCTTCCCACAGGGTGGCATCCCCAGCCACCAGCCAGCTCGCATCCCGGCTCGCCTTGGGTAGCATGCCCATGCCCTGGGGACCTGCCCTTGGGGACTCCAGGATCCTTCCACCAAGCAGCCTATCTCCCGCATTGCTCTCGGGCCTCCCACAGCCAGCCTGCGAGCACCTTGGCCTCTCCCCCAGGGAGGATATGATGGGTGTGCCCACAACAAGTCTCCCGCAGAGACAATAGGACAGGAATGCATTAGCTTCCGAACAAACACTGTGTGGGCTCGCACAATTGCCTTGGATTCTCATCCAAGAAACACATTTCGCTGTTCGAGGGCGCGGGTGGCTTGCCTGCCCCAGCCCGCCCACACCCCTCTCTGTGCCAGAGACTTTGATGAGAGGGCTGCTCCTCCCACCCACTCCAGGGCCCGCAGCCCCCAGGTGGGGCAACCCTGCCTCTTCTGTGGGTGTGGTGTCTCTTCCAGAGTGGCCGAGGTGGGGAGGGAGAGGCCTGCCCACCCCACGAGTCCCGCCCCTGCCACAACTTACTCTAACCAGTTGGTTATTGTGGTAGAGTATAGAGAACAGACGATTGATCGTTTGAGCCAGTTCGGTGGCATCAGGGACATTCACTTTGTGCCACTGTCACCACCCATCTCCAAGAGGTTTCATCATCCCAGACTGAAACTCTGTCCCCATCAAACCCTGTCTCCCCAGTCCCCCATCCCGGCTGCCCCTGGCAACTGCCATTCTACTTTCTGTCTCTATGAATTTGACTGTTCTGGCTATAGAAGTGGAATCTTTGAAAAAAGAAGTGGTATCTTCTTCATTTCACCCAGCAGAATGTCCTCAAGGTTTATCCTTGTGGTAGCAGGTGTCAGCCCTGCCTTCCATGTGAAGGCTGAAGAACATTCCACTGTGTGGATGGACCACAGTAGTTTATCCCTGTCCATCCCTCCACGGACACTCAGTTTGCTTCCACTTCTTGCCTGTTGCAAACATGGGTGGATGAGTACCTGTTCGAGTTGCCATTACTTTTTGAGACCCACCTTGGGGTTAAAAAAAAAAGAAAGAAAAGAAAAGAAAAGAAAAAAGAAAAGGAAAGAAGAGAAAAGAAAAGCATTGTCTCCAGAAGATTGCAAATGGAGCGTACATAAACAAGAGAGCTCGTTGGCCCCCTCCACACACCAGCAGGGGTTTGTTTATCCAAACCTGAGCTGTCCCTTGGGAAAAAGCAGAGTCCTAAAGAAACGGAACACAGAACAGGTGAGTTTGGCCAAGATGGAAAAGAGTGGAAAGATCCTGCACTTGGAACACTGCCTGCAAACAACAGGTAGGGACAGAGTCTTCGGGAGCTGCTGATGGCCTGGAGGCTGGGAGCCTCTAACAGGGGCAGCGAGAGGGGTCTCCGGAGGGAGCCCCCGCGGAGTCCGCGTCAAGAGCTCCTGGGTGAGGGGGTCAGCCTCCTGTTATGCCACAAAGAGCAGCAGGGGGTGACTTCCGGGGAGGCTGAGGGGGACACTCTCCAAAGCCCCGACAGCTCTAGGGCTCGGAGACTGCTCTACAGTGCTCCTCGCGAGAGGCCAGAACAGCATTTGCGGGGAGAACAGGAAGCGGTCTGCAGCCTCCCTGCAGATTCCCTTCACATCCCTGCACGCAGCAACTCTGAAGGAAAAGTGTAATGACCCACCCCGGTCCTCCCCACTGCCCTGAGAAAACCCAGCCGGCCATTTGCAAGAGGGCCTATCGCATGGTGTGATTGTTGGCTTAGCACAGGCTTTCCCAAGCAACCAAGTGGAAGATAAGGCTGGAGGAGAGGCCTGGGGTTGGGAGCCAGCCCACAGCTCTGCCTGAGCGCCCAGGCGAGCCACCCTGGCCCTCCAGAGCACCCCCCCCTGAGTCTGTCCTCTGCCCTGCTAGCCAGGAGCCAGGGCCTCCAGGGAGGGAGCCAGGCAGCCTGGGAGTTTGGGCACACAGAGGAGAAGGGACTGGAGGGGAAGGTCCCGTCCTAAGGATGTGGGGAAGAAAGAGCAGGAACAGAGACCTCCCACTCTGCAGTTTCCAGCCTCCATCAGGGAGCAGAGGGCAGGCCAGGCCTGGGGAGAGGGGTGAGGAAGTGGGAAGAAGGGGGCACTTGCTCACCAGGGCCAAGGGCTTGGCCAGCAACAATATGGAGGCTCAAGGAAGCTTTCCACGAAGTGCTGTCAGCAGCTCAGGGGGCCGCTTGGAGGGAGAAACAATCACCTTTCAGAACATCTAGTACTTGCCAGGCCCTGACGCCTACCGGTATTCCCATAATGTGCCTTCCCTGGTCCCTAGCGCCCCTAAGAAGCTAAGGTCAGGACAGAACATGATCCCAGGGTCACTTCAACTTACCACGACAGGCCCCCTTGAGCACCTGCCGTGTGTCAGCCAATGTGCTGGACGCACCCAGAGTGGACCGTGTTCTTCCCACGAGCCGCCGGCCGCCCTGCTGCCCCCTTCCGCACCCAGCCGCCAGTATATACTCTGTCCCTAAGAGTTCCCCCTCCTCCAGAATCCCCCCCCCTTTCTTGTGATTTCTACTAGCAATTTTTAAGGATTTTTTTCCCCCAGTAAGTGCTACAGAAAACCTCTCAGGGAACAAAGTTACGTTCAGAAAGAAATTCCAGCAAACCTTACAGATTAGTCCCTCTGTCCCCTGCAGAGTAAACAGGGCTAGGCCCACTTCCCCTTGCTGACCCCATCCTAGGTGGCCACAGGCCCCTCCCAGTCTGTGCACCAGCCCAAGCAGGCGGGGCTGGGTGCGGACCACATGCCTTAGGTAGGCCGGCTGCAAGGTGAATCACCTCCCTTAGCTTTCTCCAGAACCTGGTTCCTGGTCTTCAGTCTAGCCTCCTGGGTCCTCTAAATGAGGGACGCCCTTCCCCATGTGCCTCCCAGAGGCCCACCAGGTACCAGCTTGGTGGAAGCCTCCTCTGTTTCCCCTTGGGGTTCTGCAGCTCTGGGAGGCAAGAAAACTCCAGAAGTTGACCCTGGTGTAGCAGGGGAGGGGCAGTGGTGCGCTGCAGGTCGCTCCATTATGCCTGTGTATTGTTAATTCTTTAACCAGACCCCTCGCTGCTTTTACTGTAATGATTGTGCAGCGAGAACCTTGTATCCATGTCAGGGTGGGTGTCCGGGTCCATGTGTAGGACGCATTCCTTAAAGTGGGACAAAACAGAGGCCCTGTCCTGGTGGAGCTTGCCTTCAAGGTGTGGGGGGAAGACAGACAGCAGACAGACCAGTAGGTAATGTGTCAGTGGCCAGTTAGGCGACACCGAGACATAAGCCAGGAGGTGAGCGGGGCTGAAGGGTTTCACAGAGGCCAGTGCGGGGAGGCCTGGCTGGTGTGGTGACGTTGGGGCAGGGCCCTGACTATAAAGCGAGAGAGTGAGGTCGGCGCCTCTGGTGGCTGAGAGTGCCAGTGACAGAAGCACGAAGGCTGGGAGTCAGGACCGTGTCAGTGAGTAAAACAGGCACGCCAACGCCTGTCACTTTGTGTTGGTGACACCATTTCCTCCCCTGGATTGTCCCTTGCTCTCCGCCTGCTTGTCATTTGAGCAGGTCAAGGAAAGGATGCCTCTGTTCTTCATCCCCAAATGATTTCTGCGTGTCTGCTGCCAGCCCAGTTCTGACAGATACAGGGAGAGGGAAGGGGAGGGAAGGGAAGGGAAGGAAAGGAGGCCTGGTCCCTGAGAGTATCTCTGGCCCGGGCAGCCAACACTGACCTGTCTGGCCCCTGGCCCTTTGGGGCCTTGATGCCCTGCACGCTCAGGGGGCACATAGCAAAGCTCACCCTGAATCTTCAGCCGTCCTGAGGTGCGTGCTTCTGGCTCTTGCTGGGAGGACCCCAGGCTGTGTGGATGGATGCAACGTGACAGGAGAAGGGAAGAGAAGAGGAGGACGTGCAGAATTCGGATTTCAAGCTAGCAGCAGGAATAGTACCCCCATGATTTCACCTCTGCTTGAACACGTCACACCGGGGCCAAAAACCTTGACTCCAGTTCTCGTTCAGGGAACAAGGACACTCACCCTAGAAGTGCCTTCCTCTTGTGCTCTCCTCACCCTCCACCCTTCCTTTAAAACTAACAAAAACAAAAAACAAACCAAAAAAACAATGCATGAATCATATCGACCAACATTGGGTGAATCCCTGCTGTTGCCAGGAGCTAGGCTAGGTGTTAAAGGTGGCAAATAGGAACACAGCACTGTCCCAGCCTTCAGGAAGCCGGCGGTTCAGCCTGGAAAACGTCTTTTCATTCGTGTGGAATGCCAAGCGGGTGGGAAAGCCAGGAGTGAGAAGCGGGGCGGGGGGGGGGCGGGGTACCAGGGCCTGGGGTGACCTAGAAGTCTCCAAGGAAAACTGTGGGCCTTGAAGGGTGGGCAGTTCCAGCAGAGGGAGAAGTTGTCCGTGGCAGGTAATCTGAACGCAGGGTCGTCCTATGGATGTGACGATCCGTGTGGCGGGGGATGGCGGTGGGCGCGTACGTCGGGGATGGCGGTGGGCGCGTACGTCGGGGTTTTCAAGAGGCAGCTTCAGCCAGTCGGGGACAGAGGAAGAGGTGGTCAGAGGGGTTTGTGGAGAACACGGCTGTAGTGCTTCTCTGAAGCTGTGCCTCGGAGACATGTCTACTAGGAATGAGGAAAAAGGAATTTTGTGAAAAAGCAGAAAGTAGCGAATATTGGTGAGGATGTGGAAAAATCAGAGCCCCAGACATTGCTAGAGGGAGTTGCAAAATAGCACAGCCGCTGTAGTTCCTCAGGTCCCCAGAAAGCTCAGCGTGGCCCAGCAATTCCCCTCGGAGGGAAGGACCCCCCGAGATTGAAAACATGCACTCACACAAAAACCGGTACACGAATGATCACAGAGGCATTATTCATGACAGCCAAGAAAGGGGAAACAGCCCCCATGTCTATCAACTGATGAATGTAGAAACAGAATGTGGTCTGTCCGTACCATGGAATATTATTCAGCCATAAAAAGGAACAAAGGACTGGCACATGGTACCACACGGGTGATCTTTTAAAAAGTTCTGTTAATGGAAGAAGCCAGTCACAAAAGACCACATACTGTATGAGGCCATTTATGTGAAATCTCCAGAAAAGACAAATCCAGAGACAAAGGAGATTTGGGGGTGCCAGGGGCTGGGGGGGGATGAAAATGTTCTGGAGTTGGGTAATGCTGAGGGTTGTGGAACCTTGTGAAAATTTTGGAAGTCACTGAGTTGTATACTTAAAAATGGCGGATGTTGTGTGAATTCCACCTCAGTTGAGAGAGAGAAGGAATGAGAGGAGGCAGAGGGCAGCCTGGACGGGGGCATGGCCAGTCCCAGCACTGAGCAGCCTGGCCATGGCCTTGGTCAGGAAGCCATTCCAGCCTCTGGGTAAGTCAGCCCAGCTGTGGTTTTGCAGAAGAGCACCGTGAGATCTGGAAGTCGTCCTCTAGCCAGGGCCCAGGAGCGCCTGAGACCGTGGCCGAGCCTCCTCCACCCATCAGGAAGTCTTTGCACTAATTGCAGCTCTCTGAGGATTTTCGCTGACCAGTCGTTACGGCCGATGGTCCCAGCATATTTGCCACCGCCGTCAGACCCAACTGCAGCCTTGCTTTGCCGTGGCCTCTAATCGTAGCCTTCTGACCCAGCCCGGGCGCCCGGGCCCTATAACCACGGTGGTCCTCCAGTTGCTCAGATCCTGCGAGCGAAATCGCTGTGTTCCTGCTGCCCTCTGACCTTTGTGGGCTCTCTCCCCAGCCCTCGCCTCCGACGTGTCTGTTCCAGGCTGCATCAGGGCTGGGGCAGAGAGGGGGCCAGCTGCAGGGGCCCGGGAGCTGGCGTGCCGCCCCCCTCAGTCGTGTTCTCTGCCTCTCTCTTCTGCAGCTCTTGCAATCTCAGGATGTGAAAGAAGACGCCGTCCTGTGCTGCTCGATGGAGGTAAGTGTCTCTGACCTCAGGCCCAGTGTGCCCCCCACGCCTTCCACCTGTGGGCAGTGGCGGATCACCTTACGTACCCACAAGTCCTGGGCAAGGGTGTGTAGGCGGGGCTGGTGGGGAATGGCTTCCTGAGCCGATGTGGATCCAGAATTGTCAACCCCAAACCAGAGTAAGTGTGGATGGGTAACCAGCCCACTCCTAGCTGGAGGAAGAGATGGCTGGTTCTCTAGAGAGAAGGGCCAAGCGCTGGCATTGTGCACTGTCCTTCTGTCCCCAAGACCACCTTTTCCTTGCACCAGGCATGCCACATAAATGACTTAAGAGATTCCAGGTGACACCCGCCCCCAAATATCTCCCTTGGCTTTGGTGGTGCAGGGTTTGGGGACAATGCCCAAGGAACGACATGCAATGCCCAAGGCCTGAGGCCCCATGTTGGCACCCTCCGTTTCAAAGCACCCCCATAGGAGGCGCCACTCCTGTTCCCAAAGTGTGGCCACTACTCACTGAAACTCTCCCTCTGGGATCTTCCTCAGGGGCAAACCTTGCTCTGGGAAACCAACCCAGTCATTCAGAATAGAATGCGAGGAGGACAGGTGCTTCGAGCGTGAGCACCCAGGGCGTGTCGGGGCTGCGTGAGCACATCTCTCGGGTGGCTTCTGCCCAGCCTCCAAGGCCACTGCCTAGGCTCGGAGGCCAGAGGTGCTACGAGTCTGGACAACAGCCTCAGGTCTATGGGATGGTCACTGTTCATTTGTGGGGCTCTATCTGGGTACCTTAGATGGGTTTTGGTGACGGGGAGATAGAGGAGAAGAAAGCCTCTTCCCTGCCCTCAGCTTCCACTCTGGCTGGGGATAGATAACACAGCGTAGAGGAGAAAAATGGGTAGAGAGCACGCATCGCTGAGGAGTCAGAGGAGAGAGATCAGGGTGGTCCGGGGAGGTCGATGAGGACTTTATGAAAAAGGCAGAGCCTTGAAAAATGGGTGGGATGAGACAGGGATGGGGCAGAGATGGAGACTGAGATCATGTGGAGAGGACCCGCGGGGGCTGCTGCCTGAGGGTGCATGATCCAGGCCGCGGGGACCCCTTCTTCCCGACGCTGGCTTCTCAGCATCACCAGGGGCCTCTCTTGAGGGCGAGCCCTCTGGCTGGCCTTCTGCCCCGGTTCATGTTTCCCTCCCGCACTTCATGTCACAAGTGTGGACAGAGGTCAGTGCTGGGGTGGGGAGGTGGGATTAGGGGCAGGAGAGAAATAGGAGACCTCATCCCTGCTCTCAGGTTCCAGAGACATGCAGGTAATAATGACTAAGATCGTTGCTAGAGAGACATCCCAGCAGGTGGAAATTAGCACAGTGTAGCCTGGTCACCTTTGAAGGGAGCAAGTCAGCCATTGAGGGTCTGAGCAGTGGTCAGGGAAGGCTTCCTGTAGGAGGGGAAGCTCTTGGGTGAAAGACACAAGGAGCATGGTCCCGGTAAGGGCTCTTTTCAGCCCCGGGCAGCAGGCAATAACCTAATCCCTGTTATTCCTGTGGCAGATTGGTTGGTAAATGTGGGCTTTCACGGTTGACTCCTTCCACCCTCCCACCTCCCCATCCTCCCTGTGACACAGACGCCTGGCCTGCACCTTCCAGAGAGAATCCACTTATTTCCTGTCCCTGCCGCCAGCCCCCCTGACCATTCTGGGCCCCGAGTCCTGTCCTAACCCCCGCTTGCCTGCCCACAGCTGCAGAGCACAGGCCGGCTGCTGGAGGAGCAGCTGCCCGAGATGATGACCGAGCTCCTGGCCAGCGCCCGCGACAAGATGCTCTGCCCCTCGGAGTCGATGCTGACCCGGTCGCTGCTTCTGGAGGTCATCGAGCTCCACGCCAACAGCTGGAACCCTCTGACGCCCCCCATCACGCAGTACTACAACAGAACCATCCAGAAACTGACAGCCTGACGGCCAGGGGGCCTGGCGGGCGGCCCGCGGGCAGCTGGGGCCCTGGTACCCAGGGCCAGATGGACAGGCGGGAGGACAGGGGTGGCCCTGGCGGGAGAAAGAAGTGGGGAGGAAAGCAGGCAGAGCCGGCGGCCAGTCTGGAGCCAGACAGGGAAGGAGGAGTGCCCCTCGGCCGAGCCCCCCAGCCCCACGCATGTGGCAGCTCACACCAATAAGGGAAGCATGTTTCTTTCTCATGGTGGCCCTGGTCGCCCCTCCCCACTCCCGCTCCTCCCCGCCCCCTCCCATCAACCGCGTCCCCCGCAGGGCTTTGTGCGAGGGGTTTCATCTCTGTGACTCCTCCGAGGCCCTGGCAGCTCTGCACGCCGGGCTACCGCTTGGGTCAGAAAGGACCTCAGAAGGCTGAAAAAGTGGGTCGGGGACGGGCTTGCATTGTTCCTGCTGTCAGCCACAGTCGCCAACTGGCAGCAGGCGACGTAGAGCAGATGTCCGGGAGGACAAAGGCAGGCACGGTCCCCACCAGCCGCCCGTAATTGACGGCCTTTGTCCGCCACGGTCGGTTGGACTGGGGGACTGAGGCTTCTCCTCTAACCTTCACGCTGCACCCTCCCCACTTCCAGTTTTTCCTCCGTGTGGCCCCCAAGCCTCAGGCCCGGGGTGGGGGGTGGGCGGGGGGGAGCTGGAATGTGCCGTTCTGCTCCTACTCCTGTGTTTTATTGTTTTATTTTCAAAAGTCAGCTGCTTTGAAGTTTCCTCTCTGGATGCAAAGAGTCCGAGATGTGATCACACAGTTAGCACCACAAGGACCCCCCCCCCCATTAGTGGAAGATCAAACCCGGCCCTCTCTGGAAGGATTCTAGCCACAGATAGATTGCCAGTAGCCAATTAGGGTAATTGGAAACTTCTGCCCCGGCGGGGGTCCCTCTGGAACCCTGTGCTCCACAGCCCTTGGCTTCCAGGACCTCTGTTCTCTTCTTCGAGCTGTGCTCTGTCAAAGGGCTGATACTGTCGCGGGTGCGAGGAGTGCGTTAAACCCCCGTCCTGGTTTGGGGGGCGGGGGGAGCCTTGTGGTGAATGGGGCAGAGAACGAGGCTGGCAAATTCAAGCCAAACCTCGAGGTGATGTTGCCCACGCCACACACAGGTCTTGTCCCTGGCTTAGTCAGTGGGAAGTGGCTGTTGGGGGCTGCCTGGCTCCCCGGGACTTGGAGCTTAGCTAACTGGGCTGTGTCGCTGGCCCAGCCTCACCGCAGGCAGGCTCCAGAAGCCGAGGCCCACCCCCAGCCGCGGTCCGAATGCTGCAGGAGGGCTCTGGGCACTGCAGCCCCTGGGCCGTGGGTAGCGGTGCAGTCACTGAGTCATGAGAAGAACAGTGAGTCGAGCAGGCGGAGCCGCCAAACAGACAGAGCTTTCCAGGCTGGGAACGACACCGGGGTTTCTCGGAAGGGCCAGGTCCTGGGGAGAGCCCCTTCTCTGTTGGAGGATGCAAGTCAGGCTCTAGGAGGCGTCACAGGCATCTGCCCAGCCCCAGCTCTGGGGTCCGGAGCCCATTGATAAGCCCCTGTAGAACGACCTCAGAGTCAAGCAGCTTCCTTTACTGAGGCTGGTCACTCCTTGGGTCACTGGAGGGCCTTGGCTGCCTGGTCCACTCAGGCTGGCCAGGGAGTGAGGGCTGGAAGTTTTCCTTTGTGGACTCGGCTTCTGAGAGAGCAGGCAGGGTGGGGGAGGGGGGCCCCCAGTACTCCCTGGCTTTCCCTCCCCAGGATGGGAGCCCATGCGGGTCCCAAGGCAGAGCGTGTTGGGGACACGCGTAAGGGACACAGGTTTCCCTGGAACAGGCCTATGGCCTCTGCCCCTAGCCTTTGCCTCCTCCCCTCCTCGAGCTTCTCCTCACTGCCTTTCCTCCTCAGCAGGCACCTTCAGCCCAGCCCGGGGCCCAGGGACACCAGAGGCCCCACAGGAGGCCCCGAGGGAAGAGCTAGACCAAGGTTGGAGGGCTCAGAGAGGACACAGGGGGCCTCATGGTCTGAGGAAGTCAGGCAGCCTCTGCGGGGCACGGAGCCGCTCCCAGGCAGCCGTCAGAGAGCTGCGTCTGGGCTGCAACGGGCCTAGCTCCCCTCGAGTGCCAGTGTGAGGCCTGCGTGTGCGTGCGTGTGTGTGTGTGTGTGCGTGTGTGTGAGCACATCGCTGAGAACAAAGCAGGGCCCCAGAGGAAGGGAGTGACCCAGGGGAATAGGGTCTCCTGCCCCTTCCACGGAGCAGAGAGCGAGCATGCAGGGGCTCCTGTTCCCCGCAAACCCGAGACCAGTGGCATGGTGGGCGCCATGGGCCTCATGCCCCTTCCTCCTAACGGCCTCTTTGGTGGTCTTGCCTCAGGGCCACCCCTCCTTGACTGTTAGGACCAGAGTATGAAGAAGTAAGATATAAATATGTATACATATATAAATATATTTTTAATTACGTGTCGTGTCACGGCGGCTCCAGACATGGTTTGCCTAGTTTATCCCATTGCTTGAAAGTGCTTCCTGGCCAATCCAAATAACAATGTAAGCTGTTTTTCTAAATGCAGGTTGCTGCTACTCTTTGGGACATGGAAGGAAAACGTTTAAAAAAAAATTTTTTTTTAAAGGAAATAACAGTAAAGCATAAATTCTGTGACTCTGAGTCCGCCTCCCGAGGGAGACTACTCAGACAGGAACCGGCGGGGCAGAAGTGGGCGCCCCACAGGCCTCTAGCCCCTCCCCAGGCCAGACCCCCCTTCTGCTGAGTGAGGAAGGCCGTATCCAAGTTGACCTCTGAATGTATTCGATGGGAGGCAAAACTGGATATTGCATTTCTGAGGCTCGCGTTGTTCTCCCTACCCGCCCCACGGCTTTCTTGGCACCGTGAAGAGGCGAAGTCCGGCCATCTGATGTTGATCCTGTCTCGGTCTGTCCCCCCTGCCGGTCAAGACCAGATAGTCCTTGCTTTCCACTCAGGCGGCCAGCCCGCTCACCGCAGCCCTGCTCCCCTCGGCCTCGTGGCTTTGCCTGAGCGTGGGGACCGCAGCCCCAAGAAGGCTCCTAACCTCCCCCGGAGAAGGTGGGAGCCCCACCATCCCCCGTGGGGAATGTGCACCCCAAACCCAGTTTCGTCTGTTTGTCCTTCCTCGATCAGTCTGTAAACCTTCGAGGTTTAGGGATCGCCCTGTCCATCCGTGTAAATGTAAATGTTGGCCGAGTCGGTATTTATTCTAATTTTTATTTTATTTTATTTTCTCTGAGGGAGGGGGAAGGGGTGTGGGAAATGGACCACTGATCACGCCCTGGGCAGCTGCAGGGGCGGGGACCCCGCCAGCCAGGCCGCCGCAAGGAGCAGCCCCATGGGGCCGCCCCAGACGCCACGTTCCAGTCTCTTATCTGGCATCGGAGCCCGGCCAGTGTTGCTCGTATGACAGACTCTCAGGCCTGCCCGTGGAGTCCTGTGCCTCAGCTGCTGGCGCTGTGTGGGGACCTCTGCCTGGGCCTCTGAGGACGCAGATCGCAGAGAAGACCACACTCCTCTGCCCGGGACGCTGGCGTACAAGGGCTGCCCGCCTCGCCTGAGCCCGCCGGGAGCCTGGCGACGGGACCTACCTCCCTGGAGCGGGGGCCTGGGGCTGCCCGCCAAAGCCGCGGCAGAATCCTCCTCACGCGACCACTTTCCCTCCCTCAGTATGTCCTGCTTTCCAGCTGAACCCAAACTACAAGTGGGTTCAAAAAATAAACACCAAAACCCAAAAATGCCCTGAATCCGTGTTCTCTGTGTGTTCGGCAAAGGAAATCTTTCCCAGAGTCTTCTGTGGCCTCCGCCAGCGCTGGCAGAGACCTCCAAGGAGCCCCTGGCCAGGCCAGGAGCTGATGAGGTTTCCCACAGTGCGGCCGTCTGGGAGAGCGGGGGCATGGTCTGGGGCCTGGGGAAGGCTGTGAGGGAGAGGTCCAGAGAGCGTGGGTGGAGGACCCTTGTGCCCCCCACCTCCCCAGGCTGGGAACTCTGGCCCATCTGAAGGCTCGCGATCGGGCCAGTCCAGCAGAAAATAGCTTTTGCACTAAAGATGTGGTTTGCTGCTCGTTTAACCACCCCACCCCCCAAACCCACCCCTTCCTTAGAAATATCACTGAAGCATTTGGCAAGGACTTATTTTAGAAAGACGGAGACTTGGGCCCAGAAGCTTCTAAAAGTCAGCAGCAAGTGGCTGTCCAATCCCAGTGGGTCAAACCAGTCTTTCATCAAAGGGGCCCAAAGGGGCCCAGTGATTTATTTTCCTGTGATGACATGTCCCTTGTTTTGCACAATCCCTCCCATGGCAAGACACTGGGGACACTGCCTCCTGGTAACAGATCCCCCTCGGGGCTTCTCTCTGACTAGAACTTGCCAGTCTTTCAGCTCCTCGGGGCGGCGACAAGAGCATCCACCCCCCTTCCCGTGTCGCTGGCCTGGTCAAGACGGCGGCATGCCCAGCCCAGCCCAGGAGCCTGGCGAGGGCGTGCTGAGATTGGTCACTGCCTGTTACTGAGTCACACGCGACTGTGCAGGGACAGCCAGAAGGGCACAGATTGGTAGAGGGAGATAACATTTTAATTAAACAATCGAGGCATTTGTCAAACCGAAGTTTCTACAAAAAGGCAATTTACAAACCTGCAGAGGTGTAGGAGCAGATCGTGGAGATCGGAGCAAAAGGCCTTTGAAGGTGGGAGGGGGTGGGGCAAGCTTACCAAACACTGTGCACAGGAGCTTTTTCTGGGTGATTTAGTCCTGGTTCCAGAAGCTTCTAAGTTACGAAAACTATAAAACATGTCATCCAAATAATAAACCTTTCTTTTTTTTTTTAAGGACATGATTTTTTATTTTTATTTTTTAAGATTTTATTTTTTATTTGAGAAAGACAGAGATAGTGATAGCGCGAGCGGGGAGGAGAGGGAGAAGCAGGTTTCCCTGCTGAGCAGGGAGCCCGATGTGGGGCTTGATCCCAGGACCCTGGGATCATGACCTGAGCCAAAGGCAGATGTTTAACCAACTGAGCCACCCGGGCGCCCCCCAAATAATAAATCTTTCAATCCTGCATCTCACCACCATCTCTGCTATGTTACCTGTCCTCCTGAGGGTAGGTTCTGTTTATCCTGGGGTCTGTAGGAGGGAGGGAGGGAGGGGAAGACAATTTGGGATGAATAAGCTAGGACGCACGCACACGCACACAGGACTGGTAAGGGCCTTTTATGTGCCGAGGTAAAGAGCGGGAAAAGAAGAAATTGAGAAGGAAGAAGTGGCTATGCCTTAATATTAACAGTCTGTCAACCCCACCGCTTCCAGGGGCTTCAGAGCCCTCCAGACAATGTTGTCAGGTGGTTCGATGAAGTGGGTGGGTATTTCTGATCCCCATTTTACAGATGAGAAAGCTAAGGGTCAGAGAGGGCACATGACCTACCCAAAGCCAAGGGCTGGTCAACAGGAGAGCCAGGGGCCGCAGGAGAGCCTGGTGCCCTTCCCTTAGCCCAGAAGGCGAGCGTGTCCTGGGCGGCCTCTCCCCACTGACCGCTGCAGAGCACGGCCCCAGGGAGCCGCCAGGCACACCAGCCAGACAGAAGGAGCAGCCAGCTGCCCGCTGGGACCGCAGGGGCAGCCGGCACGGTCTTCCCTCTGTGTCAGTGGAGAGCAGACGCATGATGAAATCAAAGGATTTGGGGGGTGGGGGGAGAAAAAGCTGTGTCGCAAAGTTTGGTGCTGTTATGTAAAAAGATCCGTCGTAATATGTGCAAACTGTCCCCTTGGATCTCCTCCACACTGGTGGGTCTCAAGGCGGGTGGGGGGCGAGGGAGATGCTCTTAGGGAGGTTTCTGAGCTGGGGAGTCAATATACAAATTGCCTGGGAACTTCTCAAACTATACTAGGAAAGACGACACCCATCTACATCAACATTTTCAGAATTCTGATCTTAGGGAGCCCCTCTTCTTTTTTTTTTTTAAGATTTTATGTATTTATTTGACAGAGAGAGAGAGAGCACAAGCAGAGGGAGCAGCAGGCAGAGGGAGAGGGAGAAGCAGGCTCCTCGTTGAGCAGGGAGCCCGATGTGGGGCTCGATCCCAGGACCCTGGGATCATGACCTGAGCCGAAGGCAGACGCTTAACCGATGGAGCCACCCAAGCATCCCAGGAGCCCCTCTTCTAACCGGCAGGGGCGCACATGCCGTACCCTCTGTGGGGAGTGGGAGAGAAGGTATTTAAGGCCGCCATCACTTTCTCCAGGACATAGCTCAAAGATAAGCATGAAGAACTGTTACAGTCATGCAGAATCAATGTCTAGAAACAGCAGGTGATGACGCGGCGTTCCTCACCTCCATCCACAGGACAGGTTTCACCTGCATCTCGGAAGTTTGCATTAACCGCTCTGCTTTACGAAAAGACCTACATTAGCAGCTGTTTTCCCTAACCTAAAGAAATCCAAAGAGGATTTTAGCTTTTATGAAAAAAAAAAAGCAAAAGGTGAAAATGGTGTTTAGCGTTTGTTTGCAGGGAGTCAGTAGGGAGAGGCAGGGGCACCTGGCTCCTTCCCCCGGAACCTCACTCAGCAACCCAGCCTCAACCGTCGCAGCTTGGAGCTGTGTCTGTGAGCATGTGTGCCTTAGTCCCACTGGTTGTACCCATCCCTTCACAAGATGTGCCCTGAGGTATCTGAAAAGCCGAAGAGGCATTATTTTGGGGGGTGTGGGAACGCTCTAAACTTTTCCGTATAAATTAATGGCAATCGCTTCTTCAATGGCGTGTCAGCTTCTGCCAGTGCTTGCAGGAATGCTCTGCTTTCCAGGAGCAAGGGGAGCCCGTACTGGGCTTTGCGATCCGAAGTGGAATGAGGCTGAGCTGGCCGGCACGTCCGCGACAGGGGAAGGGCTCCAGTAAGCAGCTTGAGTGTGGAGCAGAACAGATACCCCGGACTTGGGCCGTGTTAGGACTTTTGTGTGCCCTGGGCACCTAGGCCTTTGCAGGCCCTCCTCCTGCAAATAAGATAAAACTGTATGTGATGACCACGTGGGGATGAAAACGAATATATTCCTATTCCTTAGTAAAACTTTTTTTTTCAACCTAGAAACTCATTTCTTAATTCTGATTTTAAAAGAAATGAAGAGTACTTTGCAGGCCCCTAAAAGTATCATGTGCCCGAGGTACTGGGCCCAATGGGTTCATGGGCCCTGAGGGAAGATCCCACCTTTCCCGTCCACCTGCCTGAACTCGGGCTGAGCGGGGCAGAGGCGGGGGGGCGGGTCGAGGTGGTCAGCAGGGCAGCGCATGCTGCCGTCTTCCGAGGAAGCCGTTGGCCCACTCTGGGAGCAGATGCCGTAGTGCGTCTGCCCCAGACCGGCTGCTGGGCAGAGAGCCCGGAGTGCATGCGAGCAGCTGTGTCTGCCTGGCCCAGGAGACTGGCCCAGAGAGCCCAAAGCAGCCCCCAGTACTTGTTCCTTAACGTGCTTTCCCACACATTACCTTGTGATGGGCTCACCAGAGTCCTGGGAAGGAAATGAACCAAATTCTGCTACCCATTTTATAGCTGGGAAAACTGAGGTTGCGAGAACCATGATGGTCGAAGGGCATTTTTTGTTTTTAAATACATGTTCTGGTTTGATCTTCACAACAGCCCTGCCAAGTGACAGCCACTTTTGACACCGTTTTATTTCTTTTTCATTTTTTAAAGATTTTATTTATTTATTTGTCAGAGAGAGAGAGCACAAGCAGAGGGAGCAGCAGGCTCCCTGTTGAGCAAGGGGCCCAACTTGGGACCCTACCCCAGACCCTGGGATCACCACCTGAGCCGAAGGCGGACACTTACCTGACTGAGCCACCCGGGCGCCCCTTGACTCATTTTAAAGATCGGAGGGGCTCTGCACTAGTGCCTTCCTAGTCCTGAAAACTGTCTGGTGGGCATGTATGGGGACCAGGCTGAGCATCCAGGCTCCTAGCCACCTTTGTGCCCAAGTCCCCTTGCCCTACCGCCCCCAGGGACAAGCAGGGGCTTAGGCCAAGGCACGTGGGCCCAGTGGTGATCCAGCAGGACACAGAGGGACACAGCCCTCAAACGTACACAAATGGCGGGAAGAGAGGTTCATGGCCTGGCCCGTAATCGGTGCCTTTCCCCCCTGACCAGTGCCAGGAGTGGATTGTGACTTGGGCTTGGCTCCGCAGAAAAGGAGAAGTGCTGGGGCCGAGGAGGGGACAGTAACTCCGGAAGCATGTCAGGAGGAGAGGAGAGGGTGCTCGGGGTCTGTGTCCATTAACTATCACCACGTGACTCTGTATCTAACTAGGTAACTGGCAAGCTCGAAATCTCAGCGACTTCCAGATATTCACTGCTTTTCTTTATGGGTCTACGGATGGGTTGGCATTTGGATGATCTTGGTAGGCTGGCAGGGGACTCAAGCCCAGTCTCTGGACCACGGACAGTGGTTGGAGGTATAACTGTGCACCTTCCCTTAGTGTTACTTCCTCCAGGAAGTTCTCCCTGACTGACCCTCCCCCACTGGGCTCCAGCGTTCCCAGGACGCTCCTACCATGGCCCTGCTCACTGAGTGTGACCATGGGCATGTGGGTGGCCCATCCCCACTGACTATGAACTTGACCTCATCCCCTGTGCATCTCCAGCACTGAGACCGGGGCCTGGCCCAAGCAGGTGCCAAGCAAGCATGTGGGGAGGTGGGGAGTGAACCGTGACAGTGAGGTCTAGGTACTAAGTGACAGAGGGACTTGGGGAGGGAAGAGCTAAGCCACCCTGAGCATTAGAAGGTGGGGGAACCCCACATGGGACAGGGACTTCCTGTGGGGAGGGCTGGAGGTGGCCCTGGGGTCCTGAGCTCTAACAGTCCGGAGAGGCCCGGAGGGGGCAGATTCCTCTGTGGGTGCGGCCAGAGCCTCGGGCAGGTGAGCCAGGGCCTTCGTGTAAGTGAGGAGATGCCCTTCCTCCCTCAGGGGCAGCGGTCCTGGCGGGAGCCCGTGAGCCGCCACAGACGCCCTCAGCCGGGCCCTGGTGTGGGACACACCTGTGGCTATGTGTGAGATTTTCAGGGGTGCGGGGGGTGTGTACGTGTGTTGCGGGGGTGTAGATGGTATGTGTGCATTTGTGCTGCGGTTTCTGAACCCCCCGGCTGGTTGGCCTCTGAGCAGTGAGGGTGGGAAGCAGAGACATGAGGGTCCCGAGTCCCAGAACTAGAAACGGGGTGTCTTTCAGAGGAGGTGACAGTGGTTTCCATCCTGCGCCGTGGGAACGGGGCGGACGTGAGTCCCTCACTAGCCGTGAACAAGCTGATGGTCCCCGGATGGGCGGGTCCCACGCTGGCCCTCTGCTCAGGCAAGGCCTGCCTTCCTCAGCGGACTGGTTAGCTAGGGAGGGAAAGGAGGGGACAGACTGAACAGGGGAATCTGGGAAGGAAACTGTCCCCAAGGGGGTGGAGGGGCCTGGTCTCAGAAGACTGTGGCTCAGGCGGAGACCGGAGGGCCTCTGGCCATGGCTGCGGGACGTACTGCCCTGGGACAGGCCTGATTCCTCGAGGAAGGGGCTGTGCAGGACCACCAAGGGAAGACTCGGGCTGCGGCCCACAAACTGCCGCGGTCGCCATCCATCGGATCCAGCGCCCCCACCCCGGGCAGTGGGCCTCGTCCTGAAGTCCCAGTCACCCCCTGCCCTGCGGGCCGGTCAGATGCCAGGGCAACACGCTGTGCAGACTGTGGCCTCGGAGAGGAGTCTGCGGGACTGTGTCTCCATCTCTCCCGGGGATGAGGACGCTCTGACTGGGCCCCAGGGGCAGGGAGCTGCCACTTCCAGGTTGTGGACCCTCACCTTGCCACGGAGCTGGGCCCACGGGGTCCGGGAGAGCGTCTGTGGCTCCAGATGCCCGACTGGAGCAGGGGTCCTGAGCCCACACCTGTTGGGGAGAAGATGCCCTCCAAGGAGCTGTGCTAGGGCCAGAACTGGGTCTGGAGGGGACAGAAGCCTGCTCAACAGTCTCTGGTGATGCTGCCCTGGGAATGTTGGATCCCCTTTGGAAACTTCATTGCATTAGGCCCCTGGCCAAGGGCGGTCAGCAGGCTGGGAGGGAGAGGGGAGCTGGTGCTCAGTGAGCAAGGAGAGGGGGCAGGAGCCCCATGTGCTGCCTGAGAACGCGCTGGGGGGATGCATCTGTCCTCACAGCTCTGACGCACAGTCTCGGGGGAGAGGGACTGGGGAGCTGGACACTGAGAGTAGACGGCAGACCCTCTGATCCAAGGACAGGATGGGGCCCAGCAGGTGGCGTGCCAGGGAATGGCTGAGGGTCCGCACAGGGGCACGAGCCCCCGCAGGAAGGCTCCCACGGGAGCTGTGGCCCAGCCTCCCAGGAGTGTGGGAAGAACCCCTCCTTTGTGCTGCAGAGCTCACGGTGGGAAACGCCTCACACCCCTTGGGATTGGAGGTGCTGTGAAGGGAACGGTGTCTCCTGGGATGCCTTCCTTCCAGGGACTGCCTTTGCCCTTGATCCCTGGAACCTACTTCATCTTTCCTCACTCCCCACCCTCCACCCTCCAAGTGCCCCAGGCCGGCAGGATGTGGAGGGGAATTGAGTGCCCACCCTCCCATCTTACAGAGGAGGACACTGAGGCCCTGAGGGGAAAGGTCACCTGGCCGCTCCCAGGCATCGGACTGAGCCCTTCTCAGCGTCTCAGGACAGCAGGAGAGGCGCTCTCTCCATGTCACAGAGACTGGGAGAGGTCAGCCCCCTCACACCACGAGGAGGAGGAGGGGCAGCATTCTAAGGGGGTCCCCTCTGCCTCCAAGCCCTGGCCGGTGACTCCAAACCCCAAAGCTCACTGTCTCACACACAGCCATCAAATCAGAGACGTCCACTGAGAAATGCAGACAGTGTCTTTCAGTAACGTCTGCCGGGAGAGGTGTAGTGAGGCTGGCGAGACATTCAGTGAATCTGAGCCTCATTTCCTCTATCGAAATGGGGTTACCATTGTTTACCTTCCCGTCTTCCTAGCAGATTTGGGTAAATAGTGCATGTCCTCCCAGCCCCTCACAGATGACAGTTCCCTTCCCTCGGGACCACCAGGCTCCCCCACCTCACTGGCTGTGTGTGGCTTTCCTTCTGGAGGGTAACGGGTGTGCACTGTACCCTCGCTCCGGCCGGGATCTGCCGGGATAGGGGTTGGGGTGGGGCTTGGGTGAAATTTGAGTGCTTTTGAAATTGGAACTTCAAGTGTTGGCCTTTCCACCCCCACAGAGGCCCTGACGGGGGAGCCGATGTGTCCCCCACACATAATTCCCCCTCCAGCGCCCCATTAGCTGCCCTTGAATGCCTGCTGGGTATAAGACACAGAATGGGGTCTTGCCCTAGGAGACACAGAAAAGGTCCCCTCCCTGCCTTTCCCTCCCTGCGCCCCGTGTCGGCAATCTAGACAAGCACGTAGGACCAGTAGGTGTTCAAGCCAACAGGACAACCGTCTCCCATGCACCCCCTGTCCTCCAGGTCTGTGCTGGGGATGAGGGCACCCTGAGGGACCAGACGGTGGAGGCTGGGGGAGGAAGCAGGCATGTAGAGAGGGGACCGTGACGCGCAGTGGCTGGGCACACAGAGCTGCGTGTTCTGGTGATGGTCAGTAATCCCTGGGCAGTGGGGGCCCCCAGCAGATGGGGGGCTGACCCAGCACATGAGGTCGTGGGTGGGCTCACAGCATGCAGGCAAGTGTAAACAGGGGCAACTGTGCCAGGGGAGGACCTCGGAGGGCAGATAGGACAAGTCCCAGATGCGACAGAGAACTAGAGGCCAGTCTGTGAGGACCTGGGAGTAAATGTGTGGGAGGAGTGGCCAGGCTGAGTCACCAGTGAGTAGACTCGGGGTTCAAGTGCAGGAGCAAACAGGAGTCGTTGGAGGCTCCTTCCTTCGGCCCGCAGAACGGATGAAAGGAGAAAGAAACAGAACTCCCGTTCATCACGCAAGTGGGAGGCACCTTGCTGGGGGACAGGGACTAACCCAGGGTTCCTGGGTTCTGATTTTCACACGGGGTCAGCCCTCCTCTTCCGGGGTGCCTGGCCGTGTCCAGAATGGACACTGTCACCTCTTCTCACAGAAAAATTTTCTGGACAAGCTTTTTGGTAGAACTCCTCGTAGAGGGGATTGTATCCACCCCTGGGTTCTCAGACAGGGGTGCTGTGTGGTTCACGCTTTCGTGATGACTCAGGGTCATTTCGACAACATTAATGAGTAGACTGCACTGTAATACTGAACTACCCTCAGGGATGACCAAGGTCTATACAGCCTGCTTTGCGTTTTTAATTACTGCATCTGCATTTTACAATTCCTCTGCCTCCCGTCTCCTCCTCAAGCTCTTCTCTCTGCTGTCAGCATACCTGTTGTGGCCTGAGCAAGCAGACCACCAGAATTGCCAGAACTGTTCAGAAAGTAGGAGCAAACAGGCCCTGAGGGGGGTCCGGGGGGCATTCTCATAAGCAAAGGCGATGAGACTTCCTGCATAAACGGATATTTTACCCACTCGGAAACCGTTTTTGCCTGCTTTCCGTCCCATGACGACTTCCCAAAGCAGCGGTCCACCAGATAAGGAAGGTTTTGCTGACTTAGGATTCAAGCTGTGTTAGTTCATATGACCCTCCTCATGGACTGGGAGGCTGCTGAGCTGGGTCTTACCCTAGTTTTCCAGGGTGGAAAGCAGAGCCTGAGGCTGGGGTGGGCCAAGATTAGACAGTGAGTCAAGATGAATCTCATGACCACTGGCTTGGGCACCTCGCCCCAAGGCCACACCAGACCTCCCATCCTAAGAACTGAGGAGAAGGAAAAGCCCCAGCCCTGGGCTCGTGGAGAGAGCCGCAGCCCAGTGATAGTCCTGGTTCCGCACTCCCCAGCTAGGTGCCCGTGGAGGCATTGCCTCAGTTTGGGCCTCAGTTTCCCCATCTATAAAAGAAGCATGAGTATAATCGTGTTTAAAGTATCCTGTGATTCTAGAGTTATCTTTGCTAATTAGCAGGAGAGGGAAGGAGGGAGGGAGAAGGAGAGACAGAGAGAGAGAGAGATTGACAGTTGTTCTGCCTGAACCCTCCTCCCCCAATCCCCCAGATGTACTCAGCCCCATGATTTAATCTCCCTTGTGATGCATCCCTTCCCAATCTAGTTTGTACCTAGGCTGACCCACCCAGGAGAGCTTTTAACATTTCAGATTAGTCAGCTAAGATTCTCCAGGCCTTGGGGGAAAGGCCTAGTAATAACGACACCCCATAGAGGCAGAGGGCCTTGCCGCCACGGGGAGAGACCACAGCCCAGAGAGGGGCTTGCCAGTGGAGCTGCACCCCCAAATCAACAATTCTTTAGCTACTTTTGGGTTTAGCGCCTTCCACCTGTGTCCTGGGCCAGTCCTCCGGCCTCAATGCACATTCCTTGCCTGACAGTAAGGCTCCCAGGAGGCCCAGGATGGTCCCTGTGACAGGGAACAGAAGGTGGGTCCTGTCACCCTCAGGTAAGTCCGTGGAAGGCATTTCCCCTTGAGAGGGACCAGGAGGGAGGGCCAAGCGATGACCAGCTGAAGACACCAGGCAATGTGTCCCCAGCACCCCGCCTTTCCCCAGCCTCGTGGCCCCTGGCCTGCTGGGCTCCTTCCCAGCCTGGGCAGACGCAGGCAGAGGCCCCCCGGTCCGCTTGCTGGAGCCCCAGCCCTCCCTGCCCGCCGCGACAGCACGGGCCGCCAGGGCCTGGCGGCTTTCCTGGGCTGCTGCCTTATCGATTCTCTCGGCTCCCTTTTTGCTGGGGATATCAATTTAGCGGGTTCCCGGGATGGCTGTGTTTTAACCTCTCACCCCGGTCTAGACTCCGTCGGCTCCCGCGGTCCCTCGGCCAGGAGGAGATGGAGGGCCCCGGGTCTCTCGGGCAGGCTCTGGAGCCAGTGGATTTCCAGGAACAGATGCTGGGATCGCCTGGCGGCTCCGCCGCCCCGCCAACCTGCCTCCCTCCAAACCGGCCCGGTGAATTATTCAAGATGCAATTTCCTTTCATCTTTCCAGTAAAATTGCTCCCTGTGCCGTGATCCACAGCCTTCCTGTCACTGGCTGGGCAGGGGCCTTGGCAGGACCCTTATTCACCCCACTCCCTCCTCATTCCTGGGCCCTCCTAGGGGTGGAGGGGGCTGACCCCTTCCTAAGAAGGTCCAGGAAGCCCAGGAATCTTGAGAAAATGGGTGAGGCAGGGGAGACTTGGAATCATAGAACACCGGAGCCTGCTGTTTCACAGCTGAAGGAAAAGGAGACCAGAGAGGGAGAGGGGTGGGGGGCAGCCCCAGGTGGCACAGCAAGCCGTTGGCAGAGAGGGGGGCTAGAACCCAAACCCCAGTCTCTCCAGTGACGGTCTCCCCTGCCCCAGCCCCAGCCCCAGAACAGCGCCGGGAGTCCCAGGCCTCTCCCCCAGGATGAGCCCCCCGCCCCTCCCGGGACGGGGAGTTGGGTCAAGCTCCTCATTGTATCGATCAGTCTCTGCGTGTGATTTACGGGCTTTGCTGGTTATTTACCATCCCGTCAGCACCCCTGCAGCAGCGGGCTAGCGGAATGTGAAACCGTAATTACTGCCCTCTTGTCAGTATTTATTGTTTTGGTTTTTACTGTTTACTCTCGGTGATCATCGCTGAGGGGCTGGCGAGCAGGTGGCTCCCGTGGTCCCGGCCCACGCCTGCGGCCCCCGCATGACCCCAACCCCAAGCACTCCTCCTCAAAGCCCCTCCCAAAGCTGCCTCCTGAGTTGCCCCAAAGACACCCAGGCGCTTCTGTCTCCTCCTGTGCTCCATCCAAGCTCTGCTCTGAAAGGGCGCTTAGGAAGTACCTCGGGGCTTCAGCTCATGTCCTGGTGTCCAAGGAGAGGGGACGCCCCATGCCCCGCCATGAGCCAACCGCTCGGGGGCTCCAGATGACCAATGTCTCTTAGTCCAGGGGTCAAGCTCCCTCAGCCCAGGCAGAGGGATCCCAGAGGGGCCCTTGAGGCCACCCACTTCCTCCCCCCGCTTGGCCTCAGCTGCAGGGGGCCAGGCTGCCGTGGGAGAGTGGGCCCCAAGGCTTTCTCCATGATGGAACAGAAAGCCTCTTCAGACGAAAGGGGCCTCCAAGGACACAGTGGGAAAGCCTGCTAGAGAGGCACCCACCCCCTTCTTGTGGCAGGAAAGGGTTCTGGTTAAGCTCTTGCTCAGACCCTAATGGACCTGGGTTCAGGTCACTGGCCTTTGCCCACAGCTTGCCCCAGCCTGTCCTGACCAGACTCATGGTCCTAGGGTTCCCCAGCCCCTCTCCCAAGCCCTCCCTCTTCCCTCCAGCCTCTGAGAAAGTGGGCAGCAGGTCCAGAGAGGACTCTGAGACCTTCTTCACCCACCTGAGTTCAACACTCCCCCTCCTGCTTAGTGTTGGAACCAGCCGCAGGGCCAGCTACCTCTCCTGGGCACATCTGTGTGCCCGGCACCACGGTGGACCCCCTCGCGATCTACCGCTTACTCAATTTCATGAAATGGGACCCTTACAACGACCTGCATGGTGGGGCCCATCATCTTCACTTCACTTAACATACAGCGAATCATTTTATTTTTTTAAGATTTTATTTATTTATTTATTTATTTGACAGAAAGAGAGTACGCAGCAGAGGAAGAAGGGGAAACAGACTCCCTGCTGAGCAGGGAGCCCGATGTGGAACTCAATCCTAGGACGCTGGGATCATGACCCGAGCTAAAGGCAGGCGCTTAACTGACTGAGCCACCCAGGCGTCCCAGTGAATGATTATAACGTGAACAATTCAGTGGCACTTAGTACCTTCACAGAGTTGTACAACCACCACCCCTGTCTAGTTCCAAACCCCGTTCATCCTCCCAAAAGGAAGCCCAGCACCTATTAAGCACTTTCTTCCCATTCCCTCCTCCCCAAGCCCCTGGCAACCGGTTATCAGCTTTCCGTCTCTAGGAATCTACCTGCTCTGGCTATTTCATATCAATGGAATCCCACAGCATGTGATCCTCTGTGTCTGGCTTCATTCACTCAGCATGGTTTTCGAGGTTCATCCACGTGGAAGCCTACATTGGGAGGACTCCACTCCTTTTTAGAGCTGAATATTCCATTGTATGATACACTGCTTATCCAATCATCCGCTGGTGAGCACTCCCATTTTACAGACCGGGAAACTGAGGCTAGGAGGTCCCCTTCACCCTCCGGTCTGCTCCTCACAGGCAGGGGTCCCCTTGGGCTTCCCCCAAACCTAGGACAGGGCAAGGCCCTCAGGAAAAGAGCCTGATTGCCAACAGCGAAGTGAGGTGCGAGGGGAGGTGTGGTCAAGACGCTTGATGCTGAAGCCGGCTCCAGGTTTGAAGCCTGGCTCCGCCCCTCACTCACCGCCTGGCTCCGCCCCTCACTCGCCGGGAGCTGTGCTTCGGGCAAGTCATCCAATTTGTCTGTGCCTTTGTTGTCTCATCTCTAAAAGAGGGATGGTAATAATACTGCAGAGGGTGTTGCAAATAGCAAATGAGCTAGTCCTCTATACAATTCTAGAAAATGAAAACTAATCTATAGTGACACGAAGCAGCTCCGTCAGTGGCTGCCTGGGCCAGGCACTGTGAGAGCTCTGTGAATATTAAGTACTGGTGTTGTTCTTCTCTCCTGACCCTGCCACCAATGGCCCCCACCCCTACCAGGGTTCCCCTTTCTCTTTTTATCATGAGCACTTCAGGGTGCCCAAAAGCCCCCACAGGCTCTAGGCAGCCCAGCGTGTGTCTGGTTAACCATGTGGGTGCGTGCTATCAAACTCCTAAAATTCTAGAGGAACAATTGCTCAATAGCCACCCACCCCTCTGCCTGCACCCCTCCATTTCCCTCGTCACCCCAGCCACCCATATCTACTAACTCAGGGGCTCTGTTCCAGCTCGGTCCTCATCGCTCAATGTCACTGGACATTAAATATTTTAAATATCACCCCGTCTTAGAGCACCTTCACCTATGATCCGGCCACACTGTGGGGATAACTTGGCCATGTCAGGACCCTCCCAAGCCCAAGCGTCCAGCAATGCCACTGTCTGGGAACCTCGCCACAGCCGAGAAAAGGAAGCCCCAAGAACATCAAAGACTCTGAAGGACTA
Organism: Ailuropoda melanoleuca; assembly: GCF_002007445.2. Lineage (NCBI taxonomy): Eukaryota > Metazoa > Chordata > Mammalia > Carnivora > Ursidae > Ailuropoda > Ailuropoda melanoleuca. The sequence goes on from NC_048231.1 coordinate 81,647,431, forward strand.
GCTGGCCCGGGACCGATGAATCATGTCATATCTGGACATAGGTGATTATTTGGTTTTCTTGGCTTTTCTTAAACATTTCCTCTTCCTTACACTGCTCTACACTATGAGCAAGGGACTTCGCTGAACTGGGAGCCAAGGAGGGTGTAGACCTTGACTCCATTTCAGAGGCTGGGCTGGGTTGAGGGAGGGGGACGAGTGCAGGAGCAGGACCCTGGGCAGGCGGCCTGGTGTCCTCCTGATACGTGCCCTTCCCTAGGGCACCGTCGCACTTGGGTAGGATGCTGCCCTGCTGTCAGGAAGTGAACCACTGCCCCTTGCTGTCTTCTAGGGCTGAGTGTGGTGCAGACCAAGTGTTAGTTAAAGAATGGAAGGAAGACATCCAGAACACAGGCATTCACCGGCCAGTGAGAGACCCTGGGAGCCCAGAGCCTAAAGAGCATTTGTGTCTTCTTGCACAAGGATGAGGCTGCAGACCTTGTAGCTGGCCCTCATGTCGTCCACCGGGAGACCTTCCAACCTCCCATCCCCCTGCTGGGCAGGGCCACCTGTGGCCTTCCCTACCCCAGGCTGTCCTTCTCTCTGATACCACTCTCTCCCCACCTCTCCTCGGCTCTTGAACCCCTAAATAAGCATCTCACATTTGGTCATTTTGACCCTTGCCCCGGTATCCCGGGATCACAGCCCTCCCTGACAAACACGCAGCCAAGAACTCGCATTCCACACACCCCCACCCGGGGCTGGGGGGTGAGGCCAGCCAGGCCTGCAGGAGAAAAGACCAGGTCTGTCCTCACAGCTCCAGTTCTGTGGCCCCTCCCCCAGCACCCCGGTGGCCCCACACACTCACAGCTGGGTGACAAAGTCCGGTGGGCGAACGCCCGGGCTTTGGTCTAACACGCCCTCCTGAGTTGCAGTGATGGACCTGGCTTTGCCCCACTGCCCGATCGTGAGCCCGTCACCACCCCCTTCCCTCAGTTCCCTCGTACAGACCAGGAGGCAGGCCAGAACAGAGGTTTTCACATGGGATCTGGGACACAGAGCAGCCAGAGTGGAGGGGAAGCTGGGTACAGCCCGCCCCGGCCCTTTGGTTTTAGTCTGTTTTACATATGGGGTGATGGGGATGACCCACAGGGTCCTGCTGCTTTAGAAATGCTTGAAAACCATTGGCCGGGCACATTTTTAAATCCTGTAGAAATTCCTGTTCTAACAGACCATGTTCCTATAGGCGCACACACTGATCACTGAACCAGAGGGCCCACCAGACCAGCCTGAGCCAGAAAAGGTGCCCCAGAATGCCCCTTGTCTTCTTCCTGTCTTCTTTCCATCAGGGGCTCGGGGGCTCCTCCTTCTCTTTCTCCCAGCGACTTCAAAGTGGGTCACTGGGGCTGGGAATCCCCACACACCTGCCCCAGCCATCCCAGCCTCATAGGACACGTGCCTCAGAACCCGGAGCCGCACATGTATGCCCCTCAGCCAGTGGGACAGCTCTCCTGTCAGGAGAGCTCCATTATTCATAGTCCTTTGCCAAGTACCCCCCTCCCATCCACGCTGGTTGGGCTGGGGAAGAGGGTCCCCTTCGTCCCCTGGCCACCTCTCCAGTCACACTCACCCCCAACAGTCAATGGATGGCTTTGGGAGGCCCCTCCCTTAAACTGCTCTTTGGACTTTTTGGGGTTCCAGACCTCTCTGAGAATCTGAGGACTACTCTGGATCTTTTTTCTAGAAAAACAATCACACACTTGCAGTCTTCTACTCTATTGTGAGAAGTCTTTCAAGTCCATCCATTGGCACCATTTGTGTCCCCAGATCCTGGTTAATGGCACGGGAGGCCCTGGCATCAAAGCAGCCCAGAAAGGTTTTAGATGGCAGGGAACTGGGCTAAAATCTCAACACACAGAGGGTGTGAGACGAGCTTGGATGAATGAATACATTCCCTACCTGGCTGTGATGTGGGCAGTAAGAATGGTGAACCAGGAGTCAAAAGCCTGGCGTTCTGGCCTCCACCATAAATGACGTTGGAACCTGAGGTTTAATTTATTCCGTCAAGGTTTGCCCACACACTCTGTGCCAAGCAGGGGGATATGGCAAGGAATCAAATGTGGGCTTTTAGACCTGTTCTCCACCGTTGCGTTACCTACAGTCTGAAAATCATCGTCGAGAAAATTAACAAGTGAACACAGAAATAAATACGTACTTCTAGGAGGTGGGTAGGGACTCTGACCAACCTCTGGGGCTTCAGTTTCCTCACCTATACAGTGAAGATAACTTGAGCTATTTGCTGGTGTTTCTAAGGTGAAGAAATGAGACAACTTTTGCAAAAACACTCAACACTGAGCCTGGCACAGGAGGGCTCAGTCTGTAGGGGGTGTGGCTGATGGGCAAAGAGAAGTAGGCCTGCCCTCCCTGTGGTGCAAAAGCCAGACCACTACCACCCTAGCCACCTAGACTCTGGCTGCGTCATTAGGCAGCATGGAGGGCAAGCGGTGCACAAGATGGGAGGGTGGGGAGCTCCACGCAGGGTGAGACTGGCCCCTTTGAAGGCCAGGTTGAAGCAGTGGACTAGAATTGCATCTTCGCAGGGCTGGGTTCTAAGGCCAGAGCAAATTTCTACTTGTGGCTTCTGTGGACCAACTTTCCCACCAAAAACAACTGAAAAAAATACAAGTAAAAAATACATATATTTTTTAGGGATTTTATTTATTTATTTGACAAAGAGAAAGAGCACAAGCAGGGGGAGCGGCAGAGGGAGAAGGAGAAGTAGGCTCCCCGCTGAGCAGGGAGCCCAACGCAGGTCTCAATCCCAGGACCCTGGGATCACGACCTGAGCCAAAGGCAGACGCTTAATCGACTGAGCCACCCAAGTTTGGAGCTGTTATAGAGGCCTAGAGGCCCTGATCCTGAAGAGAAGAGAAATCCAAAGAGATGAGCTCAACATTTTGGCCTTTTTCTCCCCCTTCACAGTAGCTGTGAAGTTGAGAATATGCAATTTCATGGAGTTAGGAAAAGGGTTTGGGGTGGGTGGAGTTCGAGTATCCCAAGGAAGAGGAAGAGCCCTTATTTTTTTAAAAAAAGCTTTTAGTTGGGACCCTTGAAAAGCACATCAGGAATAGATCGGCCTTTACAAAATTGAAACCTAATTTCAAATAAACTTAATTCCAGATTGGGTTAAAATGAGCGGCCTGTATTTTCACTCTCTTCCAGAAACAAGAGTAAATCCTCCGTGGACCATCCAGAACCTCAGATTCTCTCTATAATTTTCCATACACATGGCTGGCAGTCAATAAAGTTTACCAGGCATACCAGGAGACAAGATCATATGACTGAAACCAAGAGGGAAAAAAAACCCAGATAATATCAACAGACCACAGGAGATCCTGATACTCGCATTTAAAATGGCACTATAAAATAATTGTGATTAGTATATTCAAAAAGTAGATGAGATTTAAAAACTAAAGCAGAGAACTGGTAATTTTTTTAAGTTATCAAATGTAAATTTTGGAAATGAGAAGTATAATAGTCATAATTAACAATGTAATGAGTTTAATAGCAAGATCGATGCAGGTAATAGAGGATTAGTGAACTGGAAAACAAAGCAGTATAAAATATTGAACACTGAAGTACAGCAAGAAAATTCGATGGAATATAAAATCAGGGCATAAAAGGAAAAGCAATTTAAAAAAAAATCTCTAAATTTGCCCCCATAAAGCGTTATGTGGCATGTATGTCCAGAGTTCCACGGTGTAGTGTCTGTGTGTGCTCGTGGACGATATGTAACAGAGTTCACCTGTAAAATTTAATTATGGCCTTTAATTGCATAAAAGATAAGAAACTGGAAGCCTCATGCATTAAAATATAAACTTGATGAGACCCCATGGTGTATCAGATGGGGGGAGAGAGCGGGCTTTGGAGCGTGCTGCCTGAATCCTGCTGTCTCCTACTATCGTGTGGACCTTGGCCACAGCACATAACCTCTCTGAGGCTGTGTCATCCTCTAGAAAAAGGGTGTAACAGGGGCGCCTGGGTGGCTCAGTCAGTTAAGCGTCTGCCTCCGGCGGAGGGTGTTATCCCGGGGTTCTGGGATTGAGCCCCGCCTCGGGCTCCCTGCTCAGCGGGGAGCCTGCTTCTCCCTCTCCTGCTCCCCCTGCCTGTGCTCTCTCTCTGTCAAATAAATAAAATCTTTCTTTAAAAAATGGTGTAACGTTGTCATGAGGATTAAAGGAAGTAGTGTATGCTCATGGGACCCAGTGGGCACGTGACAAGTGATAGAGAAACCAATGGCTTTGTCTGGGTCTTCAGGAGCCGACTTCTCTTGGATCTCTCTAGAACTAGAGCTCTTACTCCATGGACATGTCTTGATTCTAGGTCCCCTCCCCTCCCCAACCTGAGAGAAGCATGCGATCTATTCATTTACACCTGGGAAGTCCTTAACGGAATGCTTGCTTCCAGAGGGAGCAGTGCAGGGAAGGGGCAGCACTTAACTACTAGAGAAGACTCTGGAATGGTGGCCCTTCAGTCACAGGCAGGCCCTTGAGGAGAGGGGCTTTGGGTAGGGGATTCTTGCTCAGGTTCCTTGACCCACAGCACGTGGGTATCTCCCCAAGCCCCACCTGTGACTCTCACCCCACTGGTCACCCTGATCGAGTCACTGGCCTTCTTTCAATCCCGCCACTTACCAATCGCTTTCCTACCTCAAGGCCTTTTTCCATGCCGTTCCATGAACCTGGGAGGTGCTTGTCCCCACCCTTCTCACATCCTACTCCTAATCATCCTTCAGGTCTCAGCTCAAATACCACGTCCCACAGGGGCCTTCCCTGATGGTCCTGGCTGAGCTCTGTCCCCTTGCATGACCCTGACTACACTAAGAAGTCACTTTGTGTTCTCATTTCTTATCTATAAAGTCCCTCTATTGCTGAAGACAGCTTCTTTGGGGCCCTGAATATTAGCTTCATCCTGAGTCTGAGACCATAAGTGTCAACCCCCTGTCGTTCATTCGCAAAATGGCTCTGGAACATGTACTTTGCGGGGCATGGCAAAGGCACTGAGGCTACAGGATGAACAAAACAGACCAAGTCCCTACTCTCAGGGATCTGGAAAGAGACAGGCATAAACAAACCCAAAATGTGTGGGAAGTGCTGAGTGCAGTGGAGGAAAATATGTATGTAGAAGGAGACGCAGAGGGCGCCCAAAAGGAGAGATGCCATTGCATATGGCGGGAGGCACCAAGAGCTCTCTGGTAAGGTGATATTCAAGGAAACCCTGAAGGAAAGGATGATGCTGGCCATGACGATAGGGGGGTCGAAACTTCCAGAGCTTCAGAACAGGGTTTGTTATGCTTGGCAAAATAGGAGATGGTGTTTGTGTTTCTTTGGTTTCCAAAGCAAATTGTCTCTTGTGATTTAATAACATAAATCAAAACCCTGAAAATATGCATACCCTTTGACCCATGAGTCCACTTAGGAATCCAGCCACAGGAAAAATAACGTATGCACATATATTTGTGTATAAAGATAAATAAATTGGAATTTTCCAATAAACTGGAAAAATTAAAAATATGGAGAGAGTATCAAATGTTCAATGTGAGGGAAGTGGTTAAGTCAACGAGGGTCATCCACACAGTGGAATACAGTGCAATTATTAAAAACACGTAGAAAAATATTTCGTGACTTAGGGAAATGTTCACAACCAATTGTTAAGTCATAATCTAGCCAAGTACCATTTTGTGAAGAAGGAACTGTATGTGTAGAAACCTTTCAAAGGCGTAAATACCAAAGTGTTGACAGTAGCTGAATGAGTGAATGGTAGGATTATGGTTGACTTCCGCTTTTTCTTCTTTTTACTATTCTATTGTGTTAAGCTTCTTGTATTGAGTGCATTCTGTATTAATTTTGTAATTGGAAAATGTTCTTAAATTAACCTAACTGTCCCTCACACATATTCACTTGTGCACTGAATGGATTTGTACCGAGCGCCTACCTTGTGCCAGTTATCAGCTTCCTGGTGATAATGAACAAGCAGACAGTGACACGACGAAGCCGTTTACATATGGGGCCAAGTGCCAGGAAGGGCCCCACTGGAGGGGCCGGAAGGGCCAGAAGGCTTCCACTTGACGGCGGAATGACAGAAAGGACAGGGAGGTTTGAGGGTGCTGTGGAAACAGGAAGGACATTCTGCCTGAAGCCTGAGCTGAGGAAGTGTGAAGCCTGAAGGACAGCACAGTTTCCAGAAAGCACGGCAGACCTTCCAGGCAGTGACGAGGCCCTCTTGGAAGTCTGCGATGTGCCCCATCGGCCCAGCTCTCAGATTCGCTCCGGCAAAGGTCGACTGTTGGGAAAGGTCGGGATTCTCCAAAGGGATGCAAGAGAGAAAGAGAGAAGCCAATAATGGCAGGGTGAAGGCCCAAAAATGGGGAGGTCGAAAAATTACGGCTGTTGAGGGTCCACCCGAGGGTCAGTGGCTAGAGCTGGATGCCCGGAGGATGGGCGGGGTGGTCAGAGAGAGAGCGAGGCCTGAGACCAGGTCTCTGGTGGAGACAATGGTCACGCTGTGCCCCAGGGCTGCCTGGGGAGGATGAGTGTGCTGGAGGTGAGGCAGCCAAGGAATTGAGACTTGGACCAGGGGCAACCCCATGGAAAGTCCCAAGAGGCAGAGGACAGCATCCCAAGGAATGATGGGGCGTGCCCAGGAGCAGAGGTCAGCAGGCACCCACGGGAGGAGGCAGAGAGAGAGCGTGTGCCAGGGCCCGAGCGTCAGAAAGGGCTGGGGTTTCAGAAGGAGGAGGGAAGTTGGAAGCTGCCATGTGAGCAACAATGGGACCCACTGGTCCTGAGACGGAAGCGGAGGAGAGAGACACTGCCTCGGCTGTGAGGGCTTGTGGAAAGCAGGGTCCTCGGGGACCACGGGACAGGCACTCAAGAGGCTGAGGCCCCAGGCACGTAGGTTATCGCAATCTGGAGTTGCAGAGACCAAGGAGGGCGGGAGGCTGTGTCAGAATAGGGATGTCCAGAGGGGGCGAGAGTCCGGGAGACAATGGATAGTTCTAGAAAGCTGGACTCCTTTCGGGTGAAGAAAAAGAGGGATGTGAGTTAGCCTCCGTTAGTGTCCCCAAGTCCAATCCAAGTTCGAGGTCCTGGGCAGGGAAGGGGCCCATGACGGCTGGCTGGCTGTCAGTGGGGGTGGGAAGCCCCAGTCACCATGGTTGGCTCTTCCAGGGCTCAGCCTCCAAGCACGTAACTGGGTGAACACCCGGCACCAATGAGGAAAGCCACAAGTCCTCAGCGTCACACAGAGCAACAAAGACCTTGCGTCCTACAGGCGACTCAGGGAGATTCACTCCAGGCCACACAACCCAGGGCTCATGCCACCCACTGGGGGCTCTGGGCACCCCTCCTCCCAGGAGAAGGAGACAAGGCGCATGGAGCCTCCTCCTCTCTCTCCAGGAGGCACAGCTGCTCCCCCCGCCACACACACACACACACACACACACACACACACACACACACACACACCCCAGCAGGCTACGCATGGCTGTCCCGACTCACTGGCCCTGGATGATCCCCCTTTCCCAAGCATTCCTCTGTGTTTTATGCAGTGCTGGCCTTGTTAAAAGAGTAAATTTAGCTTTTATGAGAGAAGCAGCCAGGCTTGGTCAGGGAGGCTGAGGCAGGATCAGGGGTTCCCGGGCCACCCCCAGCCCCTCAAGAGCAGCCTGGGCAGATGCCTCCTGTCCTCTTCCGCGCCTGCCACCACCTTTCCTTGCCACTGCTCCCTGTCCCGATGACAGCTGGCAGGGGAGGCAAGGGAGGAAAGACGGGAGGGCATTCCCCCAGGGGCCCCCTGCTGCAGCTGCGGGAGGCCGACCCATTGCTCCTCTCTGGACCTCATCTCTAAAATGGGAAGACCATGCTGCCACCTACCAGGGTGGCCGGGCTATCTCAGAGCCACTGGAGAGAAAGCCAGAGGGCCAAGCCCTTGTCTTCCCCCACTCTGTGAGTTAGGGTGAGACAGGGTTGTGTCTGAAAGAAAATGGGGGACATGATGGGAAAGTGTGGGAGAGCCCTTAGATCAGGGTGCCAACTGGACTCCAGGTGAGAGAGGGGAAGAAGGGGTAGGGGTCGAAGAGTGCTAGACCACTATGGAGTCGAAGGAAGGCTCAGCCAGGCCTTCCGGAGTCCGAGAGTCAAAGTCAGACACTGACAGTTGCTTGTCTCCCAGCAACGGCCCTGCCTTGGTGTCCCCGCCAGGCTGGGAGCAGCCTGCGGGTCTCGCAGCCATGATTCCAGTAGGCAGCCCCTAGGGCCCTGGGTCAGTTCTGCTCCTGTAGTTGGAAGACTAGGGTAGAAGGCCCAGATCCAGCCCTGGCCTCCTGCTTCCTCCTGTCCGGCCAAAGTTGCGTGGGTCAGCCTCTCTATGCCTCTGTTTCCTTGGCAATAAAACATCCACCCCAGGGGGAAGTAGTGAGGAGTTCATGACGACTAACAAAGCGACTAGCCAGGCCCTAGTATATCAGCATTTGGGTGCCCCTCTACCCCCTGAGGCTGACACAGGTCTTCTCAACTAAGGAGAGAATGCAGTGCTCCAGGGGGTACCCCAGCAGTCAGGGGACCAACACACCTCTCTCTCATTCTCTCCCATTTCTTCTCCTCCTTCCTTTCTACCCCTCCTCGTCATTTCCTCTCAGAGCATCCCTGAGACTGGTGGCCACCTCCTTTGGGAAGCCTTCCTGGCTTTCAGCCACACAGCCCTCTCCCTCCTCTTTGGAATCTCATTGCCTTATAGAGTCCCACCACCCAGGAAGACACTTACAGGATTTAAACACCTTGTCCCTGCTTGGCGTGGAGCTCCCAAGAGGCCTGTCTTGCCTCCTGCCTCCCTCAGCACAGGCTGAGCACACAGAAGTCCCTGGATTGATGGACCACTCTCCAGAATGCCAAGCCAGCCCTTGGCACAGCCTGCTACCGCGGGGGCAGGGAGAGACTATTTATGTGTCCTGATTCTATTAATTAAGCTTATCGCCTGTCTGCTCTGCCCCCCGAGCCTGCGTAAGTGTTCCAGTCTGCTCTTCGTACGCACCTTACCGCAGGGCAGGCGGGCAGGACTGGACGGCTATCTGGGGCCCGGCCCCTCATTCGGCAAGCGGTGTCCCCAGGCAGGGGGTATCAGCCTCAGGGGCTCTACCTGCCCACCCCAAGAGCATAGAGTCTGGGGGAGATGGGCCTCACCTCTCAAAAAAGGTTGCCCCTGCCTGAATGCGAGGGAGGACCTGGGACCAGAGGAGCTGAGAGCCCCCACCCCTGCCTTCCCAGTCCTGTGGGCATAAGACCGGGGTCCGTGCACCGTGGTCCTGGAACAACGAGGCCAGGGGCGTCCTCCCCCCATCCCATGAGGAGTCACAGGCCGAGGCGGCAGGGATGGCACGTGCCAGATAGGCCCCCTGACGCTCCTGAGAGCAAGACAGGGACTGATGAGGAAACTGAGCCCACAGACATGAAACGTTTTGCCCCAAGTTGCCACATTACAAGCACATCTACACCAAAACCCGTGACTCGGTGTCCGCCCTACCCTGCCCCCACCCTGCGCCACGCACCCCCACCTACTGAGAGACGCCCTTCACAGAGAGGCACCCCCCCACCCCTGTGACCTGGTGTGTGGGGCTCGTCTCAGGGCCTGTGTCCGCACCTGCAAAGTGCCGGAGGTGCTTCCGCACGGCCGCCGGCCGGGCTGCAGGGAGGCAGTGCGGCTGTCCTTCTGGCAACCCCAAGGTTAGGAGCCCAGCTGAGCACACAGGACTGCCTCCAGGGACACTGGTGTGGCTCGGGATTTGCCATATTCGGAGGAGACTCGGGTTCAGGCGCCAACCCCGGGCCCGCCCTTCCTTCGAGGAGGGCCTCTGCTCCACTCCCAAGGACCCCGGGAACCCCTACGCAGGCAGGCCCCCTAAGCCGGGAGGCTAAGCCAGCTCTGGACTGGGGGTGTCCTCCAAGGCCTCTGCTGGCAGCCGCAGGCTTCTCTGTGAAAACAGAAAGCTGTCTCCGAGGGTGCCCGGACCTGGAGCAAAGCCGAGTCTCTGCCTGCCTCACCCTGGCTGTGTGACCTTGGGTGGGTCGTTTCCCTCTCTCTAAGGTCCCTGCCTCCATAAACGAGGGTAGGGGGCTTTGGTTTGGGAGACCTGGTGGAGGCCGGGGGGGAGTTTCTTTCTCCTGTAAAAGAAGGTGGGTGCGAGCCTCCTCTGAGGCCCAGTGTGGACATTCTGGGCCCCCATGGAAGCCCAGAGGTCCTGTGCACCAGAGGCCCAGTGACTCTGCCGGACCGACGGGAAGGAGGATGGAAGGAAAGCCAGGGCCACGCCAGCCTGGGCCCGAACTGGCCTGAGAAAGGCCCGGCTCCCCCTCGCTCCCCCTGCGCAGGCCTGCGCTCCCCAGGGAGGGCCAGCCAGCTGACCCCCTGGCTCCCTTCGGCTGCCTCAGACGCCAGATGCCTCCCTGCTCCTCCAGCGAGTCGGTTCCCAGGCCAGCCTGGGCACCAAGCACCCCCCACTCACGCTCCCCGTCTACCAGCAGGGGTGGCGCGCCCCCATCCACCTGCCCTCCCCCCTCCCCCATACCCACCCGGCTCAGCACCCTCCCTCTTACCTAACAGAATGTCTGGGCTTGCTATGCCCTCGCCCTTGGGCCTTAGCCTGTGTCTCATTCCCAGACTACCAGGGCCATGCTCACCCCACCCTGCCCCGGGAGATTCAAGCCTCAGACAGCCTCAGTGGTTGCATTCTGGGACCCTCATTGCCTCTCTGCGTTGCAAAAAATGCCCAAAGAGTACTATTCACTGCAAAACATCTCTCTAGCCTGGCTGGCTCCTTCTGCCCTGCTCACAACCGCTCCCGAAGCATTCACGTAGGATCAGTTAAACTGAACTAAGGCGTGTCAGCCCAGCCCCTCCCTCCTTCTTGCCCCTCTTCTCTGAACACTTCTTATCCCTGCACGATTCCAGGCACTGTTGGCTGCCTGGCCTCCGTTCTGCACCCTGCTACCAGCTCCTTCTCCCACAGAGCCTGCCTGGGGCCCTACCTTGTCTCAGTTTCCCCAGTGTCTGCCCAGTCACTGTCTGCTGAACGAATCAACGAGTCCACAAATGAACGGGCACGTTTCTATCGAAACCATTTTGGCAAGCGGCCTAGGCCCCGATGGAAAGGGGCTGCATCGAGCCTTAAGTCAAAGTAATGAAACAGCAGGGAACTGGGTGGGCCAGGCAGGCAGGTGATGGACACGTTTGTGAGGCATGAAGTGAGGAACAGTTGCCTCCTGGGGAAGGAGGAGTCACGGTGTGGAGGTACCCCATGTCCAGACCAAAATCCACCTTGCCGCGGGCATCTGGCTCATGCCACAGAGGTTCTGAGTCTGCAGAGAATGCGGCTTATGCAGCAGCCCAAGGCAGTGCACGACATAGGATCCGTTCCAGCATTTCATTTTATCCCACCAGAACCCTGTGAGGCAGGCCTTACTATCCCCATTTGACAGATGAAGAAACTGAGGCTCAGAAAATTTACTCTACCTGAGAGCACTTAGTTAGAATATGGCTGAGGCAGAATTTGAACCCAGCTCCCATCTTACTCCAAAGCCCTTCCTCTTTCCTCCATACCTCTCTGCCCTTTGCCTCAAACACAGTCCTCCTACCCATGGTCCCTTCTTATGACCCTGGAGGGCAGCAAGAGGGAGATGCATGAGGCCACAGGGTCTGTGGTCACCCTCCAGACGAGCTCTAAAACGGCCAAGTCCTCTGACCAGCCCATCCGAGTTGTCCCTACCATGACCAGCCACAGGGCCGAGGACCCTCCCGGTCTGATGCAGCTGTCCGGGTGGAAGTTAGGAACTCTGGATTCTCATCTCAGGACGGCTGCTAGCGAGCTCTGGGAACTTCCATCTCTGCTGGCTGTTGAAATGATACCCACAAGTTTGAGGATACAGAAACACACACACACACACACACACACACACACACACACATACGCCTTGCCCTCTGGGCCAGTGGGGGTCATTTCTTTAGTTGCTCAGAGCAGGGCCTGCTATGTGCCAGAGAAGTGGTCTTTGGCACCAAAGGACCCCTCCCAGACCCAGAAGTGCCTGCCTGTAGAGCGTCTCCAGGGCGGGCCACGACTTGAGCCCATAGGTCACCACAGATTCTGGAAAGTTCCTGTCTCTCAGGCCAGTCCTGAACAGCCCATCCCTAACTTTTGACCTTCACCTCCTTCCTTTATTCATTGACAACCTTCTGAGCAGGTATGATACCCAAGGCTGCAGACGGCCAGGCAGAGGGGCGCAAGCCAGGGCACTCACCCCAGGACCGCCGGAGCGGTGGGAGCTGCGTCCGAGGACTGGGGCGGGGGTCTGCAAGGCAGAGCCTTTGGCTTTAAACCCCAGCTCTGCAGGCCCCAGGCAGGCCACCTAACTCCACTGAGCTACACTTGCCTCATCTATGAAGCTAATATTAATATTTACTTTGTTTTGAATTTATATAGTTTCAAAAAATTAAATGAGATCATGAACGCAAAGTATTTTCACCAGATTTGGTGTGTAGTAAGTGGTCAATAAAAGTTAGCCATTAGTGGGTGAACACGGCTTGGGAGCAGGACTTTGCCCAGCCACACCTCAAGGCCCACCAGGGGCAGGAACAGGGCTGGAAGGACAGGCGCCCGGTCTGCGCAGTGAGCTGAGGACAGGCCCCCCACACGGAGAAAGGCCAAGCCTGGGGATCCCGCCTGTCAGCCCGAACGCTCCGAAGCACATTCTGAAATTTGAATCCCCCTCCGGGACCCATGCGCTGGGGCCCTGCAGCTCCTGGGGTTCCCTGAGGGCCACTCTCCTCTCAGGGGCACACTGGGACCACACCTCCCCTCACCAGACGCACAAACCGAAGGCACAGACCCGCCCGCACACGGCGCTGGGCACCCCGGGAGGAGGTGGGCCCTGCGTCTGGCAGGTGTGTGCGTGACCCTATCCGCGGGACGGGGAAGATGCCAGCGTGGTCGCGGTGCAGGGTAAGAACCCATTTCCAGATGGCACTGCCAGCCCTCACCGTGTTTCAGCTTGTTGACACGGTGATGGCATAATTATAGTTTCAATCACAGATTAATAATAAGTCATTTTTGCAAACAAGGAGGCAGGTCTGCACTGGAAAGGGCCCCAAAGGGCCTGTCGCCTCTGCTATCTGAAGCTGCTGGCCCCTGTTGGATGTCTTTTGCCTAGTTGAGACTTTTCTAAGGTCGATCGTAACAACAACAACCACCACCCAGGTAATAATACCCCTGCCTGCCCCGTGGGCCTCCAGATGGAAGGACATGACGATGGAATTTGCTTTGGAGAAGGCCTGTAAGAGAGACGCGTGTTAACCCAGATCTGGGGGTCAATGCCCACAGGTGCTGGTTTGCGTGCACTGGATGTGTCCGTGTGTGAACGTGTGCGTATACTTGGGAGTGTGTGTGTTCCCGTGTGATGTTAACAGTGTCCAGAGAGAACCCCACCCCGGAGAGGCCAAGGCCCGTCTCCACTCCCTCCTCCACCCCCAGGGGCCTGTGCTGGAAGACTGGGAGTGACCGAGGAGGTTCTGGACCCCCAAGGCGCCCCTGAAGAGAGGGCAGGGGTCCGGCAGGGGTCCTGGCAGGGTGCAGGCCGGCCTGGCCACCCCTGGGGCTCCAGGCTAGGGCTGAGAACCTTCCCGGATGGCTCTGTTCAGAGTGGGGTTGGCGAGAAGCTAATAATAACAATGGTGACAATAGCAACCGTCTGAGCTTCTTTCTTTTCTATTCTCTATTATCTCCGGGATCTCATTTGATCACACAACTAGCCTGAAGGGAAGGAGCGCAAGCCTTGTGACGCCCACTGGCCCCAGTGGAAACAGGGGTTCCAGGAGGCAGGGGACCTGCTCAAGGTGACCCCGCGGCTGTGCGCCGAGCCCCGGACGTTCCCGCAGACTGGCCTGGAATCCTGGCCCACTGCCGGGGCCGCATATGGGCCACAGCTGGATCAGCCCCCCTCTCGGTGACAGGCGGCCCTGGACCCCAGGGCAGGCAGCGCCCAGAAGCCCAGTTCCCATTCCCAAATTGTGCCTGGCACCCATAGGGATGTCAGTGTGAATCTGGAGACTGAGGGCCCGAGAGCTGGACGACATTGGCTGACCTCTTGGTGCCGGGCCCGACGCCCCTGTTTCAGGGCAGACCAGCCTGGCCCCTCAGACGGGAGTGACTCGGTGAGTTCATTCCCCACGGCCGAGCCTGGCTCAGGCGGTTTTCACAACCCCGTGGGTGAGGCCCTGCCCAGGCACTGTCCTCCTGGTGCCCTAGGCAAGTGCGCAGAGCCCCAGCGGAGGCGAGAGGCCAAGATGGAGGCGAGGAGGAGGTGCCCACACAGGCTTGGCCTCCTGCTGACTGGCCCTGCTCCAGGCCCATGGGGTCCCCGGCTCCTCCCTGGGGCTCCTAATGACCCTGCGTGGCTGCAGGTCAGGCCTGGTGTGTGTCCCACTAGCAGAGGGGCCACCTCGCGGCTCCTCTTGCTCAGGGGCCTGACCGCCACGCAGTTCAAAGTGATCGGAGGCAAGTTCAATGACGCCCAGGTGCAGGGAGGGCCGGGGCAGGTAGGCGGATAGTCCCATTTCTCAGCTGGGGAGACAGAGGTGGAGCGTCACCCAGAGGCAAGGGGTGAGTCAGGCCAGGGCACTGGGCAGCCCCGCGGAGCCTCATGGGCAGGAAGAGGAGCCCGAGCACAGGTCCCGCCTGAAGGAGCCCCTGACTGGGCAGGCCTGTGGGGCCCAGACGGAACCAAGCCCCTTGTCTTCCGGGGAACGACCTGGGGCTTTCCAGACCTCTGCTCAAAACTCTTCTTCGAGACTGGAGAATAGTGAGCTCTTGGGTCTCTAACCTGGTACTCGAAGCCCCTCCCAACGGACCCCAGCCCACCGCTCTAACTCTCCAACGCTTCCAGGAAATTACCTTCTCAGAGCCTTTGCTGATCAATTCCCCCAACCCCCACGCCCCCCCCCACACCAGTGCCTTTCCTCTTCCTCCCTTTCTATCGGAGTCTCAGTCCAGCCACCGAGCAGGCTCCTGTCTCCTGTGAGGCTAAGGGCCGTCACTTTGCCTCCAGGCACCAGGGGGCCTGAACTGGAGAGGAAGCAGCCTGAAATGAGGAACCTGTTGGGGCCTTCCAGACCACAGGCAGGAGGAAGAGCTCCTGTACAGAGGGAGAAAGATGCCTGGAGGGCTCTGCCTGTCTCAGGATTTAGGCCCCTGCTGGGCCAGGCCTCCAGCCACTCTCCCACTTGGGAGGCAGTGGGCCAGGGGGAGGGGCCCAGCCTGAAACTAGATGCGGGAAAAGCCAGCTGGTGCTGTGAGACATGTCCCCACTGCTGCCCTGTTGCTTGCTGCGCCTTCCTTCTCTCCATGCAATCTGATGGACAGGATCTGGCACAATCCAAGGGTCCCTGACAGATCCTGCTAGAGAGGCATGGTGGAGGAGGGAGGGAAACATGGCAGAAGGAGACATTGGCCAAAAACAAGAAGTCACTCCAAGGGGATGTGAAATTGAGGAGAAGCCACAAGACGAAAGATGAAAACTCACGGAGGAGGAAGCCCAGCTTAGGGGTAAGAGTAAGGCTGCTTCCTGCAGGAAACCCTTATAGGTAGCACAGGCCTCTCCTGTGCTTGACCCCCTCCCCACAGCCTCCCAAGGATGCCCATTTCCCAGAAGGAGCTCCCTCTTCTTCCCTGAAGTCTGGCTCCGGAGGCCTCCCAGCCACCAGAGTAGGCGTGGCTGCCTGTCTTGTAAAAGCTCAGATCCTCCCACGGCTTCAAGATACATCACCAACTCACAAGTCTTTTCTTCTTGTATTAAAGAGCTCCCTCGGGCCTCTGCAGGAGGTCTTCATAGGACATGCTTAAAGAAAAGGGGAGAGGCAGGAAAATCAGTAACACGAAGCACATTATTATGCTTTTATATATTATCTCATTCATCCTTATAACATGCTTGCTGCCCTGTCCCCAGCACTTGGCGCGCTGCATAACACAATAAGCATTTGTTTGCAAATCCCTGGGCAATCCAAAAATGAAATTAAGAAAACAATTCTATTTCCTTTTTTAAAAAGTTTTTTTATTTATTTAAGTAATCTCTACACCAAACGTGGAGCTCGAACTCACGACCCTGAGATCAAGTGTTGCATGCTCTTCTGACTGAGTCAGCCAGGTGCCCTAAACAATTCTATTTCCAATAGCATCAAAAAGAATGAAATACTTAGCAATAAATTGAACAAAAGAAGTGCAACACTTATGCTCCAAAAACTACAAAACTTTGAATGAAATTTTAGAAGATCTAGAGAATTGGAAGAATATCCCACGTTTACAGGTCGGGAAACTTAACAATGTTAGGATGGCAATCCTCACCAAATGGATTCAGTGCGATCCCTATCAGAATCCCAGTCGATCTCTTGTAGAGATTGACAAGCTAATTCTCAAATTCAGATGGAATTGCAAGGGACCCACAAAAGCCAAAACAACCCTGAAAAAGAAGAACAAAGTAGGAGGACTCACACTTTCTGGTTTCAAAACTTACTTCAAAACAATAGTAATCAAGACAGTGTGGTCCTGGCACAAGGCTAGACACATAGATCTATGGGACAGAATTGGGACTCCTGACATAAACTCACCCATCTACAGTCAACTGATAGTTGACAAGGGTACCAAGACCATCCAATGGGGAAGGAAGAACAGTTTTTCAACAAATGGCACCAGGACAACTGGACATCCACACACAAAAGAATGAAGTTCGACCATTACCTCACACCGTATATAAAAACTAACTCAAAATGGATAAAAGACCTAAACGGAAGAGTTAAAGCTATAAAAATCTTAGAAGAAATGTAAGGGTAAACCTTCAGGACCTTGAATTTGGCAAAGGATTATGAGATATGCCACCAAAAGCATGAGCTTTTGGACTTCATAGATACATAGGACTTCAACAGAATTTAAAACTTTTGTATTTCAAAAGACACCACCAAGAAAGTTAAAGAACAACCCACAGAATCAGAGAAAATATGTGCAAATCATATATCTAATAAGGGACTTGCATCCAGAACATACAGAGAACTCCTACAACTCAATAGTAAAAGGACAAATAACCAAATTTAAAAATGGGTCAAGGAGGGGTGCCTGGGTGGCTCAGTTGGTTAAATGTCTGCCTCCAGCTCAGGTCATGATCTCCTGGTCCTGCGATCAAGCCCCACATCAGGCTCCCTACTCAGTGGGAGTAGGGAGCTTCTCCCTTTGCCCCTCCCCTCTGCTTCTCCCTTTGCCCCTCCCCACTGCTCATGCTCTCTCTCTCTCAAATAAATAAATAAAAATCTTAAAAAAAAATAAATAAAAATAGGCCAAAGAGATGAGTAGATATTTTTCCAAGGAAAATGTACAAATGGCCAAAAGTACATGAAATGACGCTCAACATCATTAGTCATCAGAGAAATGCAAATCAAAACCGCAATGAGATACCACTTTATATCTTCTTGGAGGTCTAGATTCAAAAAGTCAGATAATGGGGGTGCCTGGGTGGCACAGTCGTTGAGCGTCTGCCTTCGGCTCAGGGCGTGGTCCCGGTGTTATGGGATCGAGCCCCACATCAGGCTCCTCTGCTATGAGCCTGCTTCTTCCTCTCCCACTCCCCCTGCTTGTGTTCCCTCTCTCGCTGGCTGTCTCTCTATCTGTCAAATAAATAAATAAAATCTTTAAAAAAAAAAAAGTCAGATAATGGTGAGAATGTGGAGAAATCAGGACCCTCATCCATTGTGGGTGGGAATGTAAAATGGCAGTGCCACTTTGGAAAACAGTTTGGCAGCTCCTCAAAATATTAAACATAGAGTTACCAGATGAGCCTGCAATTCTACTCCTAGGCATATACCTGAGAGAGGTGAAAACATACCGTCACACAGAAACTTACACACAGATGTTTACAGCCCCGTTATTCACAATAGGCAGAAGATGAAAGCAACTGAAATGCCCATCAACTGATGAACAAATAAACAAAATGTGGTATATCCATTCAATGAAATACTTTTCAGCCAAAAGTACTGTTCCTTAATATAAACTACAGACTTTGTTTGATAATGATATGTCAATATTGGTTCATCGATTAAAACAATCTGGCACCACACTGTACCACATGGGTGTGGGATGTGTGTGGTGTAGGGGAGTCTGGGGGTGGGGGGATAGGGTATGTGGCAACTCTGGACTTCCCACTCAATTTCGCTGTGAAATTAAAATTGCTCTTAAAAATCTATTAATTTTGGGGGCACCTGGGTGGCTCAGTAGTTAAGCGTCTGCCTTTGGCTCAGGGCGTGATCCCAGGGTCCTTGGATTGAGCCCCACATCGGGCTCCATGCTCTGCTGGGAGCCTGCTTCTTCCTCTCCCACTCTCCCTGCTTGTGTTCCCTCTCTCGCTGCCTGTCTCTCTCTCTCTGTCAAATAAATAAAATAAATCTTTTAAAAAAATGTATTAATTCTTTTAAAAAGTAAAAAAAATAAAAAATTAAAGTGTCAATACATGCCACCACATGGATGAACCTTGAAAACATTACATTAAGTGAAAGAAGCCAGCCACAAAAGGCCACATAGTATGTGATGTCATTTATATGAAATATCCCAAACTGGGAAATGTGTAGAGACAGAAGGATTAGTGGTCGCCGAGGGCTGCTGGTGGGGGAGGGGCTGGGGAAAGCAGGTGGATGACAGCTAGAGACCACAGGATTTCTTTGTAGGGTGACTCAAATGTTCTAAAGTTGATGGGGCTGATGGCTGTGTATATGCGAATATACTAAAAACCATGTGATTACACAATTTCAGTGGGTGAATTCTACGGTATATGAACTACAGCACTATAAAGCTGTTAAGAAAAAGACATTATTGAGGTGCCTGGGTGGCCCAAGTTGGTTAAGCGTCCAACTCTTGGTTTCGGTTTAAGTCATGAATTTGGGGTCATGGGGTCAAGCCCTACATCAGGCTCCATGCTCGGCAGGAGATTGGAGATTCTCTCCCTCTCCCCCTCCTCTCACTCACTCTCTAATTAATTAATTAATTAATTAATTAATCTTAAGGAAAAAGTAGCTTTTAAAAAATAAAAGTGTCCATGAAAATATCCAGTACAGATCCTGGCTCATATTGGGTTGATATTTGTAGTCTGAATGGGTGGATGGGTGGGGCGGGTGGGTCATGGATGGGTGTGGAGGATTATCTGGAAGGGTGGAGAGGTGGGTTCTGGACAAAGGCTGACTGGGCCTGTCCAGGCCTCATCCTCTTCACCTAGCTGCCTTTCCTCTCTCACCCCTCCCTCCTTCCTGTGTCCCAGTCTCCGGGCCCATCACATCCTGAGACCTACCCCCACGGCACAGAGCCTCCTCTCTTCCTCCATGAAGGCTCTTCAAACTTTCCCTGTCCTTCAAGGCCCTACCAAAGCCCACTTCCTGCAAAGCCGACCGAGCCTGCGTGGTCTGTTCCTTCCCCGCTCTCCTCCTAATGCACAATATTTGATGGACATCCCACATCATCAGTTACTTCCTATCGATGATCCTGTCCTGAGATTCAGATCTGGAGCTTGGGGACGGCATGGGCCTTCGGCTCCTTCCTCCTCTGCTATCCCAGGGGCTGGCTGGTGGCAGGCATTGGGTGAAGACATTGCCTTGGCCACGTGGGTAGAAGTCATGGCTTTTCCCTTGGTGGAGGCGGGGAGAACCCAGGCACTGGTAGGAGGAAGGCCCTCCGCAGTACCAGCTGCACAGGGACTGCTAGGCCCAACCCTAGTGGAGGCTAGGCCAAAACCTGACCCCTCAGCCAGGCTGGGGCTGGGCTGGCAGGGGGACGCAGGCATGCTGGCCACAGCAGGGGCCAGGCGTGGGCGCCTCCCTCCCCTCCCAAGCTGGGGCCGACCAGCCCCAGGCAGGCTGGAGGCCTGTTTGCCTTGGCCATGGGCCAGGGCCGCCCCGCCAGTGAGTAATGCGTGAGGACCGTCTGGCTCCAGTTCAAGGGAAACGGGCTGGAGACGGGGCCTCCTCAGCCTGCACTGGGCTAGGTTCTAGGGGCGGCTTCCCAGAAAGTGCCTGCTGTGGCTGCCTCAGGGCCCGTGCCCGGCCTGCTGTGCTCCCTTCTCCTTTTCCCTCTCCCCTTCCCCTTCTCTTCCTCTGTAGAGACCAAGGACAGAGAGATCTTGAGTTCCCAGAGAAAGATCCTCAGTCATGGCCCAGGAGCCAGCCAGCCACACCCCTCACAGAGCCTGTCGTTCCCTGGGACCGTCCATCCACACTTTCTGAGTACCTACGGTGTGTTGTGTGGGACTTCATGGGAGTTCAGGGGTTAGGTAGGGGGCAGGAGGGGAGGGGAGGCCCTAGAGCTCCGGGTGCTCCTACTGGAAGCTCTCGTGCTAGAAGAGGTGTCCCTTTTATCTGTCCACACCCCCGGGCTCCAGGTGAGGACTCTGAGGCCCAGAGAAAAAGAGTGACTTGCCCCAGCTACACAGTGAGGTAACTGCAGCAAGAAAAGAACCCAGGCCACCTGAGTGTGGGGGGGGGGGGGGGGACGGCAGCCCCCTGCGGCTCTGAAGGATGGCCTTGGTTTTAAAACGGCATGGCTCTCATGACGGAGGGACCGTGCCTAGACTTTTCTGTTTCTAGACTGGGGCCTCCTGAGAGCACTCCCAAGGGCTTCTGTGACTTTACAACTCTGCCTCTGCCTGCTTAGGACCCAAGTGACCAAGTGACCATCAGGCGGAGAGAATACCAGGACCCTCCTCACCACTGGCAGGGGCCGAGACTCCCAGCCCTCCCGTCCCGGTGGGACGCCTGCCACCAGCTACACCCTACACCCCTCCCGGCTTCTGGCCGCGCTCAGGCTTCAGAGCTGCAGACTGCCGAAGACGGTCCCGGCTGAGTGAAACACCAAAGAAAAGTCATGACGGGACCCCGGGTAGGTCACAGAATCCACAGCAGGCCGGAGAACTTCTCCATAGCGGGGGTGGCTGCCAAAACCACACCATAAAGCCGGCCTCTTGAGAACCCACTGGCCCCGCCACAGAGCACCAGATGACTCTTCTCTCCCCACTGACATCAGCACTGGACACCAAACACTGGCCCGCGCTGCTGGCCCTGCAGACACTGCTGTTCCCCAGAAACAGGATGTGGCTACTTCCCACCCCTGAACGACTCTGCTGCACCCCTGCTTCTCTGTTCCCAGAGCTGCTCGCCAAGACCGGAGCGGGGGCATCTGATTGGCCAATCCAGCTCACGTGCCTATACGCGGCCGCTAGGGAAGCCGGGAAAACAAGTATCTTGCCCTTTAGCCTCCCCCCCCACCCCAGAGCCAGGTAGAGAGCCCAGGTGACACGTAACCAATCAACAAGAAGGGACCTGGTCTCGATTGCGTCCCCCCACCTCCAAGTGCTGGTTTATCCCGCTCCCCGTCTGCACTGTTAGAAGTGGACAGGCGCCCAGAGTGCGGAAGGGTTTTGGGGTTCAGAGCGGAATTGTGCTATGTAAGTGAAACCCTTAGCATAGGGCATGGCGCACGACCGGTGTCCTCTCCACGAGGAGCGTGTGCACATGGATGAGCAGAGGGAAGGGGACCTGTGGCCCGGCTAGTTGCTGACAGGACCTGGCCTGGGTTCTGTGACTCCTCTTCCTGCTCTCCCACAGCAGACAAGGACGGAGGTTAAAAGAAAGTGTATAAAGTGGTACAGAGCGTGTTTTCACACCGGCAGGAGAGACTGTAGTTATTTGGCTGATCTTTGAGAGAAGACATGAATTTCATCAGATGGGGTGGGGTGGGGGATGTATGCCCGGCCGGGGGGCCTATGCAAAGGTGTGGAGGTGTGGGAATGCATAGCTTTTACAAACAAAACAGCTCCATGCCTGGGTGGCTTAGTCGGTTAAGGGTCTGCCTTCCGCTCAGGTCATGAGCCCAGGGTCCTGGGATCGAGTTCTGCTTCCAGCTCCTTGCTCAGCCAGGAGCCTGCTTCTCCCGCTGCCTCTGTCTGCCGCTCCCCTTGCTTGTGCCTTCTCTCTCTCTCTGACAAATAAAATCTTAAAAACAAAACAAAACTCAGAACTGGGTTTTACAGAATGCCCTCTGCCATAACCAGGAGTATGGATCAGCAGGGGACAGCATGGGTACAGGGAGAATGGCCAGGAGGCCTTGAATTGCTCAGGCCACAGGCCAGGAGTGCCCAAGCTGAGGCCTTGGCAGAGAAACAAAAATGATTTGATACTCAGAAACTTCTAGTCCAGGGCGCCGGGTTGGCTCAGTTGATTAAGTGTATGGCTTCAGCTCAGGTCATGATCCCAGGGTCCTGGGATCAAGCACCACGTTGGGTTCCTTGCTCAGTGGGGAGTCTGCTTCTCCCTCTCCCTCTGCCTGCTGCTCCCTCTGCTTATGCTCGCTCTCTCTCTGTCAAATAAATAAATAATATTGAAGGAAGGAAGGAAGGAAGGGAAAAGAAAGAAAGAAAGAAAGAAAGAAAGAAAGAGAAAGAAAGAAGAAAGAAAGAAAGAGAAAGAAAGAAAGAAAAGAAAGAAAGAAAGAAAGAAAGAAAGAAAGAAAGAAAGAAAGAAAGAAAGAAAGAAAAAATTAATTTCTAGTCCAGGGTGGGAGAAAAGCACGTGGCAGGTGAGGGTGGGGAGCAGAGGGGAAAATGAGGAAAGTGACTCAGCTTTCCAACAGATGGATCTGAGGGGCTGGATTCCGTGTTCAAGGCCCCTTTATATGATGGGCACCTGGAATCACTGAGAAAGCAACAGGAGAGGGCATTTCTCTGCAAGGGCTCTCCATTGTGGTTTCAGCATGAATAATAAGCTGTGTGGGGCAGGGGGTGACTCCCCGTGGGGAAGCTCTGGGAACAACGGATGGCCCCTGACCGAGCTCCTGACCAGGGACAGTCTAGTTATCAACAGGGCTGTAGCTCCGCCAAGCAGACTCTGCAAGTCCAGGGCCAGAATGGAATTGCTGGAGACGGCAGAGCAGAGGCGGCCGATGGGTCCTTCCCCTCCCTTCCACCACACAGTCCTCAGGCAGGTTGAGGGGGAAGCAGGGAGGAAGGAGTGGGGGGGAGGAAGGAAAACATGGCACAAACAGTATTTAAAGATGATTGGCACCAAAATGAGAGACTAAACCAGAATAGGTGAACTCATGAGCTCTAGGGAACAAGAGACCCTGGACTACAGAGAGGCGGAAGGATGCTATGCGCCAGGCCAACAAGGCAACCTGTGCAGACAAAAGCATGATAGAGGCTTCCGGAGAGAACAGCGCTACCTGTTAGGCTTGACCTGGAGCAAAACTGTAGGGAGAAGGGCCTGAAGAGCGTCAAAAGCAATGGCAACAAGTACAATGAACTCTAAGGACATGAAAAGAACCTGGCAAGTCTTAACTCCAGGACTGTCAAGGAGTTGTGTAAGAAAATAAAGGCAGGGGCGCCTGGGTGGCTCGGTCGGTTAGGCGTCTGCCTTTGGCTTGGGTCATGATCCAGGGGTCCTGCGATGGAGCCCCATGTGGGGCTCCTTGCTCAGCAGAGAGCCTGCTTTTCCCTCTCCCTCTGCGGGCAACAAACCCTGCTTGTGCTTGCTCTCTCCCTGTCAAATAAATAAATACAATCTTTTTTTAAAAAAAGAAAAGAAATGCAGTCAGAGTATACTCCAAGGCTCAACAGTGAAGAGTACTGGCAGAGTCCGACATAAGTATTGAGTGTTGATGAGAAACGACATAATGTGAGGATTCAAGAGGGCTAACCCCCAGCTAGAGAGTGACTAGCAACTTATTGGATAATATCTAAAATTGGTGCATCAAGGGCGCCTGGGTGGCTCAGTTGGTTAAGTGACTGCCTTCGGCTCAGGTCATGATCCTGGAGTCCCAGGATCAAATCCCACATCCGGCTCCCTGCTCAGTAGGGAGTCTGCTTCTCCCTCTGACCCTACCTCCTCTCAAGCACTCGCTGGCTCTCTCACTCTCTCACTCTCACTATCTCTCTCTCACAAATAAATAAAGTCTTTAAAAAAATAAAGTAAAATAAAACAAAATAAAATAAGTGCATTGAGTAATACCAGAATAAAGGTATTATTTCAAAATATGGTGATAACGAGGCACCTGGCTGGCTCGGCTGGAGGAGCATGGGTTCGAGGTCCACGTTGGGCATGGAGATTACTAAAAAAAAATAATAATAAATAAACTTTAAAAATTTTTATTAAAAAAAGAGAAACATTGTCATATAATCACAGTTGTAATGTAAATTACCTCTGAAAGTGGCCCTGAGGACACACCTCTGCGCCTGTGCGTATTTGCTGCTGAACATGTCTTTTTACAACATTTTAAACCACCAAGAAACTTTAAAATACTAAAAAAAGAAAGAGAGATGGCAATAAATACCAAAAGAAACAGCTGGAAGAGTTTAAAGGGTTTTCTGGTAAACTTAAGGGAGGAAAGAAAGGACAGTGAACCGCTGGTTTTCGTTGTAAGTTTTCAATAGTCTTTGACTTTTTAAATTTTGTGTGTGAATTACTTTGGAAAAAAAATTAATTGAAAAATAAATGATCATAAAGAATAAGAAACCAAAAGGAAAAAAAATAGGCAAAGACATAAATAAGAAATTCATAGAAAAAATGCAAATGTCCCTCAAACCCATGAAAATAATTCACCCCTTCCCCCCTCAGTGATGAGAGAAAATGTCAGAAGGGGCTGAGCATTCCCGGACCTGGAACATGTCCTCAGGATATCACAGAACGGCCGGGGGGTGAGGCTTACAAAACCATATGATAATGTGATTTTATAACAATTTAACAAAATTTTTTTTAGCATCTCCTACATGGTGGGCCCATTAGAATGTACTTTTTAAAAATGGAGAAGGGGGACGCCTGGGTGGATCAGTCAGTTAAGCACCTGCCTTCGGCTCAGGTCATGATCCCAGGGTCCTGGGATCAATCCTGCATCAGTCTCCTTGCTCAGTGGGGAGCCTGCTTCTCCCTCTGCCTGTTGCTCCCCCTCCTTGTGCGCACTCTCTCTCTCTGCAAATAAATAAATAAATAAATAAAAATCTTAAAAAAATATCTAAAAGGGATGTGTTCAGATGTTAGCAGGTGCTCTGTGATTATGGGGCCAGAGTAATTTTAATTATTTTTCCTTCTTATTAACTTAGTCTCTGATTTTTTAAAGATTTTATTTTATTTTATTTTATGTGACAGAGACAGCCAGCGAGAGAGGGAACACAGCAGGGGGAGTAGGAGAGGAAGAAGCAGGCTCCCAGCGGAAGAGCCCGATGTGGGGCTCGATCCCGGAACACCAGGATCACGCCCTGAGCCGAAGGCAGACGCTTAACGACTGTGCTACCCAGGCGCCCCTAGTCTCTGATTTTTAAATAGTGAACATAGGTTGCTAAAGAGATCAAAATAAATAAAACAAACGGAACTTTATTTATACATTTACCTGTTTTGAGCACCCCCAAAATAAGACCTAAACAATGAATACTGGTTTGGAGAAGCAGCCAATTATGAACCTCCTCAGACACCGTAGGGACTGATGACACACTACTTGTTCGACCCCAGGGCCCAGCAGGGTCTAGGACACAGTAGGGCCTCCAGTGACCAAACTAAACGATCAAAATTAAGCAGGGGCTGGTGGGCTACTGGATGTATGTGAGCCTCCACTATGCACACGGCCACTGAATCTACCCACGGGGCTATTGCAAGTGTTAGTGCCTGGCACTTTGTAAGTGCTCAAGAAATGCTAGCTGCTATTAGTACTAATAATAGTAGAAGTCACAGATATGGTTGCCGTAATAGTTCCCGGGATCCCAGAAATTCATGCACCCCTCATGCAGCTGCCCGTCCACCAGGCTCTTTGTCAGTCCCTTCAGAGCCGTGACAACAGCAAAAGGGGTTTCCTTTTCATCTGCCGGCTGCTCTCCTCCTCCTCTCCCTCATCTTCCTCCTCCCCGGCTACCCACTGTCCACCCGAGGAAGGCTGGCAGGCAGTACAGCCTGAGTCCTCACCTGCCACTGGCCACCAGGTCCCAGGGATGCCGCCACCAGAATGTCCAACTCTCAGGCACGGTACACCTGTGCCTGAGCTTCCCGGGTCCCAAGAGAGAGGGAGAAAGGGACAGACCCAGCGGAGAGGAAGACTGACTCAGGAGGGACTGCATGCCGTGGATCCCCTCCTTACAAAATAGACTCTACCAGCAGTACACGCGTACAGAAAGCGTGCCAAGCCTAAGTGTACAGCTCTGTGAATTTCACACACTGAACACTGCTGTAAACGGCCCTAGATCGAGCAGAACCTCATCAACTCCTGGGAGCTCGTCTCCCGCTCCCTTTCTGACGTCTAACACCAGACATTCATTCTGCCTGACACTGAACGTGATGCACGTGAACTTCGTACAAATGGAATCACGCAGTGTGCGTTCTTGTCGGGCATCTTCAGCTCGGCGTCCTACCCGTGAGCGTTACTCTGCTGTTGTGTCTAGCTGTGGTCCTGCGTTCCCACTGCTGCGTGCTGTCCACGGCATACATTAACCTTGTCTCCACTTTGGAGCTGTTTGAATAGTGCTGCTCTGCATATTCTTGGACACGTCTTTTGGTGCATTCGTGTATCTTTCGCTTTAGTGGATACTGCCAGGTCTCAAAGATTACTAAACCACATTATACCCACGCCATCTTCAGAAGAAGCTTCCAGTCGTCCCACACCTTCGGTCCCATTCAGCATCAAGTGGTATAGCTTTTAAATGAATGCCAGCATCCTTTAAACTCAGCTCCAATACTAGACATGGAAATGAATGGTCTGCAGAAATGTCTGGGATGTATTATTAAGTGACATAAGCAGGTTGCAAGCCAATATGTATACCGTGGCTTCGTTCATGAGAATTGTATATGCGTGCACGTAGAAGGAGAGGCCAAGTTTAGAAAGGGGATGTATTAAAGCCTCCCTAGACTCTGGGAGTGGCTCTGGAAGGCATAATTTTAAATGATGACCTTGAAGATGGTTTTTACCTTTGATTTGGGGGTTTCTGGTATTTTTAAAATTTGAAAACAAAAGTCTGTATAAATAAAAGAAAACTATCCATCCCCCCTGCCGCGTGACGAGTACACACCATTCCATTACCTAAGGCTGGCAGCCTGACCCTGTTTTTCTTGTTGTTCCCGGCATCCTCTCCTGCTCAGGAATTACCCTGGGCAGAGCCTCTGGGACAAGTCTCCCGGGCACTGTAATTTCCCTGGCTGCAGTGTGTCATTAAAAGATCTGGTGCTGATGACACGGAGCCCAGATGCAGCAAAGATTCCGGGCCCTGATGGGACAGCACCCCCTGGCCAGGGAGCAAGCCTCCCACCAGAGACACCCCCGGAGTCTCAAGCTGCTTCGGTGAGATGTGGGCCTCGGGATACATCTTCACCTCAAGGAAAGAGACCGTGAAAACTGCACTTTCCAAGAGGCAGCCTCCCCAGGGGGCTCAGGGCTCAAATCAAGGCGCATAGAAGGAGGCAGACCTGGCTTCTTCCCTTTTTTTTAAATATTTTAATTTTTTTTATTATATTATGTTAGTCACCATACAGTACATCCCCGGATTCCGATGTAAAGCTCGATGCTTCATTAGTTGCGTATAACACCCAGTGCACCATGCAATATGTGCCCTCCTTACTACCCATCACCAGTCTATCCCATTCCCCCACCCCCCTCCCCTCTGAAGCCCTCAGTTTGTTTGTCATAGTACATAGTCTCTCATGCTTCATTCCCCCTTCTGATTACCCCCCCTTTCTTTATCCCTTTCTTCCCCTACCAATCTGTCTAGTTCTTATGTTCCATAGATGAGAGAAATCATATGATAATTGTCTTTCTCTGCTTGACTTATTTCACTTAGCATTAATCTCCTCCAGTGCCGTCCATGTTGCAGCAAATGTTGAGAATTCGTTCTTTCTGATAGCTGAGTAATATTCCATTGTATATATGGACCACAGCTTCTTAATCCAGTCATCTGTTGAAGGGCATCTCGGCTCCTTCCATGATTTGGCTATTGTGGACAATGCAGCTATGAACATTGGGGTGCATATGGCCCTTCTCTTTACTACGTCTGTATCTTTGGGGTAAACACCCAGTAGTGCAATGGCTGGGTCATAGGGTAGTTCAATTTTTAACTTTTTAAGGGACCTCCACACTGTTTTCCAGAGTGGCTGTACCAACTTGCATTCCCACCAACAATGTAGGAGGGATCCCCTTTCTCCACATCCTCTCCAACAATTGTTGTTTCTTGCCTTGTCTATCTTTGCCATTCTAACTGGCGTAAGGTGGTATCTCAGTGTGGTTTTGATTTGAATTTCCCTGATGGCTAATGATGTTGAACATTTTTTTGTGTGTCTGTTAGCCATTTGTATGTCATCATTGGAAAAGTGTTTGTTCATATCTTCTGCCCATTTTATGATTTGTTTATTTGTTTCTCGTGTATTGAGTTTGAGAAGTTCTTTGTAGATCTTGGATACCAGTCCTTTATCTGTGGTGTCCTTTGCAAATATATTCTCCCATTCCGTGGGCTGTCTCTTAGTTTTTTTGACTGTTTCCTTGGCTGTGCAGAAGCTCTTTATCCTGATTGTAGTCCCACAAGTTCATTTATCTTTTGTTTCTCTTGCCTTTGGAGATGTGTAATGAAAAAGGTTGCTGTGGCCGATGTCATAGAAGTTGTTGCCTATGCTCTCCTCTAGGATTTTGATGGATTCCTGTCTCACATCGAGGTCTTTCATCCATTTGGAGTTTATCTTTGTGTATGGTGTGAGAGAGTGGTCAAGTTTCATTCTTTTGCATACAGCTGTCCAATTTTCCCAGCACCATTTATTGAAGAGACTGTCTTTTTTCCACCGGATGTTTTTTCCTGCTTTATCAAAGATTAGTTGCCCAAAGAGCCGAGGGTCCATTTCTGGGTTCTCTATTCTGTTCCATTGGTCCATGTGTCTGTTTTTGTGCCAGTACCATGCTGTCTTTGTGATCACAGCTTTGTAGTACAGCTCGAAATCTGGCATTATGTTGCCCCAGCATTGTTTTTCCTTTTCTGCTCTGCTACTCGCTAACTGTGAGGCCCTGCCCAGGCCTCCATCTCCTCACCTGTAAAATGGGGTAATGACAGCCCTTACCTTGAAGACACCACCAAGTGCGTGGCAGAGAGGGCCTGCCACAAACGCAGCCCTCAGTAAACGCAGCCTGCCGCGACTGCTAGGAGGGTAGTGGTGGCCGTCACTGTCACTCCAAGAGGCAAAGTTTTGCATTCACCTTTTGGGCGCCACATACAAGAATGCACTCCTTTCTTTTTGCAAATGTAAAGCAAGCAGACTCGCTGTTCTTGGGGAAAACTGAATTCAGCTGAAACTCGAATGCATCTATTTTAGCTGAAAGGTAAGCAGTCGTTCAACATGGATTCATTCAAGGAATATTTGTCGAGTGCCCACTATATATGCCAGGCCCTGTTCTAGATACTGGGGATATGGCAACGACCAGAGCGAAGCCTCTGCCATCTCAGAGCTTTGTCTCTGCTGGGAGAGTCAGCCACTAGCCAAACCTACAAACAGATACGTCATTAAGCGTTCAACATGTATGGGTCACACAAGACATATGATGTCAAACAGTGCTGTGAAGACAAATGAGGCAGGATAAGAGGGATAAACTGGGAATGCTACCTGAGGATTCAACTCTGTGTTCACCGGAGCCAGGCCTCGGCTCTAGAACTTTCTCTCTCCCTGGCTGAGTGAGGAAGCCGAGGATGGCACTGGTCTGGGCAGAGTCTAGGTCGGCCCTGGGCTGGGCTCGAAGGGTACAGGTAGCTTGCTCCTGAGAAGATGGGCGGTTTGAGGTGGAGCAGGGCTGCGAGCGCTCGTAGGAGCTGAGGAGCAGGCGAGGGGCATTTTCACGAGGCAGTGGGGAGACTGAGGGCACCCCAGAAATCCCTCAAGAGGCACCCATAGAGGCGACACTGCAGCCCACGTCCATTAGAGTGGGTCTTCGCTGTGCCATTCCTGCAAGCCCAGAGCCCGGTTTGTGTTCTGAAGATTTAGGTAAGGATGAGCGCGGCTGCCTGGCCCGCAGGAGCCCCGGCCACGCTGCAGATACAAGACCAACCTTCATAGGAAGCGGAGAGCACCGCGGGTTAGACAGGGCACCTGGGTGTACAGAACAGGTCACCAAGGCATCTGGATGGGCAAACTGCCCGGTCTCAGCCAGGTAACACGCAACAGGTGCACCTTCACACGAGGTCTGCCGCGGGCCCTATGGCTTCCAGGGGCGGTGATCCAGGGATCCGGGCTGCTTCCACTGCATGGCTTCCGCCAGCCCAGACGCACCTTCCAGGCCCCTGGGACAGAGGGACTGGCTGAGCAGTCCTGCAGTGCTTCAGCCCAGAAGGGGGCTCAGCCCACCGGCCAGAGCCAGCCACATGGCCCCACACAAACTACAGGGGCGGCTGGGCAAGCAGGGAGCATACGGCCACTCCCCGAGTGGCCCTTCATTCCCGCCAGGATGTGGCAGGCGGGAGGGAGAGGAGTCGCCAAGGGGCATCTGCGGACAGAGCAGATGAGTGTCGTGCTTGGGGAAGAAGAGCCCTAGGATAGACTTAAGGAGCACTGCCTGCCTTGGCTCTGCCAGCCCCTGGCTGGGTGACCCCACTAAGCCACTGACGTCCTTAGTCCTCAGTTTCTTCTTCTAACACGGGGATACTCAGAGCCTCCCTCCAGCACCATGAGCAGAACGTGTGCGAAGGGGCTCTGGGCACTTCCGAGAACTAAGGTGATACCATTATCTCCAACTTAACCATATTTTCTTTCAGGCTCAGTGCAGCCCTGAGAGATCGGTTCTCTTTCTACCTCCAGGGCCTCTGTGTCTGCCTGCAAATCCAAGGCCCAGACTCCATCTCATACTCTTCACCACACTGGGCCTGGGACCACACTGAAAGCAACACCAGGAGCAAAACCTCTTGTTTCTTTTCAACAGCTCATGTCGAGTTTGCATTCCACGACGGAATATGCATGGGTTTATCTGGGACAAACACTGTTATGCTCTTTCTTCCCTGAAGATCCTACTAAAATGGCTGCACCAGGAACATGCCCCAGGTTTAGGTATCAGCTTAGCCTGGCCCAGGGCACACAGGTCTGTGGACGACCTCAGGGCTGGGGTCTGAGATCCTGTGGCTCTTACATCCTGGGGAAGGCTCATCACATAGGCTCCCTAGACAGACGCTCCCAGCTCTCCTCGTCTCTGTGGCTCCGATGGGCACCACACTGCGAGTCCAACCTGGCCTGCCCCCAGCCCTTACCCAGCCTTCATCCCCAGCCCCACCCCCTGCCCCCGCCAGTAAATCGTCCCTGAATTAATCAAAGTGCTTGCACTGGTCCGAACTCACCAGGGGCCTCCTCCAGCGGCCACTTTGTGTTCAGTAGATTAATTGCAGCTGGGGGAGGGGAAGGACTCCATTTTTAGAAAATCATTACTTTCAGAAAGAGAGGGGGGCTCTTCTGGTTGGGGAAAACTGCTGAGCTGGCAGCTCGGGGCTGCCGCTGAAGCACTAGGAAACCCGGGACTAATCTGGCCGCTTGTGGCTCAATGGGCACTGCTTGGGTCCCCCCACCACCAGAGGCAGGGTAGCCCAGCCCCCCTGCCTGACTCCAGCCAACGTGGACCTCCTGCTCTGGCCTGGGCTCAGCAGTTTACCGGCATTCAGAGCAGGAAGGGTTCACGCCGACACTGAACACCCCCCCATTGCTGATTGGCTTTGTTGGACGGCCAGCTTGCCCTACACCACATAGAGGTCACTGTCAGCCCCTGCCTGCAGCTCCGTGGGCAAAAAGGAGGCTGGGAACCCCTAATTGCGGCTGCCTTGACTTGAGCATCTAGCAGATAAACGATATGAAATTGCCATCTCTGTAGGTCACAATGGTGGGATATGAGCAGTCCCACGTGATTCGACCTAATTACCATATGGCCAGCTCATCAGATATCTCTTCTCACTAATCCCTCTCTTGGCCTCACGAGGCAGGTAGAATGTCCATTTTGTTGCAGAAATGGAGGTTCAGAGAGCTTAAGTGACTTGCCCGATGAAGTATTCAGACCCTGGTCTATCTGACTGCAACACCCAGGTCCGTGAGTCCCATCCCAGTCCATGTCAGACCCCCGTCCCACCTGCCCCCATGCTCACTCATTCATGAGCTGCGCTTCTGCCTGCTGCCCTGCCAACAAGCTCACCAACGGAGAGCTCCCTGCAGGCCGAGTGTGGGGCCTGACCGACCCGCCGGGAAGGCTGCGTGTGCTGGGCTCACGTGCCATACCAGCCTCCCTCGCCCGCGGGAGGGCTGGCTCTCCCTGCCCTGGGCCTACCTGCCTTGCCGCGGTACGGGGCCACACGGGGAGCTCACCGGCAAGGCCCTCGGTGCATACACACGTGCACAAACATTGCCTCTGCTGTTCGGCGATCAGATCAGCTCAGTTCTTCCAAACCAGAACTCGTTTTAGAAATAAATGTGCCCAATGCAGTCACCCCATGACCCAGGCCTGCCCCTAGAGATTAGACAGCAGAGAGATGTTGAAGTCTGACACTGCTACTTACTGGCTGGGGGATGTGGGCAACTCTCTGAACCTCAGTTTCTTCATCTGTAGAATGGGGCTAATAACGGCATCTATTTTTAGGGCAGTTGCGAGGATTATAGAGGGATCATTCCAATGTGCTTGGAACGCTTGGAACACTGCCTAGCACATAGTCAGGACACAATCAATGCTAATTGTTATTCTTGCTACTTCCAGCCCAAGCTAAGTCCACGATATTGCTTCCCCCTGCCTCGTTCATGGGATATAAGTCCTGTCTGAGGAGCATTGCACCAGGAATTGTTAGGATAGCAGGTCCTAAGTGGGGCCCCAACCAAGACTTCAGATTGCCAAGAGCTTATGGGTTCAGTAGGGGAGAGAGAATCCTGCACCACCGATGGTTCTTTAGGGCAGACAGTTTTAAAAGGGGGAAGGCTTCCTGGAGGAGGTGTGGTCTGAGTTACATCCTGAAGGAGCAGGAGGAGACAGCCAATGAAGAAGCTGGAAACCACCTGCTTGAAAGCACAGGAGCAAGGTGTGTTTGAATCTCCTGGGGCCAAGGGTCTGGGGAGAGGAGGTTAAAAGGTGAGGTCTGCAGGGGCGGATGCTGAAAGACCAACCACTGGGACTAGAGGAAGGCAGGCCACGGAGGCGCCACAAGACCCTGAACTGAATCATACGAGTGGAGTCTGAGAAGGGAACATGGGTGAGAGATATTTGCATTTTCTAATTTCAGATTGAATAAGGCAGGGAGGACAGGATTTGCTCTTTCACGATGCCTGCTGGGGCCAGGGAGATGAACGAACCCAGGTTTCTGGTTTGTGGCTGAAGTAGCCACAGGCGACGGGAGATACGGCCGCCAGAGTGATGGGGCTGCCCAGGGAGAGGGCAGAACCCCGTAAGACACCCCAAAATGTGAGCTGAGAGACAAAGGAGAATAACCAGGCGGCCGGCAAGCTTTCTTCCAAAGGGGGCACCAGCACTGCCCCCCACCAATCCAAACCCCAGCTGTTCTGGAAGCCCGGCCTCCTCTGAGAGGCCCAGATGGTCCAAGGTACTGGCCGCACTTGCCTGTGGGTGGGCATGTTGTCCTCCAGCATCCCTCGAGGGCGGGTGCCCCCCACAGCAGTCCTGGCACGGGGAAGGCATTCGGGGGAGGCCTGCGGGACATGACCACCGTGGCCAGGTGAGGAGCGTCGGCTACCAGCGAACCCCCGGCTTCCCCTCAACATTCTTCTTTCCCTGCCCACCCAGACCCAGCCATGCCACTGGGGGCCACACGCCCCCACCCCAATTCCAGCCTCCTGGAGCTGTAAGTCATACAGGTAACACAGGAGGGCAGCTTCCGGCCTCCCAAGTCAGAGGCCCCACTGTCCCGGCAGGTGGCCGCGTGGCGGCCCACCTTCTCCTGGATCTTCAGTTTCGGCGCTGTTCCCACACAGGATTCCATTAAGTAAACATCTCCGCAGGGACCAAGGACGATCACTCTACCCTGGAGTCAGGTCCGGGAGCGCCTCCGCCCTAAGTGACCTTGAGCACAGCTTTTCACTTCTCAAAGCCCACATTTTTGCAGAGGGGTCCTAGTGAGGATTAAGTAATTCCCTTAAACGCTCAGCTTAGCATCGCGCCTAGCACCTGGTTACGCATCCAATAAGTGGCAATTATTATTATTAAAGTGCTTCCTGCAGGCCGATGCAAGTCAGAGCAAACTAAAATGGCTTTGCCGGCTCTCTAGAACGTAACTCCCACCCCCACCCCCTTCCACCACTACCACCCTGGAGTTAATTAAAACCCTCCTTGGGTGTTTTCCAGACAATGGGATTTTACATTTATCCTGGGTTGAGGAACTAGAATGGAGGCTGGTTTCACTTCAACTGATAAAAAGCAAAAGGCTGTTTGGAGAGGTAGTGAGCTCCCCATCACCTAAGTGAACAAGCTGGCCCACACCATTTGGCACTCACGCTCGAGCATAAATGAACATACCTTCCTGTCGCTACACAACCATATTGTAATTCTCTTGAACGCGACGGCGGTGCCAGTAGGCCGTCGGGCTTTGTGTTACTATTTGGTAAAATAAAATGTTGATAATCCTCCCTTGGCCTTCCAAGAAGGTTTTTTGAAATTGTACCAGTTTGGGTATTTTTAGGATTTTGAGACTGAGAGCCCACGAGCAGGGGGAGGGGCAGAAGCAGCAGCAGACTTGTGCTGAGCAGGGAGCCCGATGCGGGGTTCAATCCCAGGACCCTAAGATCATGACCTGAGCCAAACGCAGACACTTAATCGACTGAGACACCCAGGAGCCCCCGTGATATCCAAAATCTTAATTCCCATTTCAAAGAGACTCCCCTCCCTGGATCTTAGGTTCAAGACCTAGACACCCACACAACCCTGTTTGGTGCCCAGTTTGGACACATCACTTGTACCAGAGGCCTTGAATCCAAAACCTGGCTTAGATCCAACAGCAGAAATCCCAGGGGCAGGACCAGGAAGTGATTCAGCAGCAAGTGCCACTGGAGCTGTGGCACGCCAGCAGACAGGGAACGGTCAGGGAACCATCGGTCGGTCACAGGAAGAGCTCTGGGGCGGATAACGGAGAAATCGCAGATCAGACCTGGACTCTGTGCTCCCTGCAGCCAACTCCCCCTCCTGGAGTGCCCAGTAAGCTTGGGAGGGACCTACGAGGTGGTGTGATTCCTCTGCCCATCAACCCTCAACCTCCACCCACCTTCCCTCCAGGTCTTCAGTCCCCAGGGAAGCGGTCTTGAAATCCAGCGTGACGGTGACCTTCCTCTGGGAAAGGGGCAGTGGGGCTCAGGATGTGATACCAAGTATGGAGTAACAAGCAGACACTGCAGGGACCCAGGTTCCTGGCACCATACCTCCCTCCCCATGCCATCCTCCCAGTGCAACCTCCTTCCCCATCAGCTGAGATCAAACTCCCTCTCAACCCTTTGGAGAGTTGAAAAACCACCCACCTTTGTAACTCAGGGCTCCCTGAGGTTGACAAATTCAGGACACCTGGCCAGCGAACCCTGGAGTCACTGGGCACTAACAGAAAGAGGGGTCTTTGTAGCTACAGGAACGGATGCTGGCAGACCAGGCTGTTCAGGATGTCCCCTTTGTGGCCTGCCTCCCCTTCCTCCCCAACCAAGCACTAGGCCAAGGAGACCCCGCTGTCCTGGATTCCGATGGACACCCCTCTCCACTCCCCTCCCACCAGAAGAAAAAGGAGCTGGAGGACATGGAATCAAGTATACATTTTAAAAATTTGTTTAATGGAACATAAACTCCTTTAGAAAAACATTCAACCAGGTGATAACACCCATAGAAAAAAACACCAATCTCGTGTTTATCTTTTTTAATTTGGCATTTGTTATTTGCATTTATATTAAAGCAAAGTGCATCTTTTCTTTATTTTCTTGTTTATACACATTGCACAATACATAAATAATGATGCTTATAAAACGTCTTTATATTTACAAGTAATAATATATTTATATATAACATAAAATACATTTTTTCTTTAATAAATCTCAGGGTTTTTTTTTTTCAGGAGTCCTTTCTCTCTCAAAGCACTACAATGCTAAATTTCCAATGAGAATGCTTCTCTTGTTCATTTAAACCTTTGTAGTTAGAAAAATAGCTTATGTTAAAGTCTAAACATGCTCATTGAGCTAAGAGCAGTGTCAACGTATCATACGAGTGTATGAGTTGTAGAAGAAATGAAAGAAGAGTTAAGGTGTCAGCCCAGGGCGGTACCTTGGCTTATGATGGACCGAATCCTTCTTGGTGGGAAGGGGGGCTGCTGAGAAGTCTCCCTCCCAGGGCTGCTCCCCTCGCTGGTCTAACAGCAGAGCTCAACACATAGGAGGCAGAGGGGAGGAAAGTGCTGAGCTGGTTTTCTGAGTCCGGGAAGGGGGGGCTGGGGGGGGAAACCTGATATGACCAGGGCAGGGGAGAGGCTGCGGGGCCCTGGGTGGGCAATTCTGCTCTGGGCGGCCGGGGAGCCCTCAGGAAGCCCACCTCCAGGAGATATCCAGGAGCAGATGGCCGAAAAAGACTACGCAACAAGGACAGCAGGGTGGCTGGAAGGGGAAGACAACAAGCATAAAACAACTGGTTCTGGTTCAGCCTCTTTGCAGGGTTGCTTCTAAGAAGCCTGCAGACAGGCCCGTGTCCTAAAAGGGAGAAGTGGGGGGAGGGGCCTTCTCTGGGGAAGGGGGACAGAGCCTGGCTTCTGACAGCTGTTGGAGCCCCAGGTGCCAGCTTGCCGGCTTGCCCAGGTACTGCCTCGGCCCCACTGAGCACGTCCAAAGGGCAGGAGAGACGGAGCTGGGAGCACAGACCTCTCCGCAGAGACACGCTAAGCAACACACAAGCTCGTGTACAGACGCACGTGCACGCACTCCCACATACACCCTGACCAGGGAAATTGAGCACCCCAAAGCGAGGGCCTGCTCCCCATTCTTACACTGTGTTTGGTGGTACGCATTGTTGCCTCCCCTCTTCCTACTGGGGTGTTCTGCCAGCCAGCCCCCCCAAAACCCCAACAATTCTTTTCATAAGCTATTTCTCAAAGAACAAAACAGAACATAAACAAGAACGACAAGAAGGGGGGGTTGGGAGAAAAAGAAACAATAACAAAAACAACAACACATGACGACCAAAGAGTTTGCATGAAAAGCAAGCACTCGGGAGGAAAGTATTAGCAGCAAAGTCGCGTGGACTGGGCCCGCTCGGCTCCCGCTCCACCCCGTGTCCCCGCGCGGCTACCGGCTGTTGAAGATGACCTCCAGCCAGCACGGGCAGCTGCTGATGAACTGGCGCGTGTAGCACTGGCCCCAGCCCTTCACGAAGCTGATCTGCACGGTGAAGCCCGTCCACGGCTGCTGCATGAACTCGTGGTCGTTGGGCCGCCGCAGGCTGTACGCTTTCTCGTAGTCGAAAGCCTTGATGGAGAAACCGGGGAACACCTTGTGTACCAACAGCGTCCTGGAGTCCGGGTTGTCCAGTGTGGCTGACTTGATGAAGATGGGGTAACTGCTGCGGTTGTACACCCACACGCCGTCCACCTCCCGCGTGAGCTGGATGCCGCAGCCGATTTTGCTCCGCACCTTCTGCACCAGCTGACTCTTGTTGTCCGAATTGAGCTGTCCGAGGCAAAAGCCATTCCCCTGAGGTAGATCATAGAAGATGTCCAGGGAGGGCTCCTGGACACAGTAGAGCCTCCCCACTCTCGTCTTCTCCTCCCAGTATGCCACCACGCACCAGTGTGACCGATCCCCAGGCTCCAGAAGAAGTTGGGAATCTACAAAACAAGATGGCAGACACGGTTGGCAGGGATGTGGGTTGGCCTTTTCCTCTTCCTCCGCAGAATCAAGGCGCACCCAGACACACGGGGCCCAAGACCACCTGGGCTCTCATGAGACAGAGGAGGGGAGGGTGGTGCTGGGTATGAGGCCAGCTCTGCAGTCCTAGAACTGGGGCCCAGGGATGGAAGAAGCTGCCTTTGAACACGGGGCTCTATAGGGGGGCCTCCTCCCTCCACTCCCTGCCAACTGGTCAGGGACCCAGGACACCAGCATGTTTGCCTGTGGGGCCAAAGGAAGCCCCCCATCCCTGCCGAGCTCAGATGCTAGGGAACTGTGAGTAACTCCACAGGTCCCGGTTTGGGGGCAAGAAAAGGCCTTCCAGATGGCCTAGTGTTACAGCCCTTTGAACTCCACGGGACCTGAAAAGCTCGCCGCTTTAAAAGCCCTGGGTCATCCTCAGGAGAAAACCAGGACCCAGAATGTCTGTTGCTCGGGCCCCACAGATGACACAGCCAGACCCAGAACCCCCAGACTCCAGGGTCCCCTACTAGGCAGTGTCTGTGTTCGTCACCAACTTCTCTGATCAGCGCCTCGGTCATCAAGGAGCGCTATCCGAGAAAAAGGAAAGTGCAGGTGGTTTGGGGCAAAAACATCTATCTTCCTAATAGAAAAACCTCGGCTCTCTGTGCGTCTGTCAGCAGCAGCCCTACACACAAAGGGTGAATTCAGCCAAAATGCCAGATCACAGCACGCAGACTGGTGTTAACCCAGACTACCTTGACAGAGCTTCCTCCACCCAGACAGAAGATTATGTGTCTGAAATGGGTTGACCTTCCCTGAACTGCCCTTCTCTGCCTGCTGTACCCCCCCTCCCCAGAGGCATGCGGACACCTTGCCCTGCCCCCCACCCCGCCCCAGCTTCCCTAGACTTGGTTCTTCCCACAGGCAGCCAGGAGACTGGGGTGATTCTGGGAAGGTGACTTTCCTGAACAGGCGCTCAGAGCTCCTTTAAAGGGGGGGGGGGGGATCCTTTGGAGGGAAAGGGAGCCCCAGCGGCTGGCATTCCAACTCCTCCTTAAGCTGGAGCCAGTGGGGCAGGCCTCAGACTGAGAACCATAAATCTCCCGAGCCGGGCCAGGCTGCAGGAACGCAGGAACGCTGTGGTTTGTGGTGGCAGGGCGGAGACCGGAAGTCTTGTATTTGTTAACAAAAATGGGGAAAGGCGGGCAGCAGAGGCCTCCTGCCTTCCCCTGCAGCCCTCGCTTCTCACTCACTGGGGGTTCAGGGCCTGAAGGTGGGGGTTGGCTGGGAGATGGTTTTTGTTTGTTTGGCCTTTTTGGTTTGGGAACAACTGAGGGTCGATGCTGATGGGTTATACAGCATGGCAGCTGGGGGTGGAGGAGGGCTCAGGGACCCACGTCCTGCTGCCCCAGCAGGCTGGGTAAACCCAGGGCAGCTCAGCACACAACTGCTTCCAACCTTTACAGGCATGTTAGGACCTGGGCCCCAGTCAACTCCATTAACTTTTTTTTTTTTTTAAGCAGCAGCCAGTCTTGCATGGAGGGGTTCTGGGGATAAGTCTGTACAAATGACCCACTGAGGCAGCCACACACACACACACACACACACACACACACACCCTGAGTGATGGCTGTCTCCTACAGACACGCCCCTGAAATGGCCTTTGCAAAGGCCTACCCAGATGGCTGCACAAAATGGGGAAGCTGAGGGCTCCCTCCTCGCTCTCAATCCTCCCTCCGAAAATCAACCCCAGGAAACCGGCCTGTCACCCCCAACCCATGTGTCTATATAAAGCCCAAGTGTGAGAGAGGCTGTGTGTCCATGAGGGTGAGCACACGTGTGAGTGTGTTATGTGAGCATGTGTGTGTTTGCGTGCATACACTCTGGAACATATGGAAAAACAAGAGAGGGACAAGGGCTCCAAGCAGAGGTGACTCATCAGGCATTAACTTGTTTCTGCAAAGTATCCATCAACTGCTAATAAACTCTTGAGTGCTGGCAATCTTTGAACTTTCTTGTCGAGGGAGTTCGGCTGCATGGGCTACACCGAAGACCCGTAATATCCATATAAATAACAGAACTCTGGCGCGCACGTTTGCTGGGGAGGAGGAAGCCCTCTTCTGGAAGGCACGACCGCCCCGCTGTTTTGGGGAGGAGGGGGTTTTGAAACTTAAGCAGCTCTTGCTTATTACCCCCACTCAGGACAACAAGCCTGGTCTGGAAAGAAGACTGGGGAGTTGCTAGGAGGGAGGTTCAGGAGACCCTCAGTGGAGCCTCACGATACTGTTTCATGGAGCTCAGCCCCCCTGAAATCTGGCACCGGCTAGCTGGGGGGNAAAGAAGACTGGGGAGTTGCTAGGAGGGAGGTTCAGGAGACCCTCAGTGGAGCCTCACGATACTGTTTCATGGAGCTCAGCCCCCCCAGCAGCCTCTGGGGGCAGGGGAAGCTGGGTGGGGACTGGGGCCTGAGGTCGCGGGACTGGCCCGGAGCCCTGGGGTGGGGGGCAGGGGAGAAAGGGAGAGGGGGAAGCGTTCTGGCGGACTTCTCTTTCATCTGAGCAGCCTGCCAGTCCACCCAGCAATTTGCCGCCAGACAACCCTGCAAAAAGCCTTTTTCTGTTGAGGTTAATGGCCCAGCCCAGATCCACAGTGGCGTGTGGGTGTCCCTGTGTGTGAACAAGACCCCTGGAAGCCCACTAGGTGCTCTAAGCCGCCACAGCAGGACCCTCACCGGCTCCTCCCCAGCCCTGCCCCTCCAAGCCTACCCCACGGTCACCCCAAGCCTCCCAGCGCCCGGACGCCCCTTCTCTTCACTGCTCCAGGGCTACCTAGGTACACAGAAACAGGCCTTCCAGCAAAACCATCCCACCAGCGAAGGCCTCTTGAACGCATCACACTCCTGGGGGCCCAGGACAACATCCTACGTTGCCAGCTCAGTGATCTGCCCCAAACTCCCCACCATTTGGGCTCATTTCTGGGAAATGCTCAGCATCATCTTCAGAGAAGCACAGTTCCCTGAACTGGGCCGCAGCCCACAAGCATCTCCCCACAAAGGTCTGTGCACCCGTGTAGCTCCTAGAGGGACTGCCCTGGCCTCACAGGGGAGGAGCAGGGAGGCTCTCAGGCAGAAAAGGCCCCCTCTTTCCAAGGACGAAGGGAGAGTCTCCGAGCCTGACTCTGGCTTCTCCGCCCGGTTGCTGGTACTTAACCTCCACAGGCCAGACTCGCGGGCCCTTGTTAACTTCCCTCAGCTCTACAACCTTTTCCGGTATTTTCAGCAACTTCTCTCCCTCCTCTGAAAACTATACAGGGGCTTGTTTAAAACTGTATTTGTGCATTTTAAAGCATCCAAAAGAAAAGCTGTGTTGTAAAAAGCCAGCTAATCAGATGCCTGTTCACAATTTTTTCTTTTTATTACAGTTTAGGGAATTTTTGGAGCAACCCCAGAAAAATGCTGAATCCGCCTAAAATTCCTTTAAGGTGTTTTCCCCCTCCCCTTCCTCATTTCCCTTAAAGCATAAAAATCTACCCTTTAAAAGGAAGGGGGGGCGGGTGTTGAGAAGGGAAAGGATTTTGCTTGTGTTTGCACTTGCATTAGGGAAGACCACTTAACAAGGAGCTCCCTGCCTCTTACAAAGAGTTATTTAATTACCCTGGTCATGAATGAACAGACCTGACCCTTCTAGAGGACCGGAGGCTCATGAATGACTCTCACGCTCAGGGTTCTCAATGGCAGCGGGTGACCAGACCCCAGGATTTTCCATTTTTATTTGAAGGTGTGGGGACATGAAGAGAAATGGAGGGAGGGAACACACATCAAGCTCAGTGCCTCAATGGTACCATTTCTGGTCTCTTGCTTACGAAGCTGACCACACTGGCCAGAGAGGCAGGACGATTCCAAAAACAACCCAGTGGGGCTCTGAAAACAGGGCATACAGGGGAATGAGGCCATCAGAGCCTGGCTGTGCACCACCCAGAGATGCTGCGGGGGAAAGACGGATCCCCGAGATTCCGGCCTTTCAGGACAGGAACACAGTGGGGAACCAGGCCAGTCCACACAGAGCCGCCACAGCAGTGGGGCCCACTGGGCTACATGCGCCCAACTGCTGGGGCACGGGGGGGGGGGGAAGGCGGGCAAGGATGGGTGTAACCATTCACATCTCTGCGAGGCACTCAGATTATAAAGGGAGATGGCTTGGGGCGCCTGGGTG
Source organism: Ailuropoda melanoleuca (assembly GCF_002007445.2). Taxonomy (NCBI): domain Eukaryota; kingdom Metazoa; phylum Chordata; class Mammalia; order Carnivora; family Ursidae; genus Ailuropoda; species Ailuropoda melanoleuca. The sequence continues at coordinate 81,689,568 of NC_048231.1, forward strand.
CCTCAGTCGGTTAAGCACCTGCCGTGGGCTCAGGTCATGATCCCAGGGTCCTGGGATCAAGCCCCACGTCGGGCTCAGCGGGGAGTCTGCTTCTCCCTCTCCCTCTCCTCCTCCCCGCTGTTTGTACTCTCTCTCAAACAGGTAAAATCTTTATAAAAAGGGAGACATCCCTGCCATAAATCCCACAGTGGGACAAGGGCTGTGTGCCCCCTCCCCAGTGCCCCAGCACAGGAAGACGGGGCAGACACAGTGCCTTCACGCAGGTGGGTGAGGGCAAGCAAAGGGCATGCATGGAGACACAGAAGTTAAACCCGGCAACCCTGGAACGCAAACACGGCCACGCCTCGCCGGCCGCAGGTCCAGGGTCCTCCCTCCTCGGGAGGCAGGCGCCACCAAGGGTTGCCTCATCCTGTCCTCCCCCACCTCAGACATCTCAAAGGTTAACAGCACCTGTCAGCCCTGTTCCCCACCCTGGTCAGGGCACTGGCTGTTCAGAGAGCACCAGCCCACTTCGGGGACACGGAGACTGAGATAACAGGGGACCCAGTGCCAATCCGTCTCATCTACTCCCAACCCAAACACTCGCCAATGAACAAGGGACCCCGCGCGGTCTCTTGTCCAAGATGCAAATGACCGAAACCGAAAGCAGACAAGTCAACACTTGCTGAGGTGTCTGGGCTCAATTCGGGTTCTGGAGCAAGCTGTCATCTGCCATGTTCACAACCTCATCCAGAACACCAAAGATTCCGCCAGGGCTCCCTCCAAGTCCTACGGGCAACTCTGGGGTTTGGAACAAGTTACCCATAGGGGGCGAAACAAACTCGAAACACTTCCCTGAAGAAACTAACCCTGAAAACGCTCCGACTCAACCCATCACCACTACCCCAACCTCCTCCGCCAAAGAGATGAGGAAATGGATTCTGGCTGGTAAAGGCAGGACTGAGAAAGCTGGGCTGTTTTCAAAGCTCTGCGTAAGATCTCTCCATGGAGGTGGCTGGACTGGAGGGGTGCGGCAGGGGGTACCACAGGGCTTGCTTCCAAGGTCAAGGTACTTGCTCTGGTCCCTGAGGCCCAACCAGCTGGGCTCCCCAAAACCCGCCCCCTCCCTCGGGGAACTCTGGGGTTGTGCAATGCCTCCCCACCCCCACCTGTGGACTCAGACACCCCGTTCAGACCCACCTCCCATGGTACCTTGGTGGTGACTTAAGCTCTTCCCTAAAACGGAGCTCCCAGGGCCAACCTCATAGGGCTGCTGTGACAATCTGATACAAAGTGGCCAGGGGCCAGGACCTGGCTTGCGCTTACACATGCTGGTCTCATCTCTCAGACATCTTGTCTTGGGTTCTCCAACTGCTTAGAAAATGCTCCCCACCCCCTCTCCCCCCAGGGAAAAGAACAGTCTGGGCCATGCCCACAGCTAATAAGCATTTACGATGTACTGGCCCAGGTGGAAGGGGACCATGTCAACCCTATGAAGTTGCATCCTGTAACTATCTTTATGTTAAAGAAGGGGAAAAAGAGGCACAGATCACTTGCCAAACAGCTGGAACTTAAGGCAAGAATACTGACTGGCGTGAGCCGCGGTGGGCAGCCCCCTCCAACCTCAGGCTACTGGCCTCTCCCAAACACTAGCGGACAAAAATGAAGTGTCCTTCAGGACATGCTTTGGAAATCTGATGACTACTTTAGGGCTGAGCATGGGGTCCAGCTCCCCCGCACCAACGGGGAATGAACTGCCTTCTTCGCCAGCAAGCCGCTCTATGATCTTGGCCAAGTGGCCTGCCCTCCCAGAGGCTCAGTGTGACCCATCTGTAACTAGTGTGGAAGAGACGAGGGCACAACGGGCCCCCTTCGGGCTCTCCAGTCTCCGGCTACACTCCGTGATTCACAGAAGTGCCCGATCCATATTAACGCTGGTTCCGTTTATTTTTACTACCTTCCAGAGAATAAGAAAATCACTTTGGGGAGCCTGGCACATTTTTGCATTTCATTTGCAACACTAAGACAAAACAAAATTAAAAGGGAAAGGAGATTTGAGTCAGATTCTGCTGTGTCCATCTGTAAACTGATTTCTTTTTAAACTTGGGAGTTATGAACTGTGCTTTTTCAGTCTCTCAGGAAAAGGTGGATCCCCCCGGTGGAGGGTCGGTCTGCTGTATCACCACCCAGGCCTGGCCCCCTCAAGCTTCTCCCCTGTCACCACCCTCCTCCTGCGAGCTCCTCTCGAGCTCCCCGATTTGGCAGAAGACTGATTCGTGACTGTGCCTTACAAATTATGATGAGTAATCAGTTACTAAAGCTAAAATGGACTCCCCCCTGCTCCCCAAACGGGCCCCACCCCTGTCTCCCAAGGCCCCTCAATGTCCAAGGCAATAGCCCCCAGCCCAGGGGACCCTCCTAAGAGCAGTATTTGGCCAGCAGAGAATATAATTGAGGGCAGTGCCGGGCAGGGGAGGGAAGCCACACAATCAAAAGCTCCCGTCTGTCTCGCCAGCCGGGCTGACACCGCTTCCTGTGCCCCAGCCTTCAGCCATGCAAATTATAGCGTGTACCCGGCTGCCTGCCTTCTGAGGAGGCCAGCTTTGCCCGGCTCCGAGAGGACTCAGAGGAAGGGTGGGGACTCCCAGCCTGGCCAACTCCATTCATAATATTTACAGTAAATGGGCCTCTCTGCCTGTTTTGAGTGTGCACCCAGACCAATCACTTCAAGTTTGAATCTCAAGACACTTCCCCTCCAACGTGCACCAGAAAGTTCCCACTGTTAACTCAAATAACTCACAAATAACTCAGCAGCTCTCTTCAGAAAGGGGGTTCACACACCTGCACACAGACAGCCCCCCAGACCTGCATGGCATCTGTTCACCTGCCTGCCCACTGGGTAGGACTCCGGCCACTCCCAGGAGGACACAACAGAGGTGGGACCATCACCCAACAGGAAGATGTCCAAGTCACATCTCGAAGCTTACCCCCCCACACCAACCTCCCTCCTGGAGAGGGACCAGAGATCCCCCCCACAAATTCCACCTGTGGATTCCCAAGTGGAAATGCATACACGAATGCAACCAAAGAATCGTTGTCTTAGACCACCAAAAGGTCCCTCATTTTCTTTTCTGTGCTGACCCCTTCTAAGTACGTGGGCTACACGTTCAAACTCAGGAAGAATCTTAATAAAAATGGATGCATACGTCGATTGTTTTAAAGGACACGACCCCCAGAGGTACAAAATAGTTCTCGCCTGGTTCTGCAGGCCTGGGGGCTCTGCAGTGAGCTGCTTTTGCTGTGGGCCTCCTTTTACGAAAGCCCCGTGCACAATGACCTCCAGGGCCCCGAAAGGCAGTACAGTATTACAGGACCCAGACACGGGCCCTGCCCTGCCCCTCCCATCCCCCCACACAACTCCAGCTTGACTCCAGCTTTTCTAGAGGGTAGGAAAACCATTGAAGACGTGGAAAAACACAGGGAGAAACAAAAGTCCTTTTCATCCCTCCCCTCCCCCAGCTCCCCTTGTTCCATAACAATTATGAAAACTGTTGGATGGGATGGCATTTTGAACATTTACTGCATTCCGGCCAATAAATTCCAATGCAGGATCTGATGGAAAAGCCTCCCTCTCCGGCCAGCTCCTGGCTCCCCGCCCCCCTGCTCGCTCCCAGAGGCGTCATTCCTTCTCTTTCTTTACAACCCAACACCAGGGCCTGGCCAGGCCAGGCCCGCACCGTACTCACAGGGAAAAACAACAGTACGACAGACTGGAGACAGTGTGCAGACTGGAAAAGTTAATCATTACTTCTGTCTACCTCTGTAATCTAATCTCTCTGGCTCTGACACACTCACTGTTCAGCCACCCCAGCCCTTTCACCCCCAAAGCACCCAGGGCCTCCCAGGCCTGGGGGCCCGCCCCATGAAAGAGGAATGAAGCCTCCACCACCCTGGGCTGCCATCGGAAGGCCCCCCAGCCCACCATAAATCGCCATCTGCTCAGTCCTGTGTGCCCCACGTTTTAGAGGACTCTGGGCCTCACATACATTTGGGTTCCAATCTGGCTTGTATTACTTGTGGAGAGCCAGGCCACCCCTCCCCCACTGACTCAGCACCCCCACTGCCTGCGCCAGGGCTCCCCCTCAAACCCAACCAGTTGCATCCAGGAGCATGATGGCCAGTATGACTCTTCCCCCCTACCCCCAGGCCATCAGCCCACACACACCATCAAGATGGCGCTGCCCTATGATGCTGTCTCAAAAACTAAATCCAGAGTTACCAAAGGACCCAGAAATCCCACTTCTGGATGTGTATCCAGAAGAGTCTTGAAGAGACTATTTGCATGCCCATGTTCCCAGCAGCATTGTTCACAACAGTCAAAAAGTGGAAGCAACCCAAGTGTGTCCACTGAAGGATGAATGAATGAAGAAGTACGTACACACACACACACACACACTAAAAAAGGAAGGGCGTTCTGGCGCGGCCTACGATGCGGACGAACGTGAACTCAGCCAGCCACGGAAGGTCACGTGTGGGATGACTGCACTCCTATGTGTGCCTAACGCAGTCCAATGCAGAGACAGGAGGAGAATGGTGGCTGCCCGGAGCCCAAGCTGGGGGGCCGGCTGGGGGTTCAGGGTTTTGAGGGGACAGAGTTTCAGTTTGGGAAAGAGAAGAGGTCCCGGAGGATGGTGGGGGTGGCTGCCCGGCGAGGTGATGGATCCATGCCACTGAGCCGTGTGCTTCACAACGGTCTAAATGGGAAACGTGGGGTATATTCTGCCCCCCAAAAATTGGAAAGGAAAGAAAGGACAAGGAAAGGGAGAAAGGAAAAAGACAGACAAAACAAAGAGAAGGCCCCCCCCTCCCTGCAGGCCTTAAGTACAGGGGATTCACTGGTGCGCTTCCGCCCATCACAAGCATAAAGGCCCCCTGGAAATGTATGCAGATTTTGGTACGCATATGCATTTTTATGGGGAAGGATTCCTCAACTTTCACTCATTCTTGGGAGAGTTTGCAAGCCAAGAAATGTGAAGAACTATAATCTTTTTATTCGAGAATTCAAGAGGCCATTAGCTACCCACCAACTCAGCAACAGGGGGTCTCATTCCCACCCGCCCTCAAATCCAAGAACCAAAGACCACACAGACCACAGGATGCCTTGCAAGATTCTGCAAGGGGACTTGGGAGACACCAGGTCCAACCTCTTCTTTTGCAGATGAGGACACTGAGGCCCAGGACAGGTGAGGCCCTGTGGGCCCACAGAAGGCAAAAGCCCCACCTTCAGCCAGGAAAGTGGGCCAGACCCATGGGCCAGACACCTGGTGGGGGGGGCCTCTCCCTCCCAGTGCCATTCTCCAGGCCCCGTCTCGGAGACCAGGAGTTTGGGGGGGGGCAGACTCGCTTCTGAGTCTTTTCACGTCCCCCACCCCAGACCCCTTCCCCGAGGAAACACCCCCCAGCAGGGTCTTCACTGTGACCCCACTGAGCTGGACATGGGTCCCATCTATTTTTAAGAGCTGTACTGAGCACCCAGCTCACAGGAAGACTCAACTAGTTAGTTCTTTGCGCTCCGGGTTACTGATTAATGAGGGGGAGGGGCTGTGCTGGCTAAGAGGCTGCCAGGCGGCCGGCAAGGTCCCCAGGCACCTTTTCGAGACCCTTCCCGGCCTGGAGAGCTCACTTCGCCTACTGGGGAAGGACACCCTTCCACCTTCATTAGGTGCCTGGAAGAGTGGAAGCTGGGGGGACAGGGTGACGGGGGCAGCTACATGACCTCTGAGTGGCAAACGCAGAAAGGTGCGTCCACAGAGAGCAGTCATCGGGTGGCGTCATTATTGTTTCTGTTCCTGTTGAGCGGCCATCCCAAGTTCAAAGTAAAAAGGCAATTCTGAAATGAACAAATCCGAGAGCCACGGAACAGTCCCTGGCCAGCGAACTGAGCTGTCTGCTGACAGAGACTCCCAGCGTGACAAGATGAAACTGGAGTGGAGATCAGTTCTTTCCTTCTGCCCTGGATCAAACCCCCACGCCAAACCAGCTCGCGGACTGTTCTGGCCGGTGGGTTTCCAGAGCAGAACGAGAAGATCAATGAAATGAGTGACCTCCAGGAACGGAGCCCTCCGAAGGCGGGGGGGCGGGGTGAGCGTGGAAATGAACACCTTTGGTCACTGCCTAGTAGATCTCCTTGCACAGAACCACCGCAGAGGGCTGGGACCTCCCGCGCCACGCGGGCATCTCACAAATGGGCCTGACCGGCAGATTTAACATTAAAAAGCACGAGCTGCATCCCCCAATGGTCTTCGTGTGAATCAAGCCCACCAGGGTTCTAAAAGCAAAGTCAAGCTCCAGGGCTTTTAAAGATTGCCCACCTGCCTTGTGGCTGTCAAGACATCATGATACTATCTTTCCAGACATCTGTGTCTGTGCTGACCTCCCCCCCTGCCCCCCCACCTCCCCCACCTGGGGCTGTGGTCCCACAACAGAGCCAGTGCACGGCTGGTCACCTTGGCTCCACACTGCACACCCAGGTACTACCAGGGTCTGGATTTTAACTGTACCTCCTAAAGTTATTGCTGTTATCTTGACAATCAAGGGGAGGGGTGGGGGGCTGGAGGGGGAGGAGACAGACCTCTGTTTATCCACAAGCTTTGTTTTATCTCAACTCTGAACAGACCACACAACCAAAGCAGAGGCAAAAGCCAATGACGGAAAAGCTCTGCCTGTCCAGCCTGCCTAGCCTGCGTGCTCAGACAATCACCCCAGGGGCCCATCCCTGCACCCCTACCGTGTCTTACAACACCTCACCCCATGGCCCAGCTCCGAGCCCAAGGGCCCTGGCTCCTTCTGTCCTGTAGAAACTGCCTGACAAGCTGCCCCCCCGTCTGTACTCCAGACAGAGCCAAATCCCGTTCAAGAGCCCTCTACGTCACTCACCCAAAAACACCTCCAGACAAATGACTACATTTCTATGGGGGGGGCCCCAAAACTGCATCCTCCACACCTCGCTGAGCCGGGCACATAGTAGGTGCTCAAGAAACCATCACTGAATGAATGCACCACAGACATGCTGGCTTCTCCCAAAGGAGCTGGCCCACCCAGCTTTACACCTGCCAGAGGGAGGTGCACGTGAACCTAGCTGGGAAGGGAGCACGCCTTCCAGCCAGGGGTCAGCCAGAAAGGCCCAGGCCCTGTCCCAGCTCCCAGTGGGGGCGGGCAGAGAGAAGCCCCTGTCCTCACTTACTTCCCAGCCAGCTGCAGCAGATCGAGAGAAGTGTTTCCAAGCCAGGCGCCGGCCCAGCCACCTCTGTGGGCATACCACCTGCCCACAGCATTCTGCCTTGGCGTCCTGCTCTGTTTGGACAAGTTACGCTCACCCAGTGTTCAACAATGCTCTTACACACCCCAGGGCTCTTGTTGTGTTATGAAAACAAAACAATGCACGCTAAGGGAAAAAAGCTGGGGTGAGGGGCGGGAGGGAGTGGGGAGCAAGCCAGCCACACACAAATCTCCTTCTGGTCTCCATCCTACAGGGGGCCCCTTAGCAGCACGGGTTGGGGCACTGACCCGTGTCATCAGAACAATGACATCATCAAAGGGGGGACTCAGAAACCCAGAGATGAGTAAATGGAAACTGTGTTTTTACACCCAGGACAATACACTGCCTACTTCCCCACGCCGTGTGGGGCTGTGGCAAGCCCTCTTTCTGGGGAAAGCTTCTGGGTGACTGGTGGGCCACATCACCCCCTTCCCCTACAGCAGAGCACAGCTTTATTTAGCAGGGGAGCTCTGAAGTCCATTTCCTCTCCACTCCTCATTAGCGCCCTAGAAACATAGTCTCAGAAGGTAAGGAATTCCTGGGGGTTGCGGGGGTGGACACGGGACTGGGCTCTGTGGCTGGAGAAATCAAGGCAGCCCTGACTCCCCACCTGCCCCATGCCAGGCACCCACGTTAGAGCAAGGCAAGGCTGGGGTGGAAAGCTGCAGGCATGAGCAAATTCTTACCTACTACCCCCACCAAAAAAAAAAAAAAAAAAGAGGTTTTTTTTTTTTTTCTTTTTCTTTTGCAAGTTAAAACTGAGCTAATGACACTGGGTGGGGCTCAGTGTTGAGGACCTCGAGCAGCCAAACCAAAATTCATTTCCAGCCAAGAGCTGCTTGGCCTCACCATTTGGGGAAGGAAGCTGAAAAAGTCATGAAAGATTCTTTAGTGAACCAGGAAATAAGGCTGCAGTTAACATTTCAACTGAAGGTGACCCTTCTGGTCAAGTATTTTTTTAAATAATAAAAATAACATAAAGTTCTCAAACAGCCCCTTTCTTAAAGAAAATGGCCTAAAAGTTCTCGTGGGAGTGGAAGGGAGGAAGGGGGGAGAATACCCAAAGAAACAACAACAACAACAACAACAAAAACCCAGCGCTGGCCTCCTCTGAGCCACTACCTTTTGCGAACAACTTTTTTCTGTAGTTCTTATAAAAGGAATGATGCAATTTCCTGTCTTATCCCAATATTTCCTGTTCGCTTACAAGGTGAAAGTTATCACTCTGTTTTAAACAACTGTCCTCAGCTCCACAGAAAGTTCCTTTTCCATCCAGTACCCCATTCCCAGCACAAAATCTCCCCACCTTAGAATATAAACACTATCGTGTTCCACACCTTTCAAGAAATGGCTTCATTAAGGAGGCTCAATCCATGTGTGGCGGACACTCTCTCCGATCGCAGCTTCCCCACCCCAGATCCCCAAGACACCCCACGGGGAGACGTGGAAGGGGCCGGGGGCAGCCCCAGCGTGTTTGGGTAGAGCCGACACTGACAAAGTCAATGTTGCTTTCTTGGTGTGTTAGCCACTAAATTGAGAACTGTGTCTCAGCAGTTAATAATATCTTCCCGCTGAAAATAGCCCAGAAAGGAAGCCTCTCTGTGACAGTAGGCACCCCGCCAGACTCTGGGCTAGCCATTCAATCCCCAGCGAGGAAGATGGTAGGACCAGTGGTGACCTCCCAGTGGCCGTGCTGTACAGTAACCTTTCACGAGGCTCCTGCAAAGGGAGGGCTCCTGGGCAAGTCACCCGCCTCCCTCTGCAGCCCTATAACCTCAGTGGGGATGTCACATCGACCAGGGGCCCTGGCATTAGAGCCAGGAGAGGAGTCTGGATCCCCAAGAAGGGGCAGGGGTCCCAGGCTTTGGGGGACAGCCCCTGTATCATGCTTGGTTTCCAATCCCCGGCCTGGCCAGGCAGCAGGGAACAAGGCTGGGTAGACCTGGGGGGAAAATAGTATCTGGGGCAGAGAGGGACAAGTGTGCTCATTTCCCCTGCAGAAAGGTCAGGCTCGGAAAAACCACAGGGAACTTTCCTGCCTCTCTGCCTCTCATTTCTGCAACCCACATGGAAAAGGGAAGGTCAAAAAAAAAAAAAAAAAAATCACCGAGAAGCGCCTGGTTCTCCCCACTTCTTCAGGGAGTTAAGAGTCAGAGAAGACAGGCTCCCGGCCCAGGAGGGAGCCCCCCAACCCAGGAGACCTCAGAGGTGCTCTGGGAACAACTGTCAAAAGTAGCACCCAGGCACCTCACAAGTCTCTCCATTTTTATTCTCTGGAATCACCGCTCTTGATATCCAAGTATCTGCATGTATTTAAAAGCTACCACAGGTCACTACTTTTAAAAATTGTGGTAAAATACACATTAACATAAAATTTACCACTAGTGACATTCACAGAGCTGTGCAACCATCACCAGTACCTACATGGTTCCCTAACACTGTGACCACCCCAAAAGGAAACTCTGTCCCATGGGTCATTTTACAATCTCATTAACAGCAGCAAAATCAACGGGAGGAAGGCGCAAAGTTAATGCACCTTGTCAAGTTTCTCCAATCAAGCAAACATCGGATCTGCGAAGAGGTTCATGACGCGAGACCCTCATATTCTTCGCTAGAGAATACACAGAATCACAGAACACCTGTGCGGCCACCAAAGAAGCCACCAGACAAGAGAAGCCTCCTCCCCGCAGGACAAGAGACCCCTCTGCCCCTTCCACCAAGGGTTCCTCAACTTGTCAGCACACTTGATCACCTGGGGAGCTTCACAAAATACCGACATTGGGCCCCCACCCGCACACAGTGATTTGGAAGGTCCCAGGGTTTCTAACCTGCAGCCACGTCTGGGACCACCGAGCACCCTAGGCCTCGTCCCCCCGCACCTGCTTGGAAGTTGCCCCTGTGGGTTCTAAGCCCGGACTGAAGTGAACAGCATTAGCACAGCGATCACCGCGCACCGGCAGGAGCAGGCTTTCCGTACAGAACAGCAACAATAAAAGGTGCAAAGGAAGCTGAACTTGAGCCCGACTTTAGCACTTCTTCCATCTCCACTGTCCTACTCGCCTGGAACTTGCCACAGAGGCCGCCCAGGTCTAGAAGTCCACCCAGCTATAGCCAGGCTCTGCTAAGGAAAGGGCCAAGGGGGGATGGGGAGATTTCATGTACTAGATTGTAGCCAGAAGCGACCCTGGAAACTGGCCCTCAGCTGGCCCCCTCCCCCGTTGCTAGGAGGCCCTGTTCTGCCTCAGTGACAGGATGCAGGAGGCAGAAGCCCGGCTTGTCTGTCCAGGAGAGCAGCCCAGATTTGCTCCAGAGAACTTTAAGTGCTGTCTCCCTGCACTTAACCCCTGCGTGGCTACCTCTTTCTTTCCAGGACAAAGGAGGTTTCGTGAGTGAACCTTCATCCAGGGTGAAGAGCATGGCCTCCAGCACTGCAGAAGCCCGAGCTGCTGTCCATGACGGGTCTTCACGGGGGAGTGGGTGTGCACCAGGTGAGCCGGACCAGGCCCGAGTCACTACACTGGCACTCAGGGAGCTGCGGGCTGGGTCCCTAGAGATCCAGACTGTCTGGATCTGAGGGTAAGGGAGTGGGTAGGTAGGGAGCTCACTCATGGTCACATGGGCTGGTGCATCCCCCAAAGCCTGTGCTCTTGGGCCCCTTGGATGAGCTCAATCCTCGTCGTCCTTCTCCTCCACCACCCGCACCCCCCAACTCCGCATTGGAGACCTCAGTGAAACCATAAGCCGCTTGCTCCCAGGCAGAGAAGGGAGACAGGAAAAAAACACCGCGACAGGCACCCAGGTCCAGATTCCCAGTGTGCCATCGCCATTCCAAGCCAGACAATAAGGAACTGTTCACATGGAGCCGATGAACTGCGCTTAAAAACAAGATCCGAAGCTACTTGGTTTGAGCCTAAATTGACCACAGACTGAGCCAGAACCCATTTCCAGATTATACAGGTAATTTTGAAGACTTCTTTATAGCTATCGTAGATGCCAGCAAGGACCAAAGAGAAGGAGGAGAGACAAGGGCATGACCTAAGGACACTCCCATCACCCAGAGTGGGAACCAGAAGTTCTACATGGTTCTTAAGACCCTCCCTTGGGTTGGTGGGACGCTCTCTCCAATAAGCACAACTCTGCACAGCCAAGAGTTGGGGCTCCCGCAACTCCCCTCCCAAACCCGCAAGACACATCACTACCTATGTCACCACTGCCCCCCACCTCCTTCCTTGAATTCCATGGTGGCATCACTCTTGAAGTTAAAATAACGACGAACTGCTGGCCTCCGGGGGCAGGGCACGTAAGTCTGAAACCCAGCCAGCTCCAGACATCACCACATACAGGGAGGACGGTGAAGGGTGGGCCTATCGCTGAACAACCCAGAAGCTGCAGGAGAGAGAGATGGTGTTCCTCCGAGCCACCCAAACCAGGACAGCAGATGAGCTCAACAAGCCCCGCCGGGAACTCCAGATGGAGGCTGCAAAGATGGCAGCTTCCACCACATGCTTTTGATTACCAGTGATACTGAAAGCTCTGGGAGCGAAACCCTCCCGCTTCCACCACCCAGCCGAACCTAGAAGCTTCCCCTCTCCATCAGACCTCTCCAGGGTGGGTCTGGGACTAGGACCTGCTCCAGGAGGTGCATGCCTTTCAAAGGGCACAGGGGAACTCGGGGCTGCCGATTCAGAGTTGAGAACCGATCCACAAACACTCCCCCACCCACAAAGCGCATATCCTCGTGGCAAGGCCGCCCTGCCGTCCACCCACCCCAGGCACGAGGAAGGAACCCAGGCCTAGCCCACAGCCTGCCTGGGGGCCCCTGCCTGCTCATGCGTGTGTCCATGGGGAAGTCTATCTGTACGCCTGCGGTGCACGCGCACGCACACACACAAAACCACGCACCGAGCAATCCATCTGTCTCAGAGAGCCGGCTGTCAGAAATGAAAGTACAATCTCCTGGAACCGAGTCCCAGCCTTCTAAAAATGTGCCGTTTTCCCAGACTGAGGAAACTTGCAGGGGTGGGGTATGTTTCACTGCAAGTCCCGGAGGCCTGGGCCCGTCGCCTCCCCGGCCAGCCCCAAGCTGCAAGGCTGGATTCCAAATGCAGCCAGCGGGCCTGCTCCCAGGGCTCCCACCCGCCCACTCCCCTTCCCTGCAGGAGAGGGAAGGGCCAGCCTTGGAGTCACCCCGGCAGTTCAGGAGGGGAATGCCTTTGAGCACACCCCCACCCCCACCTCTGAGGCACCACATTTTCACATTTGGCTGTTTTTTCTTTCCCTTCTTCCCTTGCCAAGAGAATCAAGCCCTGGCTCCCGCTCCCGACCTTCCTCCCACCCTAAACTGAGCCCCATTCATTAAGCCCGCTCTCAGCCAGGGCAGGACAGGAAGGAAAACAGCACACAGGGCCTGTGAAAGAGACACTCAGGTTATTTCAAGGGGGAGGAGGGGGCAGATCCTTGTGGGCGCTCTCACTGCTCCCCACCTTGATGCCCACTGCCCCCCCCTTTCCCGAAGTAGGCCAGCCTCTGCTAACCCCTTCCCCTGGGCAGCCTGCTCTCCCACGACCACAGGCCCTGCCCCATTCAGCCATGCTGCCACCACAGCCCCCACCAGCCTCATCCTCCAAGGCGGACACACCCAGGCCACCCCCCTCCCCCCACGGAAAGATCAACTTGGGAACGTTCCATTTGCAAAAATCCTCGTCCGGGACCTGGGCCATGGAACCATCTTTTAGGGGGCACGCTCGCTACAAAGGGTGCAGCCCCGGGCTTTCTCTGTGCCCATCACCTCCCCTGCTGACACCCCCAAACCACCGGGCACCAACCCAAAAATCAAGTTTCTTCAATTTCCCCCCACAGCACATTATTAATAAACTGCTCCAACTCTGAACGGAAAGAAGAAAGAGCTCAAACTTTGAAGCCTTGGGAATTAGTAAATTAAGAGCTAAAATTCAAAACAAATGCTTTCATGTGGAGGCCCCTGGTCTTTTTCCTTTTGCAGTTTTGTTCAACCATTCGATCCCTTCAGAGACACCCACTCCTAACAGCTCCGTAGTAATCTAAACGGTTGCAATTACCTTAGGGGGCGGGGAAGCAGTTAATCGTTATTTTACACACACCCCCACCCCCAGTTTCTTTCTAGGACTGGGAGAGCTTTGGGACTGCCAAGTCAAGCCCACCCATCTCCGAGGGGGCTGCCTGGGGCGTGCTGTCATTTGGCTCTGTGGCCAAGGGAGGAGATGCTCGGCCTGGTGTGGTGTCGTCACATCCCCCAGCAGAGGAGACAGACAAGATGCTATCAGTAAGCCAACCCTTCCGAAAAGCCCCCCTTTCAAAAGCTACCACTTCCCTTGCTTCAAAGGGGCGGGGGCTCCTCCCTACCCATTCACGATCTACAAAATAAACCCATCTAACAACATTCTGAGTGTTTTCTTTTGCCCAGACCCTCTCCTCTTCCTGGCCTTCTTTCTTTCAGGAACTTTCTCAGAAAGCAGAAAAGATGCAGTTCACCCTTTCCTGCAAGTTCTCCCTCCTCCAACCGCTGTGGTCCAGCCCCGTCCTCCCGCCCCTCTCTGGGTCCCCTCTCTCCTTCCTGCTCACTCCTCATTAGGAGCTTTGGGTAAACAATACCCTCCCGTCCAGACAACAGTCAGAGTATATATTGCACTGAAATAAAAACAAACAAGGGTCTTCCTAAAGGCGGCTTCCACAAGCTCAGTTCCTGGAGAGGAGAGCCGGGGGTGGGGGTGGGGGGCTGACCGGGATGAGCTGAGCATGACGGTGGCATGGAGGCAGCGCCTGACCCACCAGAGGTCATCTCACAGGAGAGGGTACACCACAGTCGTGTCCCCCACCCCCCAACCCCCAAGACAATTTTACGGCTTCCATTCAAGCTGTCATGATCCTATGCCAATGTCCCAAAGCAAGAAACAACAAATAGACGGAACTCTGGAATTTCTCCCCCACCCCCTCCCCCGGTCTACTTTCCCTCTTGCTTTCACAGCTAGCTCTCAGAAAATCCAGTGATGCCATACTGGGGTGGAAATCAGGTGGAAACCGGATGTCTTCTGAAAGGGGAAAATGCTTCCCACTTACATTGCTAATGAGTTTCTCCAAGTTTATGACTCTCTCCTCCAGCCCCTCAGGGACAATGATGCTTGGGCTACCCAATGCCCCTCCCTCCATCCCATAACTCTCCAGCACTGGCATTCCAGGCCCACAAGCAGGCCCATGGGCCCCGCGGAAAACCTTCCCTGCTGGGTAGCCCTGCGAAGTATCGAGGGTCTGCAGGGCTCCCGTGCTCAGACACACACCAAGCTAGACTGGGAAATGAAAACTTGCACAGAAGCATCAAGGACACCGACACACAACTCCCATCCTACACTTGGGATCTGTCTTCAAGTTCCCAAAAGGTGGATCCACCCCTTCAAGGTGCTCAATGTACTAAGGACAGAGTTTAAACCCATCAACTAATGACAGCCAAGTCAGCAAGTGCAAGCCCTTCGAGCCAGTAGCTGCTTTCACAATAACCAGCAAACACAGCACCCCGCCATTCCACAGCTGGCCCCCACTTCCTCCTCCACGGAGCAGGCCCTGCGTCCTGATGCGTAGGGGACGGCAGAATGACCAGCTCAGGGGCCCGAGTCCCCACGGATGCACCCAGTTGAAGCACATAAAAGTGAGAATCAATCCCAGACCAGCTGGGGCAGCAGAAGGCCACCCCCATTCCTCCACAGTCCAGTCATTTCAAGAGGTCTTGAAATTGCCAGGAGAATAAGAGAAAATGCCTCACCTGAAAGCCCCCCAGGGGCCAGATAATTCGTTCCCCCTGTTTCAGCGGAGGAAGGCACAGCATCTGGACAGTCTGCTGTGGATTTGAAAAGGAGAGAGAAATAAATAAATAACAACACCAAGATTAATTTTTAAGCACATTCTGAAACAGCATTAAAGAGAAACCACACATTCCAAACAGCTGACTCCCGCCGCGATGCTGATTATTAATGGTCTGCTCAGGCTTCGCTGCCCATCATGAGACAGACCACAGCACCTTGTCACCCGTCTGGGCTCTGGGCAGCCAGTTAATCATTAGCCAAGTCAGGCTCGATCACAGACTGGCTGGAATTTCTTATTCCAAATCCCCCATTGAGGAAACCAGGTAGTTCCCAAGGTCAAAGGACGCCTGGGTTGTTCTCAACCCCCGTTGTCGTCTGCCTACCAACCATCCCAGAGAAGGATCAAGAGTGAAGACTCCTTGCTCAGATCCTGTGGGTTCTCCGCCACTCCCACAGACTCCCCATGAGTCTCTTCCTCATCTTGTGCAAGACAGACTTCCCAGTTCTTTAGGACTTTCTCAAGACTGCCCTTGGGCTGAAGGGGCTTCTTTCTCCTTTTTTTTTTTAAAGACTATTTGAGAGAGAAGGAGCTGATGAGCAGGGGGAAGGGCCGATGGAGAAGGCGGCTCCCTGCTGAGCAGGGGGCCCAACCCCAGGACCCTGGGATCATGACCTGAGCTGAAGGCAGATGTTTGACCGACTGAGCCACCAAGGCTCGCCGCCTTTTTCCTTCTGAACGGACGTATAAGAAGCATGGCAAAGTGTACAAATCTCAGGAACAATCCAGTAAATCCTACTTACGTACACACCTGTGCAAAGCCACCACCAGATCAGGACCGAGAATATTCTCAGAAGGCTCCCAGCCGGAGGGGAAATGTTCTACCTCCCTCCAGGCCTGGTCCAAACTCATCTACGGAAACCTTCCCGGGCAGCCCCAGACCTGCAAGGCTCCCTGCCCTCGGTTCCCATAAAATCTTTCTGGCACCCAGCACTTGAAGTTCCCTTCTGCCGTCTTTGCTGATCTTTCACCTTCAGATCCCGTCTGCCCTAGCTAGACTAGAAGCTTCTCTGCAACATCTTTGTCACCCTCAGGTGCTCAGCACGGTGACCTAAATGTTAACAAGGATAATGGCAATTCTAGCTGAGAAATAGACTCGAGAACCTCCCTCCCAGCAACTAAACCAAAAAATCATGCCTCCGAACCACAACTAATTAATTCCATGAAACAAAAATACAAAGGACCCTGTAAGCTACGCCATGCACCAATGCCAATGCCAAACTTCCGGAGAGCCACAGAGAAAGGCCGGCTCGGGAAAGGGGCTTCCCGGCTCCACCACAAACACACCAGATTAGATGCACAATTCCAGCCCCCCAAATACCCCAGGTCACCAGCAGGATGTCCCCGGGGTGTGTACTACCAGTTTCCCACGGACCCACTTGGCCACACTGGCCAAGAGGAAGCCAAACGTAAGAGCAGCCCGAGGCAAGGAGTCCACCAGCAGTGTCCATTCCCCCCCAAAAAGGAGGCGGGGGGCTGAGCACGGCACATGGGACCCCAAAACCACCTCTGGGTTTCTGCCCCCTGCCCCTCCAACTACTAATTCCAGGACACCCCCCCCATTCTTTCTCAGGCTGGATGAAGCTACTTTTCAAGAATTCTCACCAGAGGAGGGGGGAGCACCGGAGCAGTGGGCAGAGGATAGAGAAGAGACTGTGCAATCTCATTTTATCAGGGTGAAGTGTAATTCCTAACAGGAATATACAGCTTTACAGGATACACTTAATCAAATGCAAAACAATAGGGGGAGCAGGAAATGGAGCCGCTTGTTAACTGGCGTAGACCCTGCACTTTCTAAACTTCTTTGATGGCCTTCACCATGTTCTAGAGATAGGCTTTACCTACCCACAAGCGGAAGACACCCCCGCATTAAACATCATGACTGATCCACGGCCACGGCCCACACCCCCCTTCCTCCAGCTTTGGCTGGCAGAATCCCAGGGGTGAAGTGTGTTTCAAAGGAAGAGCCCAGCATCGCGGGGCAGAGCTGGGACCACATTCGTGGTGTCAGCCCGGCTCAGATCAAAGGTAAGCCAGCTCCGCACCGGCAACCACAAGCGTTTTTATGAAATGGTGCTCTGCCCTTCTGCAGAGCCTTTGATCTCAGGAGGGATTTACAAACATTAATTAGGCCTCCCCGCCACCCCTGTGAAGTAGCAAAGTATACCTGTTCAACCCGCACCCGGGTAAACTGAGGCGTCACTGACAACCCAAGGGGCCACCCAGTGAGCTGGGCCACGCCCAAGAGTTCGGCGCTCATCTCGCCCATCCCACAGATCTCCCTTCCCCAGGCATCCCCAGTCCCCGCAAGTAGTCAGGTCGAGACAGTCCCAGCATCCAGACTAGCCTAGAGCTACCGCCAGGCTCATAAAGGTCGAAGAGGCCACACCTCCATCCCTCATGTATTAAACACACTCCAGGGAGATAGCCCTCCAAAGTTCGCGTGTCAGCCTCTGCCTTGTGTCACCGGCTCTCCAGAGCCCAGGCTGCACACACTCCCAAGTTCTAGGCCCTTCCTGGCTCTCCTCCATCCTTAAACATTACCAAGCTCCCACTAAGTGCTGGGTTCCCTGGGAGGAAAAACGGTCCTTGAAAGACGCAAGCCAGGGGACCAGCCAAGAAATGAACTGTTTAGAGGGGGTGCGAGGTGAGGGAGCTGGGGGATCCCACTTCTCTCACCAGAAGAATGGTTCCAGGAGAGTTCAAGATGTTCTTGGCAACTTGATTCTGAGCTTCCTAAGGGGCACCAGGGCCAGAGAAGCCCCATCCCCGCTCCCCCAATCACAGCCATACCCTCCAACCACAACTGGGATGAACGCTGGGTACAGCACACCCCACAGCACTGGAATCATTCACATTTTTAGGCAGGCACATCATCAGGCCCCTAGAATGAATGAATGAACCAACTAATGAGCAAATGAATGAATCATCTAACTCTTAACTCTTTGATCGTCTGGATTTAAAGACGTTCAAAAGAGTTAAGAGGCGTGAGTAAAGAGGTAAAAACAGGGCTGGATCCCAGACTTCTTAACTATGATTTGGAGGCCTGATCCACCAAATGGGTACTGGTCACCTGGGTCCCCAGCCTACTCAAGGAGTGTCTCCAGCAACAACGCTGCCCACACACACCGCCAGCCATTCTTCAGCTGTCCACACCATCGGATGCAAAGGACACAGGCAGCAGAGCCCACAGAGCAGTCCCCTCAGCATACCCACTCCATACACCGACCTCTACTTTGAAACACCATGTCCTCAACCCCTGTGGGAGGGGAGGGCGTCGTCTTGACTTCGGACAGCCCCAAGTCGCAGCCACCTTGCCCCTAGGTTCAGTTATGTCTAACACTTTTCCAGGAAGATCCTGCGGGTTTGGAACCACCCAGCACCCAGGTCTACAAAGCTCAGGCCCTACCAGAGACTACCGAGGGATGGCTTGCACCACAGCAAAATGGGACCTCCGAGCTTTAACCCGAACCAAGCCCCAGGCCCTTCCTACCACCTCCTCAGGAGCTGGAGACTTCCCCGAGGGATTCCCTTAGTTGTGCGAGGGATTCCCTTAGTTGTGCGACTGGTTAAGGTTTTTTAACAGTTGTCCATTCTAAAACCTTGCGACTGGGTCTCACCTAATCACCCAAGACCAAAAATCCAACCTCGGGCTCAGGTGCTTAAGAACGTAAGCAGCTGATCTCCATTTTCCAGCCAAGTACTCTCCTCTCATGGGCAGGTTAAAGATGAAAATCTGGGGCAGCATCCCATCTGCATGCGTGTGACCTCGACGCCCCTGGCCACAGCCACCAGCAAACCCAGCCCCTGCCCTGTCCCCAGCCCCACCATTCCCAGACCTGGCTGCCCGCCAGGGTATGAGGACAGTTCTTGAGGGGAGGGGGTTCGCCTATTACCACCTCCTGTTCCTCCACAACTAAGGCCTTTTTTCATTCCTTTTTGTTGTTTTGTTTTGTTTGAAACAAAACGTTTTGGGTGAGTAACCAGCTGTTCGAGTTTCCGATTGGCAGGTTAATCACTTCCTATTGGCTGATCTGGAAAACTTTTCTCCCCCTTGGAAATGGCACATTCCTGTCTTTGTGGCTTCTCTGTTTACACACATTTTGCTACCTAATGTCAACACTTGCTAATGAATAAATCTATCACTCCACTCACTGAAAGGGAGGTCCTGGCCTGGCAGGAGGACCGTCTGAATTTGTCTGAATTTCTGAATCCCTGAATGGATTTATCCTGCTGTCTCTGCAGGAGACCCGAGACAAGGAGACAAGGAGACAAGGAGACAACGTGGCCCTCCTTTTCTATGCTTTTAGGTTTCTGGGAGCATGTATGGACCCCTAGCCATCTTTACTCCCGGGGCCAAGGTGACAGGTCTTCCTTCGTGGGAAGGATACAGAAGTTAAAACTAGAGCAGGGCGGAGATGGCTCCTTGTAGAACGAACCTCATGAAAGAAATTCTGGGTCTCGATGTCAAAGCCCAGTCAAGGTACATTCTGAGAAAACAGCTTGGTGACTTCAGTTAACGTTTGTTAGGAATACAGAGAGCCGGTTATCTCCTCATTAATGACCATTTATCTGGTGTTTTGTAAATCGAAAGCAAAATATCACATGCTTTGCAGACTCTTATTAGGCCAGGCAGGCAGGCAGCAACGCCTCCGGACTGCAGGGAGCGGCGGAGTCCCGGGAGGGCCGGCTGCAGAGCGCGGGCTTTGGTGACACCGTTCATTAAAGCATTTAATTTATAACAACGCCCCAGCAAAACTTTTAATTAGTGGGGGGGGAAGGCCCAACAGCCAAAACTCACGAGAAGGAAGGACTTGTGGAATTCCAAGAGAGAAATGGAGCCCAACCCTTCACATCTCCTTCGCCCAGACCAGAACCTTGGCAAAACAAAAATGTCACGAGGGCGGGATTTTTCACGTACACAGGCCTGAAGGCCGAAGTTACAATGCGTACCCTTCGGATGGTGAACCCCCCCCCACTGTGGAAGAAGGGGCTCTAGGACACCAGGGCCCATCCCCATTGGCAAGCCCTCCTCTTGCTGACCCTCTGCCCCCTGGCACGGTGTGCTCCATAGGGTGAGCCCCTGCCCTGCCAGCCAGCAGCGGAATGCAGACGACCACCACAGGGCTGGTGGCAGTCTCAAACGGGCTTCTGCTCTAGCTCCAAGCCACCCAGTGACAAAGCAACAGGCCAGCAGAGCTATGCTAAAAACTTGTCTAGTCCCTACCAAGAGTTCTGAGAAAACCCAGGGCAGAAGGGACTCGCATGTGCCCTCCCCTTCTGAACCCGCCAGGGCGCTGTCACCTTTACTTCTTAAATTTTCTAACCTCTCACTTCCAACCAAAGCCTTCCCTGCACCTTTGAAAGGCTCTTCCCTCTCATCCAATTATCCATCCTCACTGACTCTTCCGGCGCTCACAAAGCCTCTACATTTTCCCATCAACCTGTCCTATTTGGCGCTGGAGACGCTCTGCGTGGATCAAATTCCACGTGTGAAAGCTGAGCCAACTCTGGTGAGAGTGAAAATGTAAGAAAAAAGGAACAGAACATAAAGCTTATCTAGGAACACCTTTGCAAAAAAGAAAATCTAGACAGACAGCAAGACCCACACACACCCCTCTCCAGCCACAACAAAAACAGAAAAATCCACCAAACTTCCAACAGAGGAAGCCCAGCATCACCTCGGGGCAAGCCCAGCGCCTCCCCAAAGCCGCTGCCCCGACACAAAAATCCGCGTTCTACAGGCTCCATTTCTAACTCAAGATAGGAAGGATTATTTTTAAAATCATCCACTCACCAGTTGGTTTGAGAAAATCCATCGGGTATCTGGAGTAAGGAGGAGGGGGAGACTCTGGAATTAAAAAAGTAAGAGAAAATAAAGGCCGAGCCATGAGAACGAGAGATAGAAACTTATGATAACAGAGGCATTCTTTTAGCCCAACTGTTTGTCTTAGCTGTGGGGGTTGGAGGCAGGGCCGCGAGGCGGTGATTGCCTTGATATTTAGCTGTCAGATAAACAAAAGAGGCCGCCTGGCGCCAGCCTCGGCGCTCCGCTCCTCCACGTCTGCGGCCGCCGCCGCCGCGCTCCGCCGGCCCGGCTGGAAAGCACCGGCTCGGCCCGGGCCGCGCACTTCACAGCTCCCGGGGCGGGGAGCGACGAAGCCTCCTCCCCGTCCCCCCCCCGCCCGCCCTCCGGGGGCGCCATTCACCCCCGCCCCCCGCAGAAACTCGGGGATCCCCTTTCTCAGCCCACCCGGGAGACGCGCCCCAAGTGCGCTGGTGAACTTGGGAGGATCCGTGGGAGCCCGAGGCACATCCCCCGCCGCGCACAGAGATGTGGAGAAATGGGAAGCGATGGAGGCGGCGGATAAAGGATAAAGCGAAGGAGGCTGGGGTCTCAGAAGCGAAGCACAGGGCCCGGCGCAGTGAGGGGCGGCAAAGACACGGAGGGGCTGGGGAAAGCCCATCCTCGAGTCAGTTCTGTGCTTTACTGTACTGAAAGAGAGTAAGGTTGGGGACACCCAACTTCTGGCCGCTGGCTCTTTTCCATCCTGACTTGAGACGAGATACCCAGTTGGGCCTCCCATCCTAACCCTCTTTGCCCCAAGACCCCACAGCTGTGCGGCAAGAGTATCCCGACGTGACTCTCATTTACTGAAGGCACACAGCAGCTTTCCAGCCTTTACAACTGGCTTCTCCCAACCTTCCTTGGCGGGCTTGGACCGAATCCAACTCGGCCACACACCTCAACGCTTTTCCGGGTGTAAGGGAGGCGTGACCCCCACTTCTCTCTGCACCCCCTAGCTGATGTGGAAAGGAAGGGAACTCATTTTTAACCGCGTGTCTGTGGAGTGTGTGCCTGAACAGTGCCCACAACCCACCTAAGGGCAGCAGAGGAGAAAAACCTGGAAGGGAACCCCCAGGGAATGCCCTTGCAGTTTTTCCCGTGTCCTTTCTCTACTTTAGTCGCCAAGGTCTCTTCCCAGGAGGGGATGTACACCCCCGCCCCGAGGCAGGTGCGCGCGCGCGCGCACACACACACAGCCCGGGGGGGAGAGGGGGTTCTTCCACCACTAAAGCGCCAGGGGAAGGGAAAGGAAAGGGGTGAGCGCAGAACTTCTTACCTAGTTCGCAGAGTCGGCTAAGGTGATGGGGGTTGCAGCACACCAGCTCGGGGTTGATCTTCCCGTAAGATTCACAGCAACACAGCCTCTTGACTTCCGAGGAATGCCTGAGATCCGGCCACCTGAACACTTTGCACAGCAGGAGAGGGAGCGAGTAGGACGAGGGCGGCTGCGCGGGCTGCGAGCCGGCGGGCGCCCCCAGGCCCAGCCTGCAGTCCAGGCGGCCGGGCAGCAGGAGGCACGCGGTGCGCGTACCGCCGCGGGACTCCACGGCCTGGAGCAGCAGCTCCAACTGCCGTTCCTTCAGTTTCTTGAGCACCGAGTGCGTGAGCGCCTTCAGATCCGCCTCGGCGCCCCCGGCCGCGCCGGCGCCCGTGGCTGGGGGGTGGGGATGGTGGTGACCTTTGGCACCTCGGACCGCCTTGCCCAGGCAGCAGCCAGCCCTGCCCGCGCCGCCGCCACCGGCCCCATGCGCCCGGCCGTCCGTCGCCCCTTCTCCCCGCAGCTCGCCGCCTCCTCCTCCGCCTCCCCCCGCGCCCTCCTCCTCGTCCTCGCCGCCGGGCGCACGGCTCCTCCAGAGACGCCGGACAAGCGCAGATCGTTTGGTCCTGAACATGCGGGGCGAGGAGGCGAGGAGGAAAGTCGTTTGCCGGCTAAGGAGCGAACATGACCTCCGCACACCATGAAGAAGTCGGGCGCCGAGTTGGGGCAGCAGGCGCAGGCGACAGCAGCAGCAGCAGGGGCCCGGGCAGGAGCGGCGGCGGCCCGAGGGGCGCTCCGTGGCATGCGCCAGTCTCCCGGAGGCTGGGGCGCGCGCGGGGGCCCGGGGGCGCCCGCTGGGGCTCGGGGGCCTGCGCTCTGGCTGCCCCACCCCGCGCGGCCCGCGCCCTGCGCGGCTCTCGGGCCCCGGCGCACCCCGGAGGAACGCGGCCGCCGCTTCCCTGGGGGCGGCGAAGCCTGCCCCGGTCGGCGCCTCCCAAAAAAGAGACCCCCCCGCAGCGGCTCCCGAGTGTCGGGCTCGCCAGCCTCGGCTTCCTACATGGAAGATCCGCGGGAGCAAAAAACGAAAGGCGTTCTGCTGGGCTCCTGGAGGGAGGAAAAAGCCTCTTTCCCCTAAGGAACTTAATTTGGGGGTGGGGAGAACAGGCAATTAAAAAAAAAAAAAGCAGGCACGCGATTTATTTTTTTCCTCTATATCCTTAGTAACCGGATCTCCTCGAATTCCGTGTACACGAAGACTCGGGGGAGGGGGCCGAGTGGACTTCACCCCGCATGAGATGTCTGGCGGAATAAGAAGCTCTCAAAAATCTAAGAACCAAATATGCAAAGCCCAAAATGAAAACCACCACCTCCTCGCACCCCCGGAGGTCTGGGGGCGTCCGGCTGGAGCTGGGGTTTAAAAAAAGAAAATGTTTACAAAGTAGAACAAGACATTTGAGGGGTGGGAAAAAAACGTATCCACGAGTTACATCCCCCTTTTTTCCTTGCAGAGCCCCGCTGGTCTTCCTCTCCTTTTCTTCTGCCAAGGGAAAAAAAAATCGTGTATTTTTTTTTAATCCACGGAAAGCTCTGGCTAGGCTGCTTCAATCCTCGGCATCGGGGTGTTTTAGGGGAGTCTGGTCTTTCCTCCTGCGCTCCCGGGGGCCCCGGTCCTCGGCGGGGACTTCCTCGGGGCTGACGGGGGCGCAGGGGCAGAAGATGCTGCGGCGGCGGCTGCGCCCGGCGGGGCTGACAGCGCGGGGGAGGGCGGCGCGGCGGCGGCGGGCCCCTGGCGGGTAGCGCGCTCTCGCCCTCCTGGGCGCAAGCTGCTCACTAATGCGGGGGCCGCCGGCGCCCCCTCCCCTGGCCGCGGCTGGCCGCCGGGACTCCCCTCAGGAGCTGCTCGCCCCGACCCGGCTGCGGCAACAAGGAGGCCCGGGTGTCCTC
>NC_048231.1:81714025-81738847 GCF_002007445.2 Ailuropoda melanoleuca
CGCCCCCCCGCCACCGCCACCGCCACCCCCTCCCCGGTCTGCAGAGGGGGGACCACTGGGGGGGGCGAGTTAAGGTGGGGAGCTGAGGAGCTCCTAGAATCGACTGAGACCTGGCAGGATCAGAGGAGAAATGGGAAGACCCGAAAGCACCGAGCGGGCTTCGCCGGCGGGTTTTGGAGCGGAACGAACCGGTCGGTGGCCCGATTTAGACCCAGCCCGCCGAGCTTCGCAGTGGCTGTCCCGCGCGCTCGCCCTAGCGCTTCATTCATTCGTTTTGTTTTAAAGGCCCTGGCGGCGGATCCCCTGGCCGCGCGGGAGGGAAGGGGGAGGAGAGCGCTGTCCCCGTTTAAAAGACATTTACACCGGACTGGACCGAGGCCCTGGGAAGTGTGCGCTGGAGGGAACAGCCGGGCCGCCGAGGGCGGGGAGGCGGCGCGAATGTGACCTCAGCGGCGGCCGCGCGCTCCCTCCCGCCCTCTCCCGCTCCGGGCTCGGGTTTCTAGGACTGCCTGGAGAAGTGTGTCTTGTGCACAGCTCTGGAATGCATTTGGCCGGCTGACGAGCTGCGAGGGGCAGCATCCTGGCGGGAGAAGGGGCGGGGGCGGGGGGGCTGCTCTCCGGCCTGCCGCCGGCAGGTTTCCTCCGGAGCCCGGAAGACCTCCGGCACCCCGCCTCCCGGCGCGGGAAGGTTACCTTTCCGAGCAGACCTGCCTAGGGCATGCATATGCATGCACGGCCTGTTTCTGTGTCCTCTCGGCCACGTAGCTTTCAAGGTGCTTAGGGTCATAGAATTTATCCCGACCCCAGGTTCGGGAGAAGCACGGACACAGCTGGCAGGTTACTGCAAGGAAATGGGTAAGGCCTCGGTAGGGCACAGGACCAAAATAATGCGTTTATTTCGTGAAAGCTGATGGTACTCGAAACGATTTATGTAGATATAAATATATATATACATACATACATACATAAATATACACACACACACACACACACACCCCACTGTTGATGAGGCCATTAGTTGGCATGGTGATCTAACCTCAAAATTACTCAGTGAAATAAACATTTTTAAAAAAATTTTTTTATTTATTTATTCGACAGAGATAGAGACAGCCAGCAAGAGAGGGAACACAAGCAGGGGGAGTGGGAGGAGAAGAAGAAGCAGGCTCATAGCGGAGGAGCCTGATGTGGCTCGATCCCAGAACGCCGGGATCACGCCCTGAGCCGAAGGCAGACGCTTAACCGCTGTGCCACCCAGGCGCCCCGAAATAAATGTTTTTTAAGTCATTTACAATTGTGCTATCAGGACAATAATGAAAATCACGGGGATGAGATGAACCACGAATCTTTATAAAAGGTGAAAGGTACTATTTTCATTATTCCATTTAAACTATCCATTCTTAGAAGGAAAAGGGACAGATGAATCTTAGCTTTACAGCCCCCTCCCCTCCAGCAACTTCAGAGGCCTATGACTCACAGTAGATGCTTAATAAGCATTTAGGAATCAACAGACGCAAAGGGGCATTTGGATCACTCCCCCCAAATCTAACAAAAGCACCTTTGGAGGTAAAAATGGGAGAGAAAATCAGCAACATTGATGACACCATCATCTCCAGGCAAGGGAGCCCTCTAGCCTACTGACAGTAAGACGGACACGGGGTGCCAAGCAGTGCAGAAATATGTGTAGGACAGGGCAGAAGCTGGCATTCTAAACATTTACTTTGTAAAGGCCACATAGCTGCAATTGTATAAGGTCATAATTTTATTGTAAATTAAAAATGTTTCCTATTGAAAATAGCATTGAGAGAGAGTGTGTGTGTGTGTGTGTGTGTGTGTGTGTGTGTGTGTGAAACTCTGTAAAGAAGCACCTTGCAAAGATGGCAGCCAAGAAAGCCCGGGAGGAAATGGTCAAAGGGGAGGTTTGGCTCTGGGTGATCCCATCATCCTAGGTGGGAAAGACAAAAGAGACAGAAATAAGATTTCTGGGAAATGTATAATATACTCACCTCAGAAAGGCTTATTAAGAATCCCAGACTGGAAGTCAGAAACCCTTATTCCAGGCTGGGGCTCTGCCCTCTGGGGAAATAACTTGCACCAGTGGGGATCCTCTCATTCAGACACTTGGCAGGGATTAAAAAGCTTTCTGGGCAAGCTTCCTGCCCTCTCGGGGTCCCATGGCCTCTCTCTGCTCTGGGCCTCCCTAGAAGATCTTTGCTTTTCAAGAGAGGCAAGGCAAGGCTGCAAAGTGACAAGAAGACATAAATAAACAGAAATCAAATGTCATAATTCTAATTAAGCATCTTGGCTAAATGGAGAATCTGAAGACTCTTTTAGGAATCCGGCCAGTGGTGCTAATACTCTGTGATGAGAGGCCAGAGCATGCACACGCGCACACACACGCACACACACAGACACACAGACACACGCACGCGGGGCAGGTAGGCTCAGTGGTGTTTCAAGAGCTGAATCTGACGTCACGGCTTGTCTGAGTTGAACATGCATATACTTGCAGAGCTATGTTCCCATATAGTGTAATTGTGGGTGTTTTAATTCAGGCGTCACCTCTATCTTACCCTCTGTACATGGCTTTCCTCCGTTTTACTACCCTAGGTAGATGGGTGGGATGCCGGGCAAGTAGATGCAAGGACAGGCGCTGCTCTCTGGCTCTCCATCCGGCATCCCCCGAATCAGTTAACATCCCAAGCCTTCCTGAGAGCCAGCCCCACCCCGCTGCATTCTTGTTCCTTTCCTTTCCAAGAAAGAAGCCGGGCCATGGAGGAACTCCTGGCCGGCTGGTGTGCCTAGAAAGGGAGTTCCTTTCCTTTCCACGGGTGCAAATGAGACTGACAAGTACCCCGTTTCAAACTATTCTGATCCTTTAAAAAAAAAAAAAAAAAAGTTTAGGAGTTCACCGAACTATTGTGAATGAGTTTGATTCTAATCACTTGCTGGCAGGGAATATGGAATAAAATATCTCATTTGCAGTTGTTTATTTCCTGTTGTGGCTTCTATTTTCATCTTTTAGTCACTTTGGTGATAGTAATCAAACCCTAATCATGGTGCAGCCACAAGTCACAGAGACCAAAATAACTCACAGCAGAGTTCTGACAAACAAGGATGGAGTCAGCTAAAGACCCGGCTACTTAATCACTGGCCACTGGCACCCGGGGGCCTGCGGGGGCTGCCACTTGACTGACCGCCCACTAAGCATCTAGAGGCGGGAGGAAGCCAGAGGCAAGCTGCTCCAAGGCCCCTGGGCTCCGAGCAGTCAGGGCCCCAGAGTGCACGAGGAAGGACAGCAGCCCAGGGTGGAGGATGTGGAGGAGAAGCAGGTGAACCTTCCACAACTATCAGGGGAGGGGAAAGAGGGAGCCAAAGAGAAGCCAGGCTTCCTCCTTTCGGGCCTTTTCTCATTTCTAGCGGTTTCGGGAAGAGAGGAGCAGAGAGGCCCCAAAGCTCATGCGGGTGGGTGTGTGCTGGTAGGGCTGAGGGCAGGGGTGAGGCAGGGATGAGGATTTTCTTCCCGCAGAAGCCAAAAGAAGAAACCACTGAAGAGGCCAAAAAAGTGTTGGAAAAATATCGACATTTCTTGCACAACCGTCCCCTGAAAAATGTGTGAGTGAGCTCTAAGCCTTCCTGAGCTGGCAGTGGGACAGATGGAAGCAATGGTTCATGCACAGAAGACCGCATGAGTGCGGCCGATGCGACAATCAGCGCTTCTTGGCTTATCTTAGGAGAACGAGAACGTAAGTGAATGAAAATGCATCTAATTCACAATCAAATAGAGAGGCTGTTCGCCCCGACTCATCAAATATTCTTGTAGTGCAGACACGCTGTCAGCTGATCCGTAACATGTGCCAGGATGAGAAGAACATTGTTATGGAGGAACGAGAGAAACATCCACAAAAAGTAAAGATCAAGGACCACAGGACCATCCCGATACGCAGTCACACACAGATCTGGTTTCCTCCAGGGAGGGGCACTGGATGGCCCACGAACTGAGCAAGGCGGGAAACCACAGCATAGAACTTTGTGTACCTTGAGGAGTCTTGCACCATGTGAATGGGTTACTTAAAAAAATACAGATTTCATGATTTTTTTTTTTTAAGAAATCCCTGCCTGCTTTTCTCATTTCCTGAAATTTGCCGTTCTGATGTCCTTGTAGAAAAAAGGACTAGTTGGCAAGGTCCCACGTGGAAGCGAGGCTGTAGACAGCTTCTCTCTCGGTGGGGCAGTTACTACAGGAAGGCCGACGACAGCAGAGGCCAATGTGTCATCCCAGACGGCATGGGTGGAGGCTGCCTCGTCATGACCCTGGCAAGAGTCAGTGAGGAAACACGCCAGTCCTAATCAAAAGTCATTCTAGATATCAGTCAGGTGCAAGTCCTAACCCGGGACGGACGGCCTCATAAATACTGAAGTCGCGACGACCAGAAGCACAGAAGGGAGGTGGCCCCATCTGAGAACACGAGAGCTTTGCTTTTCGGAACAGCGGTGTGTTCACGTCTCTCCATCCATTCAGCCAGCATTGATTCAAGTCGTGGTGTCAGGCACCAGGGGAGACCACGGAGGGATCTGAGGGTAGAACCAAAGAGCCGCAAGAAGTGCATGATCTAGAAGGGCTAGAAATAGGAAAGAGTCCACGCTCACCAAATGTGGCCAAAGCTCCCCCCCGCCCCAGTAAGAATGCAGGTGCTTGCTGGGGCTATGGAAAACCAAGCCATTTATTCTCTCTGGGAGGGAGGGGTGTCGCAAAGTTTCTCAAAGAACTACTTCAGACTCAATGGGCTCAGGTGACAAACCAGGCAGAAGTACTCAGGGTGCGAACGGTCACATTCAAAAGGATGACACGAGAGAAAGAAACAAATTATAGTTTTCCATCCACTTTGAGCCAACTCTTCAAAACCCACACCATGCCTGTCACTGCAAGTGTACGACTTTGTCTCAAACCAGCCCTGAGCCTCAGGAGGTCCGTGATGGAGGTGAGGCCCCTGCCACGGGTGTTGTGGGGATCATCGCCCTCCGAATACAGTTTTCTTCCTTTCTAGGAAGAAATGGCAGGCCCCACACCCGAACGTCTGCAGTTACAGAAAACCGTCTCAAATAACTGGAGAAATTTCCACGATCTCCCCTTCTCAGATCAACGGTTGGGCCTCACTGGTGTGGGACTGGTCCGTGTCAGGAAACGATGCCAGTTTCAACACAAGGGGAAGGGAACTTCCGCACTGAAGTAGGCCTCTGACAGCTCAGCAATGGGCGTTCTTAGATAATGCTCTCAAATGCCGACGACAAAAAATCGTTAGTCCCCACGGCAGGATAGACAGATATATGATTTGGATGATTCGCACAGGTAAAATATGATTTTAAAGACAGCAAAGCAGGGGCGCCTGGGTGGCTCAGTCAGTTCAGCGTCTGCCTCCAGCTCAGGTCATGATCCCGGGGTCCTGGGATCGAGTCCCACGTGGAGCTCCTTGCTCAGTGGGGAGTCCCGCTTCTCCTTCTCCCTCTGCCCCCCCCCCCGCTCGTGCCCGCTTGTGTGCTCGCTCTCTCAAATAAATACATAAAAATCTTTAAAATAAAGGCAGCAAAGCAGGAAAATAAAAGTTGGGCCTACCTCGGACGCACCCTGATGAGCTCTGGAGTTATTCCCCGCTGTCCAGACTTCAGGCTTGGGGGCGGCGGTGGTCTTCATTCGGGCCTCCATTTTTTTTTTTTTTGAAGATTTTATTTATTTATTCAACAGAGATAGAGACAGCCAGCGAGAGAGGAAACACAAGCAGGGGGAGTGGGAGAGGAAGAAGGAGGCTCACAGCAGAGGAGCCTGATGTGGGGCTCGATCCCACAACGCCGGGATCGAGCCCTGAGCCAAAGGCAGACGCTTAACCGCTGTGCCACCCAGGCGTTGGGCCTCCATTTTGACCTCAAATTTTCTAGCTGGCTGCTTCTTTCCAGCTTGTCTCTTCTCCTCTCAGGCAGAAGACCCTGAGGGCAAAGCGTCCCCTGATGAGACCAAAACTACCCCCTCAA
This sequence comes from Ailuropoda melanoleuca, assembly GCF_002007445.2. Taxonomy (NCBI): domain Eukaryota; kingdom Metazoa; phylum Chordata; class Mammalia; order Carnivora; family Ursidae; genus Ailuropoda; species Ailuropoda melanoleuca. The sequence continues at coordinate 81,720,050 of NC_048231.1, forward strand.
GCTATAAGGACTGCTGGGAGCCATCAGACCCCGCCCAAGATTGACTCCAAGACCTTGATCGATTTGACCTTTACTGTCTTACCGCTGGTACCCACCCACCTTTGCCCCACCCGGTCCTTGCATAAACCTTTCAGCCCTTTGGAGATAGTCTTTGATATTCGTATGCCATCTTCCCGGGATTGGCCTCACGGAAGTAAATTCTTATTTCATCACCCCTCATTCCTCTGCCTTTGGATTTTGACAGCAGGGAGCGGCTGAACAGGATCTGTTTGGGACCCCCACAGCCATGTGCTCTTGCACCCCTGTGCCCTGACGATAAAGCCACACTGGAAACAAATTCCCCTCCCACCAAAAAAAACAAAAACAAAAACACAGATTCCCAGCTCCTGGTCGAATTGGATTGCCAAATTAACCTTAGCTGTTTTCTGATTCCCTCCCCCCCACCACCCCATTTTTATCTTTCCCATTCCAGAAGTCATTAGGCGATGAATTTGGTGCTCATTTCTGCCTCGTAAGTGCTGGGTCGGATCCAAGGAACCAGACATCTGGTAATGGTGAATCAGCCCCGGCCGCGTGCAGAAGGGGGGAATGATGTCTGCAGTAGACCAGAAGAGTCATGGTGACCACACATGCTGGTCCTGGCACGTTCTGGGACCCACCAAAGGAGCCCAGCCCCATGAGTGATGGTGAAGGCATTTCTACTGGCGAGGACCTCAAGGAGCAGCAGGGACCCTCAGCCCAGTTTTAGGATCAAGTATACTTTCCTGCCATGACTAGCTTCGAGGCCCTGGGAAAGCCTGTTTCCTCAGTCTGTCTGCTTTCCTCATACAACAAACAGGGAATTAACATCATCTTGTGTGTGCCAGACTTAGTGTGAGGCTCCCAGCACAAAGCCCTCACCCCGGGGTTGCTGGCGAGGGCGGACACCGCGCCAGCACAAGCACTATGTAAACGAAGTCGTATAGAGATGCTAATTATCCTGATTATCATGGATTCTGAGGGCGGGGGCCGCCCTGTAAGCTCGTTTTGCCTAACCTTCCTGGTAGGAAATGAAATGAACTTTTACTGGCGATGGCGATCAGTGTCCTAGGGATAGGGTAATGAAGAAGGAGGCCCTTTTTCTCTTGTCTGGGACTTCCTGTAGGTTTCCCTAGGACCAGTTGGGACAGTGTCAAAGAAGGAAGGCCAAGCATCAGAGTTTAGAAACAACCAACCCAATAAGGCTGGGAAGTCGTTTTCCTAGAATGAGAGAGGGAGAACACAATAAAAAACATTTCTCGTTCTTTTCTAGCATGACTATGAGTCAGAAATATTTTCCTATTTCCTAGAAATAACTTCGTTGGGAATTATGACGGGCAAGGAGGAGGAAGTAAGAAGAGGGCCACCTTCCCAGGGGAAGGAGATACCCAGCGGGGAGGGAGGGCGCCCTGCAGAGCTCAGTCCCGGTCCCCCACCAAACCCAGGCTTTCCAGGTAGGGAAATACGAACGGTGAGACAGCATTGCTTCAGTCTGGCTGTCGGTAAGGGAAGATCAGAAAGCGGCAGTAGCGTGAGGTGGGAGCTAGCAGGCAAAGATGCAGAAACAGTCAGCTGCCAAGGCTCACCTGTGCTTTGGACGGCAGCCCCACAGAGCCACCTGCTTATGTGACATCTCCCCTTGGATGTCTCAAAGATGAGCTCAAGGTTCTGTCCCAAACAAGGGGTCCTCTTCCCAGAACCTGTTTCTCCTCCAGAGCTCTGCCCTCAGAAAGCCGACCTGCTTCTGTCCAGTGGTGGGAATCCGTCTTTCTCCCTCATTTTATATCCAAACCAGCCTTCAACACCTGGTCAATTTCACCTTCAAAATGACCCCTCCACCTTCTGCTTTTCCCCAGGTCCTTGCGCTGCCACCTGCACCAACGCAGGCCACCAATGCTCTCTGGTGAGTGGTGCACACAGTGCTTTCTTCACTCCACTCTTCCCTAAGATCACTCAGCAGTCTTCCTACAACTCTTGGAACAAAGACAAAGTCCCTTCCTTGGCCTACAAGCCTTGGGTGACATGGTGCCCCTCCTTCCCCTCTCTGTCACTTCAGTGTCTTCCTTCCACCGCAAGGCCTCTGCACACGTTGTCTCTCAGCCTGAAATGTTTTTCCCTCCTCTCCTAAGGCTCTTCCGGGCTCCCAGTCTTAGAGATCATGTCACCCCGCCCATCACTATGCACCTTCAGAGCCCCAGGCATCTCCATTTTGTAGCACTTACAACACGTGAACTTCCAGATTTAATTCTAATTCCTTGGTTCATAACTGTCGTCCAGTCTCCAACTGTAAACTCTGTGAGGTCAGGGGCTATGTGTGACCATACCTCAAGCCCTGTGAGAGCACAGAATGGAGACAATTATTGTATCAGAGGAAGCACAAAGCACCCCAGCATTGGAGCCAGAAGTGCTGTGCTCAAGGACCAAGTCTGTCATCGTTGGCTGTGTCACCTAAGACCTCGATTTCCCCATAGATGAAATGGGGATAATAATACCAACATGGAATGGTCTTGAGATTCGATGAGTTAACGTATGTCCAAGAACACTGTGGAGATGGAGCTACAGAATCGAGAAACTCCCATCAGGCATTTCCAAGCCTAACATTGAATAGTGTCTGCTTCTATAGGCTGGTAGACCAGTAAGCCCTCCATTTGTGGAGTCACTGCTGGATGCATTTGTATAGTAAATGTGTTATTATTTCATGGCTATACATGCAAATATACAGCTCAGGTCCCTTCCTCTTTTTCTCCCTGAACTAACAAGAGCATATTAGGTACAATCTCATGATGAAGATGGTGAAGAAACTGACACCAAAATAACGTGAAATGGATCGTTTGTTTAAAATTGCACAAACACGGGGCGCCTGGGGGCTCAGTCATTAAGTGTCTGCCTTCGCCTCAGGGCGTGATCCCAGGGTCCTGGGATCGAGCCCCACATCGGGCTCCATGCTCTGCGCTGGGAACCTGCTTCTTCCTCTCCCACTCCCCCTGCTTGTGTTCCCTCTCTCGCTGGCTGTCTCTCTTTCTGTCAAATAAATAAAATCTTTTAAAAAAAAAATTGCACACACACTAAAATCTTACCTTTAAAAAAAAAAAAAAAAAGGAAAACTGCCAAAAGAGGCCTAGGAAAACAGATATAGGCTCACTTGTAAAAGCCCCAGAGCCCTAAACTGTTGGCAGGGTTCTGGCCCCGTGTTTGTGCAATTATGTTTCCAAAGGAGTCCCATGTCCCTTGCATGTGCTTTTGCATCTAACAGATCCTGATGGAAAGAGAGGGTGGTCTCAGGCAATGGGTGGGGTTAGAGATCCCCATCTCTGCTCCTGGCCCTCCTTAGGCTGAAGGGGAAGGCCTCCTCCTGGCACATCAGTCTTCTGCTGGTTCTCTGTCAAGCCAGAGAGACAACAGGCCCCTACTCTGTGAGTACTAAATCCCTCAGGATGCCAGAGGAGGGGGGACACACCCATTCCACCCCCCACCCACCTCCCACCACCCTGCCACGAATCACACTCACCCTTAACCCCAGCCAGCTGTCTCCCAATGTCCTCCACTGGCTTGAGAAATGCAGGAGTAGAAGGGCAGATTAAATCCCAGCCCAACTGGGAAAATTCAGGCCTCCAGAAGACACTCAACAAATGTGTGTTCTCCTCCTCCTTCTCTCCAGGTAATGGATAGGGACCGCCGGGGGTATTTTCACCTTCCCAGAGAATACGCTCCGCTCCGTTGCTCCAGAATTCCACCGTCCTCTCTGCCTCCACACAGCCTTCCAGCCCAACACTCAATCTCTCATGGAATATTCTTGACACTTGAAAGGATCTAGCCAGCACATGAGCCAATGTGGCTGCATTCTTTAATTAATATTTATTGAGTGTCCCTATTAGGTGCCTGGCAAGCACGGTATGTAGCTAAAATATCTATTTCCTTTCCTCTCCAAGAAAGTACATTCCTGGACAACCCAGGAACGTTGACAAGCCAAGTAAAAGAACAGCACACTTTGACAAGAGCAAAACTGAGTTGGAAGTCAGTGAGGGGACAGGAGCAGTACACAGGGGTCAGGAGATCGGAGCTGGAGTCCTTAGGTCCCAAACTGGCTATCGGACACCCAGCAGGTAGTGTCTCTTCTTGTTATCTGTATCTGCACAAGCGTGATTGATAACATCACCCTGTCTGCTTCCTAGGGATCTTGTAGAAACCTGGTGATATCATGTTAAGTGATGCCTTTTGAGAAGTTTAATACACTATACGAATTCCAGATGTTTTCCCCACGTAAAATCATTGGTGCCTTCTTGGTAGACACAAAAATTGACTCAGGTTTAAAAGAAAGGAACCCAGGGAGGTCAAAATCTGACAAATTCTAGTTTGAGCAACAGTTTAGCTTCTGCAGCTCTGATCCAAACTATGGAAGAGCTCCTTTATTCTCTGAAAAACACTACACATGTTTATCTTCAGTTATATGTGTGGATATGTGCATTACACCTCCCCCCACCCACATACATTTGGAGGAAGGGGAGTCCTTTGGGGTCCCTTTGCAAGAACTAGAAGCTGCATATCTGCAAATGCAGAAAACTTTAGGCAGGTACAATATGAATAAATTAGACCATGAATTAATATAATATAATATAATATAATATAATATAATATAATATGTGTGCAAACTTCAGAATTTTAATTTCATACAATCCTGGCAGACATGTAAATTGGTATGATCTTTCTGGACAGCAGGAAATAATTTGAATCAAGAGCCTTAAAGGGGACGCCTGGGTGGCTCAGTTGGTTAAGCATCTGAGTTAACTCAGGTCATGATCTCAGCGTCTTGGGATCCAGCCCCAAGTCAGGCTCCCTGCTCATCAGGGAGTCTGCCCCTCCCCCTGTTCATGCACGTGCGTGCACACTCTCTCTCTCTCTCTCAAATAAATAAATAAAATCTTAAAAAAAAAAAGCCTTACAAAGGTTCCTATCAGTAGGGGCATCTGGGTGGCTCAGTCAGTTGGGCATCCGACTCTAGGTTTTGGCTCTGCTTGTGATCTGGCGGGGGGGGTGGTGGTGGTGGTGGTAGGATTGTCCCACGTCGGGCTCCGCACTCAGCGGGGAGTCTGCTTGAGCTTCTCTCCCTCTCCCTCCCCCTCTGCCCCCTCCCCCCTCAAATAAATAAATAAAATCTTTTAAAAAATGTTCCTAACAATAAACAAAATGTGGTCTATACACACAATGGGATATTATCCAGCCATAAAAGGGAGGAGCTTTCTGACACGTGCTACAACATGGATGAATCTTGAACACGCTATGCCATGTGAAATAAGCCAGTCACAAGCCTACAAATAACTCTGCGACTTCACTTAATCGGAGGCACTTAGAGGAGTCAAATTCATAGAAACAGAAAGCATAACAGAAGTACCAGGGGCTGGGAAGAGAAGCATATGGGGAGTTAGTGTTTAATGGGTACAGAGTTTCAGTTTTGCAAAACGAGAAAAGTTCTGGAGGTGGAGTGTGGCAATGGTTGCAGAACAGTGTGAATGTACTTTAATGCCACTGAACCACATGCTGAAAAATGGTCAAGATGGTAAATTTTATGTTATATATGTTTCACCACAATTTTTTTTATTATTTTATTTTAAAGATTTTATCTATTTGACACAGAGAAAGAGAGAGAGAATGAGCAGGGGGCAGGAAGAGGGAGAAGCAGGCTCCCTGTTGAGCAGGGGACTCGATCCCAGGACCCCGGGATCATGACCTGAGCCGAAGGCAGACGCTTAACCGACCGAGCCACCTGGGCCCCCTATTTTACCACAATTTTAAAAAGTTTTCCTAATTTATGACCCAGTAATCTATCTAGCAATGTATCCCAAAAACGTAATCAGAAAAGATGGCAAAGATGTTTGTATAAGACTGTTGACTTCAGTCTTATTTTTGAAAAACTAGAAACAACCTAAGAGCAAAATAATAGTAGAATCAGTAAACAGATTATAGAACATCTGTTGGGAGGGGCGCCTGGGTGGCTCAGTCGTTAAGCATCTGCCTTTTGCTCAGGGTGTGATCCTGAGTCCCAGGATCGAATCCCATATCGGGTTCCCCTGCTGAGAGCCTGTTTCTTCCTCTCTCACTCCCCCTGCTTGTGTTCCCTCTCTTGCTGGATGTCTCTCTCTGTCAAATAAATAAATAAAATCTTTAAAAAAAAAAAGAAAGAAAAAGAACATCTGTTGGGAAACACCATGCAGCCATTAACAAGCTTGCTTCCGAAGAATATCTCACTACACGGCCAAATATTCGTAGAAAGAAGATTCAAAACCACCTACCTGGGGTGATCTTAATTTTGGAATATGCGTACTGATATATTTTGCAAGGAAAAAAGATCATAAAAAAACAAACCAATGGTTATCTCTGGGTGGTAGGGATTATAGATGCATTTTTATGTGCTTCTTTATATGTTTCCTAATGTTCTGTGATGAGTCTGTATTAATTACTTTCGCATGGGGAAAATGATAAATTAATATGAAAAAGACTTTAGAGCCTACAGGAGTGTCTCTGGATCCCTGCTGGGTCTGGGTTTGCTGAGGAAGTGGTTGGCACAGGCAAAGGGTACGATTCCAGTAAGCTCTCCTGCCGATGAATCAGACCGGGACGTACATTGCCTGTCTACGAAGCGCCCAGGGCACCGTGTGGATATTTGTAATAAATATTTGTGATTAGATAACTGTGACTCCACATATTTTGTGCTGCTTTGGGGCATCTGCAGTAGTGTTGCTGAAACTTTGGGGATATTTATATCAGCAATCGCCTAAAGATTATTTGTCAGAAGTAGGAAAGAAACATAAGGTCGGATGTGTATTTCATGCTTGAAGAGGATGTGGTTGACAAGTATGATTCATATGGGTTTAGCTAAAATGTCCAAAACAGTCTTCGTTACATGTTAAATAGAGGTATTGGAAGTTGACCAACTGAAACTATAAAATATATTTGAAGAAAAGCTTCCATTTTCAATGGCAACCAAAAAGATAAAATACTTAGGGAAACCATTCCAAAAATATGCATGATCTATATGAAGAAAATTTTCAAACACTAAAGACTTGACTAAATGAAAAGGCATCCCCTCTTCTTGGATAGGAAGACTCAGTGGTACAAAGCTGTGAATCCTTCTCAAATTAATGTATAATTTAACTTGATCCCAATGGAAACGCCAGGAGGATTTAGGCAAGGGATGTGCAGGGGAACTGACCACGCTGATAGACTAAGCTTAGAGTTTAAATGAGAGGCAAACGCCAGGTAAAAATTGAAAAAGCAGGGGCGCCTGGGTGGCTCAGTTGGTTAAGTGTCTGACTCTTGGTTTTGGCTCAGGTCATGATCTCAGGGGTGTGAGATCCTGTCAGGCTCCGCACTTAGCAGGGAGTCTGCTTGAATTTCTCTCCCTCTGCCCCTCCCCTGCTCACGCACATACACACATACTCTCTCTCTCTCTCAAATGAATAAATAAATCTTTAAAAAAAGAAATTGAAAAAGCAGAGTGAGGGACAGGGACGAGTCCAACCAAATGTTAAAAAACTTTATAAAGCTGAGTAATATTCCATTGTGTATATATACACCACATCTTCTTTATCCATTTATCTGTTGATGGACATCCGGGCTCTTTCCATATTTTGGCTATTTTTTTTTAAAGATTTTATTTATTTATTTGACAGAGAGAGAGAGACAGCCAACGAGAGAGGGAACACAAGCAGTGGGAGTGGGAGAAGGAGAAGCAGGCTCCCAGCAGAGGAGCCCGATGCGGGGCTAGATCCCAGGACCCTGGGATCAGGCCCTGGGCCAAAGGCAGATGCTTAACGACTGAGCCACCCAGGCGCCCCTCCATATTTTGGCTATTGTGGACTTTGCTGCTATAAACATTGGGGTGCATGTGCCCCCTCAAATCATTATTTTTGCATTCTTTGGATAAATACCTGGTAGTGAATGGCTGCCATTTGTAACCATGTGAATGGAGCTAGAGGGTATTAAGCTAAGCAAATTAAGACAGAGAAAGACAAATACCATATGATTTCACTCATATGTGGAATTTAAGAAACAAGAAGATGAACATAGGGGAAGGGAAGGAAAATTAAAATAAGATAAAAACAGAGAGGGAGACAAACCATAAGAGACTCTTAACTATAGGAACCAATGGAGGGGTGGGGGGAAAGAGGAAATTGGGGAATGGGCGTTTAGGAGGGCACTTGATGTAATAAGCACTGGCTGTTATATGCAACTGATGAATCATTAAATCCTACCCCTGAAACTAATAATACACTACACGTTAAAAAAACTTGAATTTAAATAAAAAATGTTTAAAAACATTATAAAGCTTTATAATTAAAATAATGTTTTACTGACACTGGCATGGAGAGATCCATGCAACAGAATTGAGAGGCCAGAAATTGGTTTAAATATATGTGGTTTTGGTCAATTATTTCTCAATAAAACTTTTGAAAAAAATATATAGTTTTTTCAAAGAACCCACTTATGGCTTTGATAATTTTCTATGTTATATGTCTATTTTCTATTTTGTTAATTTTCACCCTTTTTTTTTAGTTGTTTTCTTCCTTTTTTCTTTGTGCTTAATATGCTTTTTTCCCCCTTACTAATAGAAAAAGACACTTTGGATCACTGATTTTTTGCCTTTCTTCTTCTTCTTCTTTTTTTTTTCCCCAAAGATTTTATTTATTTGACAGAGAGAGAGAGAGAGAGAGAGAGAGAGCATGAACAAGCAGGGGGAACAGCAGACAGAGGGAGAGGGAGAAGCAGGCTTCCCCACTGAGCAGACAGCCAGACGTGGGACTCAAACCCAGGACCCCGGGATCATGACCTGAGCAAAGGCAGACACTTAATCGACTGCGCACCCAGGCGCCCCTTTCACCTTTCTTCTTTTGTAATATTTTTTTTGTTTTTGTTTTTAATTTTAAGTTTTTATTTAAATTCCAGTTAGTTAACCTTCAGTTTTAATGTTAATGTCGGGTATGCAATTTAATGATCCAATGCTTACATACCCTTCTTTTGTAACATATGTATAAAACTGTGCAGGTCTTTCAGTATGACTTCAGCTGCAAGTTTTGACAGTTTATGTTTTCATTGTCATTTCGTTAAAAATATTTCTACTTTCCATTTGGCCACAGGTTATTTTATTTAATTAAAACATTTTTTCAGGTTTATTTATTTATTTATTTATTTTTTTAATTACTCTCTGCACCCACCATGGGGCTGGGACTTTAAGATCAAGAGTCACATACTCCTTCGACAGGGCCAGCTAGGTGCCCCCCCCCACTGCTCCCCACCACAGGTTACTTTAGAAGTATATTGCTTGGTTTCCAAACATGTGGAGGATTTTCTAGCTACCTCTTTGCCTCTTAGTTGCACAGTGGTCAGAGAACATACTCCATAGGATTCCAAGTATATATGGAATTTAGTTTTGTATGGAGATGGTACCTCAAACCAGTGGAAAGAAAATGGATATGCAATAAATAGCATTGGGACAACTCAGTGAAGACATGGGGGGAAAGAGCACTGGTTATCTAGTTCATTCCATACAACAAAGGCAATTTCAGATGGAGCAAAGATTTAAATAGAAAAACTAAAGCCATAACTATATGAGAAGAACATAAGAGGGAATTCTTCTAAAATTTCAGAGTGAGAAGTTTTTCTAAACTCAGAAGCCTTAAAAGATTGGCAAAGGTAGCCTACGTAAAATACGCAAATCTCTGCTGGCCTGACGTACCATGAACTCACTCTTACAGGTGAGGTGAGAGGGCCAGTCCTGGGGAAAGTAGGTGCAGAACTCAGCTCTGTCAGAATTTAGGACTCATCAAGTTTCATGGCCATGAGAGGAAGCAGGGGAAGAATTCAAAATCCTGGGACATGAGGAGAGCCAAGCACGTCGCCATGTTAGAAAAGCCTATGGAGGGGCGCCTGGCTGGTTCAGTCGGAAGAGCATGTGACTCTTGATCTCCTGGTCATGAGCTGGAACCCCACACTGAGTGTAGAGATTACTTAAAAAAAAAAAAATCTTAAAAAGAAAAGAAAAAGAGAAAAGAAAGAAAAGAAAAGAAAAGAAAAGAAAAGAAAAGAAGAAAAGAAAAAAGAAAAGAAAAGAAAAGAAAAGAAAAGAAAAGAAAAGAAAAGAAAAGAAAAGAAAAGAAAAGCATATAGGGATCATCGTAACTTTGTCCCCAACTTGCTGGGAGATCTGGAACACGTGCTTTCGTCTTCACGGCACAGCCGTGTCAATGAATGCAATCAATTGTCCAGGCCCCTGACTGGATGTGTGGTCATCGGTAGTGGAAGCCGTCCAGACTGAGCATATTGGGGTAGCTGGGGGACTGGGTTCCAGCCAGATCTACGTGCTACCACTCAACCAGCCCCCGACCACAGACACATCCCTAAATCCCAGTGCATCCCAGTTCCTCAGCTATCAAACAGGGGTGTCATGAGAGGCAGGGGTTAGAAACACCAACTCCGAAGTCACACTACCTGGATTCCAGTCTTGGCTCTGCCCCTTACTAGTGATGCGCCTCGCAGTCACATCTGTAAACTGGGTTGACAAGACTGGCACCTTCCTCGTAGGATTGTTCTGAGAATGAAGGAGATTAATAATTTGATTAATATATGTCAAGCACTTTAACAAGTACCTGACACCTACTCCATGATCTGTGAGTGTTAGCTGTAGGGGAACTCTCATCTATCTTGTTATTATTATTTAAATGGAACTGTATTTGAAAAACTCCAGCTCTGATGCTGAGAGAGAGATGACTTCATTTGTAAGCAAAGATGAAACTTCAGATCCTGACATAAGAGATGCTGGAAAGTCTTTTCCCTTGGGAATTATGAACTCAGAATCGGGAAGAACTTTAGAAATGATCGATAAGAGAGATCATCCAGCCTGTATGAGGACTTTCAGGGACTGAGAATTCCCTGCTTTCAAGGAAAACTGTTCTTCCCTTGGCGGACTTTCTAGTTAAAAGGCTGACCCCAGAGGGAGCTGAAGTTTGCCTGCCTATGACTTCCACCCATTCACCCACCTCCTGCTTTCAGCAGCCACGCGGCCAATACGATGCGCTTCCGCGGGCCAGCTCTTGCAGATGCTCTCTGCATCCTCCCCTCCTCGCCTGTGAACTGAACATGCCCTGTTCTGTCAGGCGATTGTCCCAGATCCCTCCCCATCATGGTCACCCTGCTCTGGGGATCCTCCGTTGGTCAGCACTCCTGCTGAAAGCTGGAATGGTACCCAGATCACAGGAGTTTGGGTCTGGAATATCCTAGGCATGAGTGTTGAACGAATGACTGAATAAAGTAGTCCAAACAGTAACATAATATACCAGAACTATCAACTCCCTTTTATTAACCCAGCCTCAGATTATATTAGCATTTTCAAGAGAAGCTTCCAGAACTCACTGGCTTGGGGATGCAGGCATGCCTCCCCAGCCTCTCCCTCCCTGGAGAGATAAGGCTTGTAGGACCCACTGACTGCTGCCCACCCCTCTGGGAGAAGGCCAAAGAAGGCAGCACAACACCAAAACAAACAAAAAAAAGTGAATCGGAAACAAGCACCCTCATCACGCAAAGAAAGAAGTCTGGCAGGGACCAACTCAAAAAGCCTGTCTCTCCGGATGGACTCAGGGTCATTGGGGCACTCATCAGTGCTGCCCAACAAATATTTCCGGTTCCATTCACAGGCACAGACTGAAACACACTTCCTTGCCCCCTTTTGAAGCAGGTGTAGCCATGTGACTTGAGAGTGCAGAGTCAGCCTGCGGTCAACGTGTTCCCATTTTCCTGCCCTTGGCATCATGCACACACGGAGACGAAACCCTCTCAGCGGGGACCTCACAGAGCAGAGCCCCCCTTCCCCCCCCCACCGTGCCCTGACCCTACGCCCCAGCCAGTCCACCATGGACAGTGGAATACAGGTGAAAAATAAATCTTTGTTGCTTTACCACTGGGGATGAAGAAAACCCAAGAGGATGTCTACTTCTACCTGTGAAACTAGCCTAACCCCGGGCAGTGTGGGGAACAGAAAATGAAACCCCATGTACACAGGGCTGAGGCGGCCCAGAGGGAGAAGGTCTAGAGCCTGCCATTCCCAGCAGTGAGCCTGCGAAAGTCTCGTGCCTGCCTCAGGCCGCAGTTTTCCTACCACTAAAAGAAGGGGATTTAGCTCAGTGACCTTCCGCTAAGGTTCTGAAGTCCATTAGATCACATAAAAAGACATTTTTAAAAAGATTTTATTTTTTAGGGACGCCTGGGGGGCTCAGCCGTTAAGCGTCTGCCTTCGGCTCAGGGCGTGATCCCAGCGTTATGGGATCGAGCCCCACATCAGGCTCTTCCTCTATGAGCCTGCTTCTTCCTCTCCCACTCCCCCTGCTTGTGTTCCCTCTCCCTGGCTGTCTCTATCTCTGTCGAATAAATAAATAAAATCTTTAAAAAAAAAAAAAGACATTTTTTAAAAGATTTATTTTTAGGGACGGCTGGGGGGCTCAGCGGTTAAGCGTCTGCCTTCGGCTCAGGTCATGATCCCAGGGTCCTGGGATCGAGCCCCACATCGGGCTCCCTGCTCAGCGGGAAGCCTGCTTCTCCCTCTCCCACTCCCCTTGCTTTTGTTCCCTCTCTCGCTGTCTCTCTCTGTCAAATAAATAAATAAAATCTTTTAAAAATAAATAAATAAATATTTTATTTTTAACTAAACTGTACAACCAACGTGGGGCTCAAACTCACAACCCCGAGATCAAGAGTTCCACACTCTACCGACTGAGCCAGCCAGGTGCCCCAAAAAGGCAATCTTAATGCAGGATGTTCTCATTGGGGAAAACTGAGTAAAGGGTCTACAGGACCTCTGCACTGTGTTTCTTACAACTGCAGGTGAACCTATATTGCTCTTAAAAAAAATCAAAAGTTAAGGGGCCCCTGGCTGGTTCAGTTGGTAGAGAATGTACTTTGGGGTCCCTGGCTGGCTCAGTCAGAAGAGCATGTGATTCTTGATCTCAGGGTTGGGGGTTCAAGCCCCACTTCAGGCATAGAATTTACTTAAAAAAATAAATAAATAAAAATACTTAAAAAAAAAAAAAGATAACCCAACCTTAAAGCTGAACTCAGTTCTCAAAGGACAGCTTTGTGAGTTTGGTGGTATAATTCTGCAACAGAGAAACCCCTCTAAAATCCTCCATGGGATGTCCTGGGTGTAGGGCAAGTTGGCCCTGTCCCGCGTTCCTCCACCCTGCCCATGACTCTACTCCACCCATCTCCAGGCCTCCGGAGAAGTCTCTGGAGACCCATTCAACTCCCAACAATGGGAAAGCAAGAATTCCCATTCTCCTGCTTAACTTAGCCACAAAAACTAAATATTAAAAAATACAACAATGTAATGCCATAATAGGAGTTCCTTCACAATGTGAAAACTTTCAGATAGCTGCATTTTTGAGCGCTGGAATGACAAGTAAATTCTGGTCGTCATGCTTTTCACTTTTCTAGATTTTCTTCAATAAAAGAAGTTATGGGAACAAAAACCCTTTATTTAAGGAAACAATACAACTCCTGGTCACAGTGGCAGCCTAGTGAGCACCGACCGTTAGAGGACGTGACAGAGATAAGTACCTTTAGGGAGCGTTAGCCTGGTGACCCTGGGCAAATCGCTTTATCCCTGCGCGGCTCAGCGTCCCCTTCGCTGGAGCTCACGTCAGTCTTCTGATGGCCCTTTGAGGTCAGAGTTCGAGACACAGCTGCAGGCAGACTCCGTCCTTCCAGCTCCAGAGCAGCCTGTAACAGTCACCCTATAAACAGAGCTGGAGTCACCAACATTTCCCCCACCCCTGATTTTCCAGGCATGAAACTTCCAGGGATCTCAGCACACGGTAGAATCTGAGAAATCTGAAAGACTAAGACTAGTCCGACTCATGCCAGGTGAGATCTGCAGACACAGCACAGTAGTCGGAGATCCTCTTTAACAGTGGGTAAACTGAGGCACAGACGAATAAAAGTCTGGTGTAAGGTCACCTGGGTTGGTGCTGCTGCTGCCCTTCCTCGAGGTTCCCTCCCGGAAGATGTGCCTGTGCCCAGACCTGTCGCTTGGTTACCACACCACAGAGCCGTCCGGTAGAAAACCCCTGTTAGCAGGGATGGGCATGGCTGTTAGACCACTCTAGATTTTGCCTCCTGGGGGAAAGAGAGAGGTCTGGTGGTCTTTCCCAGCTCTGAAGTCTGATGTTTGGAAATAAGGTGATCGTATCATTTGTAAACGTTTTATTGACATATAACTTACAGAAAAGTGCATGGGTCCTAAGCATACCTCTTTTTTTTTTTTTTTAAGATTTTATTTATTTATTTGACAGAGATAGAGACAGCCAGCGAGAGAGGGAACACAAGCAGGGGGAGTGGGAGAGGAAGAAGCAGGCTCATAGCGGAGGAGCCTGACGTGGGGCTCGATCCCAGAACGCCGGGATCACGACCTGAGCTGAAGGCAGACGCTTAACCACTGTGCCACCCAGGCGCCCCCTAAGCATACCTCTTGGTGAATTTTCACAAACCGAATCCATCCATCTCATTGGCTCCCAAGTCAAAACCCAGAACATCGCCAGTACCTTGAAGCTCCCTCATTCATTTCCTGCCAGCTACCCCCAACGCCGACAACCACTATTCTCACTCCTCACACCTGAGATTGCTTTTGCCTGCTGTTGAATTTTATATAAATGCGATCACTACTTTACTTAATTTTTTAGGATTTTAAGTAATCTCTACACATTATGTGGGGCTTGAACCCACAACCCCAAGATCAAGAGTGCCAAGCTCCACCAACTGAGCCAGCCAGGTGCCCCTAATGTACTTTCTTTTTAAGCAACTAAAAATTTAAGTTTACCTGTAGAGGAATTTCAAGACGGCGTTGTTTTTGGTTTGGGCAACATGCAGCAAACTGCTTTAAAACCGCCCTACATAGACATGAAATGATTTAAAAACCAAATAATTGGGCTCAGTTGTTAAGCGTCTGCCTTTGGCTCAGGTCATGATCCCAGGGTCCTGGGATCAAGCCCCACATCGGGCTCCCTGCTCAGCAGGAAGCCTGCTTCTCCCTCTCCCACTCCCCCTGCTTGTGTTCCCTCTATTGCTGGCTGTCTCTGTTAAATCAATCAATCAATCAATCAATCAATCAATCTAAAAAAAAAAAAAGAAATAAAAAACCAAATTATTTTACTCTGCCTGATCAACTCACCAACAGAGTCCCATCAGTCTCTCTCAGGATCTCTGGGCTCCATTGTTAGCCCATTCCCTTCTCCTTCAGACACATAAGTCCTGTCATATTAAAACCCTAGCCAGAACAGTTTTTTTTTCCTTTTTCTTTTACAACAGTTTTATTTATTTATTCTTATTTTTTTAAAAAGATTTATTTATTTGAGAGAGAGAGAGAGAGTGAGAGAGGGCAAGCACGAGCAGAAGGGGCAGAGGGACAGGGAGAGAGAATCTCAAGCAGACTCCATGCTGGGTATAGAGCTGAACGTGGGGCTCGATCTCATGACCCTCATATCAGGATCTGAGCTGAAACCAAGAGTCACATGCTTAACCAACTGAACCACCCAAGTACCCCAGAACAGTTTCAGATTTAGTGAAAAGTTGCAAAGAGAGTGACAGTTCCCTTATATCCCGTACTCACTTTCCTCTATTAACATCTCAACGTTAGGATGAACTCAACTCAGAAACCCCACCGGTGAACTACTATTAACTCAACTCCATACTTCATTCTGACTCCACCACGTTTCCCTAACATCCTTCCCTCTTCCAGGAGCCACCTAGGATACCCGCTCATATTTCCTCCTCGTGTCTCCTTAGGCTCCTCTGGCTTTGATAGCTTCTCAGATTTTCCTTGTTTTTGATGACCTTGACAGTTTTGAGAAGTCCTGGTCAGGAATTTTACAGGCTGTCCCTCCCTTGGGTTTGTCTGATGTTTTTCTCATGGTTAGACTAGGGTTTGGGGGGAGAGGGGAAGTGCTGTTCTCAACACATCAGATCAGGGATGCATGTTAGTAACAGACCTTACCCCTAGTGATGCTGACCTTGGTCGCCTGGCTGGGGTGGTGTTCGCCAGGTATCTCCACTGCAAGGTTACTCTCTCCTACCACCCTTTCTGTACCTCACCCTTTGGAGCAAGTCACTGAGTGCAGCCCTCACTCAAGGGAAGTGGGGATTAAGCTCCACTTCCTTGAGGGGACAATATCTACATAAATTGTTTGGAATTTTCTATATGAGAGATCTGACCCTTCTCCCCCATTTATTTATTTATTTATTTATTTATTTATTTATTTATTTATGCGTCCATCATTTTTTGTAGCAGTTTGAATTCCTTCATGGATGTTTATTTTATACTTTGAATTAAAATCCAATGTGACATTATTTATTTATTTACGCTCACACTGTGCCAGCCTTGGCTATCAGGAGCTATTTCAGGTTGGTTCCTTTAACAGATCTCCACCCTTTTGATCTTGGAGCACTTCCTTACTTACTTTCTGGCACTGCAAGCTGCTCTAGGCTCATCTTGAGTATTTCCTGCCCTAGGCCTAGAATCAGCCCATTTGCTCAAAGAGTAGATTGGCTCCTCCTCGCTGAGCAAGGAGCCTGATGTGGGATTTGATCCCAGGACCCCGGGATCATGACCTGAGCCAAAGGCAGATGCTCAGCCGCCTGAGCCACCCAGGGACCCCTGTAAACAACTTTAAATCTAGTTTGGTGTTTTGTGGGGGTTTCCCCCCATTTTGGTTTGTTGCTATGATTTAAGTAGCTATGTGCTCACCTGTGTGCCTACTGTCTCTTCTTCCAAATGGTTTTCAGTTTGCTTGAAGCCACCCTCCTCGTTCGCTGTACTTAGACTGTGGTGTAGACCCGCCCCAAGTGAGTCAGGCCGCAGAGCTGGGAGAGTCAATTAGAGAGGTCCTCCTCTGGCAAGGCCTCCGACCTGCCAGCCTGGAAAACTGCTATATAAAGATAGATAAGTAGCCAGCTAGACACACACACACACACACACACACACACACACACACACGGGAGAAGGCACCAGAGGGAGGGCGACAGAGGCATTAGCTCTGAGAGCTAGTGTTCAAAGGGGAAAAACAGGGAGGCACTTGGGCAATCCAGCACTGCAGGTCTGAGCTGGCCTGGGGTTTTAGCATAGGAGGAGTGAGCTCCTCAGAAGGAGACCAATTAAAACCTTTTAAAGTAATTGTTCCCCTGCCTTCTTTCAAAGGGGAGCCCTAATCACCTTCTCTTCATTCTTCCCACCATTCCACCATTTAAAATTAAACCCTTTGCTTCTCTCCCACTGCCACATCTGGGGCCCATCACAGAAATGCTACTCCACGTGTTTGTTTGCTGGGGGGGGGGGGGGGTGGGGGGGGGGGNGAGGGGACCCCGACATTGCTTTGCTTCACACACAATCATAATGGGCTCTGTCCCACTGGCACCCCCCAACCCCACACCTGCAGAGCAGAGGGGAGGAGGCAAGGGGCCCGGCAGGTCGCCAGAGCACTGACCAGGCAGTAAAACCTCATGGCTGTCTCACCTGGGTATCCACATTACTCAGCCTCTCGGAGCCTCGGTGGTACGGTGGGCAGGGCCTCCCTGGGTCAGGGCCATAAAGCTGTTACGGCTCCCTGAAATGTGACACATCAAGTTGACATCACCTGTCCACCTTCATTCTTCTCTCCCTCTATCAAAAGTCCCTCCCCGTCAGGCCCTTCGTGCCCCTCCTGACAGGTCCTTTTGCAGGAGGACGGTACAAAGGTCTGAAGGTTCTGAAGTGATGGGATGTTTCCCCACAGTGATAGGATAATATATAATTAATGGACCTGCACAGATCTGAAGGTGACCTTGACCTTGACTGAGCCATAAACATCACAGGAGTTAGGCACAGAGTACACCCCTGAGAACAGCAAACTGCTTTCACCTCTTTCATTTTCACTCTCACTCCACGCTGCCTCTCCATGGTATCAGAACATTCTAAGGAAGGAAAACCCAGTCTCTTAATGGTTCAGACAGCTCTCTGGTCTCTCCTTTCGGGGTGGAGGGGGAGTCCACTCTCCTAACACTGGCCCACTGGCCGGGAGGGGCAGCGATGTGCCTCAGTCGCTCAGCCAGTTGGTGGCAGGGCTGTGACGGGAACCTAGGCCTCCAGACGCCTCTCGCGTCTAGGCGCTTCCCATAATGGAAGGCTTCGCTCCATTAAAAGTTATTTTAGGGATTCCACAAGCCCACCACCATCCCCCCAAAGTGGAAAATTTATGTAAACGAGTCAAAATAAAGCAACAGTTTCTTAATAAGTATGTTTGGAGTTTCACTCTGGACTCAGGAGAGGGGATGGGGACTTAAAGGTTCCAGTGTTCTTCTCTATACAGCGAGACTATTTTTAACAATTTAAGGACATATTCAGGTCCACCTCAAGTTCAGCAGCGCACACCCCCAGACTACCCCCTCAGGTTAGGCAGGGCGCTGGTTCCGCCCGGTCCTCTCCGACGCGTCCCCTCCGGGTGACCCCGGCCCCGCCAACATCGCCGCCTCCAACCGCATGGCACAGGGTGCCAGGCGTGGCCGCGGCGTCTGCCCCAGTCCCCTCCGTAACTGCATCCTTCCCCCTCTCCCCCCACCCCGCCCCCCGCCCCGTCCCACTGGGCGGTGAGGGGCCAGGCGTCGGGGGAGGGGCCGAGGGACTGGGCCCTGCGGTACCGCCGCCGCCCGGGCTGGCGAGGGGGCGGGCTAGGAGCCCGGGAGGAGAGGGGAGCATTATTCCACGCGGGGTGC
>NC_048231.1:82063916-82088718 GCF_002007445.2 Ailuropoda melanoleuca
TTCCACACAAATTTAAGGGCTGTTTGTTCCAGCTCTTTGAAAAATGTCATTGGTATTTTGATCAGGATGGCACTGAAAGTGTAGATTGCTCTGCATAGCATAGACATTTTAACTATGTTAATTCTTCTGATCCATGAGCATGGAATATTTTTCCATCTTTTTGTGTCTTCTTCAAAGTCTTTCAAGAGTGATTTGTAGTTTTTAGAATATAGATCCTTTACATTTCTGATTAAGTTAATTCCGAAATAACGTATGATTTTTGGTGCTATTGTAAATGGGATGGATTCCCTAATTTCTCTTTCTTCAGTCTCATTGTTCGTGTATAGAAATGCAACTGATTTCAGAGCATTGACTTTGTATCCCGCCACATTACTGAATTGCTCTATAACTTCTAATAGTTTGGTCATGGATTCTTTTGGGTTTTCCATATAGAGTATCATGTCATCTGCGAAGAGAGACATTTTGACTTCTTCTTTGCCGATTTGGATACCTTTTATCCCTTTTTGTTGTCTGATTGCTGTTGCAAGGACTTCTAGTACTATGTTGAATAACAACAGCAAGAGTGGCATCCTTGTCGTGTTCCTGATCTTAAGGGAAAGGCTTCCAGCTTTTCCCTCACTGAAAATGATATTTATAGACATATAGACTTTATATAGTTCCTGATTCACAAAAACTAAGACAACTAGATATTTGACCACTCAGTCGCTATTTTACAATGCTAAAAATTGTTTTCTAGTAAATAATGGTATTGCTTTCCTTTAAAAAAAATCTTATAAGATATATACTAAAATATTTATGGATAAAATGATAGGACTCCTGAGGTTTGTATCTAATATGTGAGAACACACTGCTTTCTGTTGTTTGTTTTGTATATCCTTTTCAGTTATCAGCTTTTCTGTACGTATTTCATACTTTCATGTATGGGTGGAATGTAATGGTGAGAGACACAGATGAGGCCTGCCCATGAGGTAAAAACGGGTGAAACTGGAAGATGAGCTTACAGCCACTTACTACGTTATTCGGCCCTCATTTCTAGAAGTGTGAAACTTCTAAAAATCAAACACCCGTGAAAACATACAAACAGAAAAAAGTTCACGGAAATGCTAATTCCAGATAGACAGTCCTTTTCCCCCCCAAAACAGAGAACACTTTCACTAACTATAGAGTTCATAGAACTGATATAAGTATTTATTTGGTAATCAATGTATGGTTAGCAAAGCTAACTGCTTGAAAGTACCTCTGAGGACTAAATCTCCCCCTCAGTGTCTACTCCAACCAGAAAACTTATCTCCCACCAAGTCACTTTCTACACCAACTCTGAGGCTACAACCCCCAGACAACAACTGGGAAGAAATAAACACGCCAGACACTGAACAACACATGCTAGAGGGACAGGTAGAAAAAATGTTGATTCAGATGTTCAATCCAGGAATTTTATCATTCCCTCACACTCCAAAGCCAAGGAGTATGGCTAAAGGAAAGTCCCACTTAAACCACTCAAAACCTACACAAAATAAAACCTGCTTGGGTTCTAGAAATTAGGTTGGATAACAGCATCAGTCCGCCTTCAGGCTAAAATTAACCAGCAGATTCAACAAGCATCTACAGGATCCACGTGAGGGACAAAGTTAATAAACGCAAGCTCTCTGACAGCAAACAACGGGCCTACGTGGGTACTCCTTGCGCCTTTACCCTGCTTTATTTTTCTAAAGAGACATATTACATGAAAGTAGATATATTTATTTATGCTCTGACTCCCTATTCAGACAGATCCATGAAGTTAGGAATCCAAGTCGGTCTTCTTTGCCAGAATATAGACTACATTATGGAATATATAGCACAGGTTATAGGAAAGAGCAGGTGCTCAAATAAATATTTGCTGGTTTAATGAATAAGAAAAAACAGTAACACTGGGGTAAGGAATAAGTTATGCTAAAATTTCAGCCAAAGGGCTGAATCAAAACTATCAAACGGGGGTGGCACCTGGCTGCTCCAGTCAGTAGAGCATGTGAGTTTGAGCCCCACATTGGGTGTGGAGCCTACTTTAAAAAAAAAAAGGACTGGGGTGCCTGGGTGGCTCAGTTGGTTAAGTGTCTGCCGTCAGCTCAGGTGATGATCCTGGAGTCCTGGGATCAAGCCCCACATTAGGCTCCCTGCTCAATAGGGAGTCTGCTTCCCCCTCTGCTCCTCACCCTGCTCTTGGGCTCTCTTGCTTGCTCTCTCTCAATGAATGAATGAATAAATAAATAAATATTCTTTTTCAAAAAACTGTCAAATGAATTTAGTAACAAGCATCATCGGTGGAAGATGAGAAATTCATCTATTTAAAAAAAAAAAAAAAACCCAGAAAGCCACTGGGGGAAAATGAGTATAATGAAAAGAGAGCACTCTGACATCCAGGAAAAACAAAGAATGATTAAAAACAAACCAAAAAATGAAATAACTAAAAGATGCACTAGAATCTTGACAGAACTGTTATGTATAAAACACTGAAGTCAAAGATATAAAGGAGGAAATCCAAGACATGAAATACGACAAAGAAAAAGAAGATACAGAAAGCAAAGAACAGAAATCCAACCTGAATGTTAATAGGTGATTCTAAGTTGGGGGAGAAGAAACTCAAACACAAGTGAAATCAAAGCCAGAACTAAAGAAAACTTCGGAACTGAAAAAGACCTTAATAAACCAATAAAAAAAAAAAAACCCTCATCAACTTACGGCAAAATCATAAAAAAGGATAATGAGAAATAATCATAATGGTTAAAGGAAAAAGTCTAACAAAAAAAGAAACAACAACAAAAAAAATTAGGGTCCTCTCAGGTAACCACCTTCTTACACCATACATAAAAATAAATTCAAAATGGATTAAAGACCTATAAGTACGACCTGAAACCATAAAACTCCTAAAAGAACACACAGGCAGTAAATTTGAGTTCAGTCTTTGCAATATTTTTTTGGATCTGTCTCCTTAGGCAAGGGTAACAAAAGCAAAAAGTAGACAAGTGGAACTACCTAAAACTAAAAAGCTTCTGCGCAGCGAAGGAAACCATGAACAAAATGAAAAGGCAACCTAGTGAATGGCAGAAGATATCTGCAAATGATACATCCAATCAGAAGTTACTATTCAAGGGGCGCCCAGCTGCCTCAGCTGGTGGAGCACGCGACTCTTGATCTCAGTGTGACAAGCTCAAGCCCCACCACGCTGGGTATAGAGAGGACTTAAAAATAAAATCGTTTGGGGCGCCTGGGTGGCACAGCGGTTAAGCGTCTGCCTTCGGCTCAGGGCGTGATCCCGGCGTTATGGGTTCGAGCCCCACATCACGCTCCTCTGCTATGAGCCTGCTTCTTCCTCTCCCACTCCCCCTGCTTGTGTTCCCTCTCTCGCTAGCTGTCTCTATCTCTGTCAAGTAAATAAATAAAATCTTTAAAAAAAAAATAAATAAAAAAAAAATAAAATCGTTTTAAAAAAAAAAGTTAATATTCAAAATATGTAAAGAATTCATACAACTCAACACACAAAAAATCCCACATCTGATTAAAAAAGAGGCTAAGGACCCAAATAGACATTTTTCCAAAGAAGACACACACAGGGCCAACACACACAAGAAAAGA
This sequence comes from Ailuropoda melanoleuca, assembly GCF_002007445.2. Classification (NCBI taxonomy): domain Eukaryota; kingdom Metazoa; phylum Chordata; class Mammalia; order Carnivora; family Ursidae; genus Ailuropoda; species Ailuropoda melanoleuca. The sequence continues at coordinate 82,067,529 of NC_048231.1, forward strand.
TGCTCAACATCACGAGTCATCAGGGAGATGCAAGTCAAAATCACAGTGAGATTTCACCTCACATCTGTCAGGATGGCTAAAATAAAAAAGACAAGAACTAGCAAGTGTTGGCCAGGATGTGGAGAAAAGAGAACCCTCGTGGCCCTATTGGTAGGAAATGTAAACCGGTGCAGTTGCTGTGAAAAATAGTATGAAGGTTCCTCAAAAAAATTAAAAATAGAACTACTATATGACCCAGCAATCCCACTTCTGGTATTTATCTGAAGAAAATGAGAACACTAACTTCTAAAGGTATCTGCACCCCCAGGTTCATTACAGCATCTACGACAGCCAACATATGGAAGCAGCCCAGGCGTCCGCTGATAGATGGGTGGAGAAAGAGGATGTGGAATATACATACAGTGGAATATTACTCTGCCGTAAACAAGAACGAAATCTTACCATTTGTGACAACATGGATGGACCCAGAGGGTACCATGCTAAGTGAAAGAAGTGTGAGAAAGACCAATATGTATGATTTCACTTATATGTGGAATCAAAGAAAAAAAAGAAAAAAAAATCAAACAAAACAGACTTGTAAATATAGAGAACAAAGTGGTGGTTGCTGGGGGCAGTAGGGGGGGGAAGGGGAAATGGGTGAAATAGGTGAAGGGGATTAAGAGATACAAACTTCCAGTTATAAAATAAGTAAGTCACAGGGACTGTAAAGTACAGCATAGGAAACAGTCAATAATATTGTAATATCTGTGTATAAGGACAGATGGTAACTAGACTTATCATAATGAGCATTTCATAATGTATGTAAATGTCAAATCAAAACCAAATCACTGTGTTGCACACCTGAAGCTAATGTAACACTGTATGTCAACTACCTTCAATTAAAAAAAGAAAAGAACAAGCTGAAAGAGTATGGCTGAACAGAGTCCATTACCACTCCTGTAAGTAAACTAGCATGTCTTATTCCTACTGACTAAACGTTCCCTTCTAGTAGGATCACTGAGCACCATGAATAGAATTATTATTAAATATTATCAAGAATATGTCACTTCATTAATTCAATTCATATGACACTACCAAAATTTATAACAGAAACTGAAATAAATGCCACCCACATACATATACACACATGATCATTTTGCCCCTTACCTAAAGACCTGCAGACTGAAATGGTTGCTTCCTCCAAAAGCTTCAGCTCGGTGCTGGCAAGATAGAAAAAAGGTAATTAGTAACTCCAACACTAAATATGTACACACTAACCAGTTAAAGGAATACATAAAAATAAAGAGAAAAACAATTTAGGAGAAAAATATGGTATATAGCAGTAAACAATAAAATCAACAAAATAAAGTTAAGCTTCTATTTTCAACATAATTAGAAAATGTACTATAATTCTCAATATGAGGTTCCTAAAAGAGAAGCACTCGAGGAGCCCTCCCTTTCAGGCACTGGGGCAGGGAAAGGGAGGAGTGGAGAGACTTAGAAAAATGCAAGAAAGTCACTCTAAAGTACCAAGCACAGAGCAGGGGCCCCAGCTGCCTAGTTTGAAGGGCAGTACCGATCATGGGGTTATAGTTATTTGGGGAAAATGCCATTATTTTTAGGAGATACAAGGAATCTCATGATATCTGCAATACCTTCAAATAGATCAACAACAAAGAAAGGAACAAGGCAAGAAAAGAGAGAGAACATATACATAAGCTTCAATAATTTATAAACATATAGAAAAACAGAGACAGATGCAAAGTGACAGAGAGACAAGAGGTACAGACACAGACAGACATAAAACTCAGAAAAAAACATAGGGGAAAGCTTTATGACATTGGATTTGGCAATGAGTTCTTCGAAATGACACCAAAAACAAAGACATTAAAAGAAAAAATATGTAAGCTGGGCTTTACCAAAATTAAAAGCTTTTTGCACATCAAAGGATACTATCACAGAGTGAAAAGTCAACCCAACAGAATGAGAGAAAATATTTGCAAATCATGTATCTGATAAGAGACTAATATCGGGAATATACAAAAAAAAAAAATCTGACTCAACAACAACAACAAAAACCACAAAAACAATCCAATTTTAAAATGGGCAAAGGATTTAAACAGACATTTCTTCAAAGAAGACATAAAAAAGGGTAACAAGACATATGAAAAGATATGCAACAACACTGGTCATTAGGGAAATGTAAATCAAAACCTCAATGAGATACCACTTTCACACCTATTAAAATGCCTATTTAAAAAAAAAAAGGAAAGAAAGAGAAAATAAATGTTGGAGGGGATGTAGAGAAATGGGGACCCTTGTGCATTACTGGTAAGCATGTAAAATGGTGCAGGTTATGAAAAAGAGTATGGCAACTTCTCAAAAAATTTAATATAAAACTACTATGTGATCAAGCAATTCCATTTCTGGATATACATATACCCAAAAAAGACTGAAAGCAGGGATTCAAACTGATATCTGTATACCATGTACACCATCATTCACAACAGTCAAAAGCAAAAGCAACCAAAGTGTCCATCAATGGATGAATCACGGTGCAAAATGTAGTACATCCAAATATTATTCAGCCTTAAAAAAAGAAAGAAATTCTGACACGTTACAACATAGATGAACCTTGAAGACATTATGCTAAGTGAAACAAACCAGCCATAAAAAGACAAATACTGTATGATTCCACTTATATAAGCTCCTAGGGTAGTCAAATTCATAGAGAGGAAAGTAGAATGGTGGTTACCAGTGGTGAAGTTGGAGGCAGAGATGGGAAGTTAGTGTTTAATGGGTAGAGTTTCAGTTTGGGAAGATGAAAAAGCTCTGGAGATGGATGGTGGGCTAAACAACAAAGTGAATATACTTAATGCCACAGAACTGTCCACTTGAAAATGGTTAAAATGAGGGGTTCCTGGTTGGCTCAGTCAGCTAAGCGTCCAACTCTTGGTTTTAGCTCAGGTCATCATCTCAGGGTCGTGAGATGGAGACCCATGTCGGGCTCTGTGCTCAGCATGGAGTCTGCTTGAGATTCCCTCTCCCTCTGCCCCTCCCCACGCTGTGCTCTCTCCCCGCCCCCAAAATAAACAAATAAATCTTTCTTTTAAAAAGTGGCTAAATGGGGGCACCTGGGTGGCACAGCGGTTAAGTGTCTGCCTTCAGCTCAGGGCGTGATCCCAGCGTTATGGGATCGAGCCCCACGTCAGGCTCCTCCGCTATGAGCCTGCTTCTTCTTCTCCCACTCCCCCTGCTTGTGTTCCCTCTCTCACTGGCTGTCTCTATCTCTGTCGAATAAATAAATAAAATCTTTAAAAAAAAAAAAAAGTGGCTAAATGATCAATTTTATGTTGCATGTACTTTGCCACAAAAAAAAAACATGCACATTCAAATTCCAATTCCAGCTCAACCGGTTAGGAGTTAGATGATCTTGGGCTAGTTTTTTAACCCTTTATGTCTTCATTTCCTCATATACACAACAGAGATGATAATGAGCATGTCTGCTCCATGAGCGTTGTCATCATTAAATGCCCTAACACCTATGAACAGTGCTTACAACAGTGTCCAGCACAAAGTAAAACCTCAGGAAATGACAGCTTACAGTATTGATTCCAAAATGTAGTGGATTTTCCCCCAGTTAATTAAAATAATGCTTTATGCCTGTATAACCCTTTAAATGTTTTTCACAGCACTTTCAAATTTATTAGCACATTAAAATCCCATGATGACCTCTTCTAATAAGCAGAACAGTTATAAACCCCCTTTTTTATGTATACATAAATACATACGGAATGTATTATTAAAATTGATTTCACCTGCTTCACTTATCTAACGTGGTTGTTGGAAAACTTTAAATTACATGTGTCTTCCCTTGTATGTGCATGAGAGCCACTCTAGAACCCGTCTCCCAACAAGTGAAGACAGTACTATATCTAAGTATTATACACACACACAAAGCTAAAACTTACTCATTACTTCAGTGAACATGCCATTACCTTAGGAATCTCAAATTACATTCACATTCAAAAAGATAAATGTCTTTCAAAGTTAAATCTGTAAGTTCCTCCCAAGACTGAAGATTTTTTAGGCAAAACAACCCAGAGATGATCCCACAATAAAGCGTGTATGGGTCTCTAGTCTTTATCACATTCACATTCAAAAAGATAAATGTCTTTCAAAGTTAAATCTGTAAGTTCCTCCCAAGACTGAAGATTTTTTAGGCAAAACAACCCAGAGATGATCCCACAATAAAGCGTGTATGGGTCTCTAGTCTTTATCACATTCACATTCAAAAAGATAAATGTCTTTCAAAGTTAAATCTGTAAGTTCCTCCCAAGACTGAAGATTTTTTAGGCAAAACAACCCAGAGATGATCCCACAATAAAGCGTGTATGGGTCTCTAGTCTTTATCACATTCACATTCAAAAAGATAAATGTCTTTCAAAGTTAAATCTGTAAGTTCCTCCCAAGACTGAAGATTTTTTAGGCAAAACAACCCAGAGATGATCCCACAATAAAGCGTGTATGGGTCTCTAGTCTTTATCACATTCACATTCAAAAAGATAAATGTCTTTCAAAGTTAAATCTGTAAGTTCCTCCCAAGACTGAAGATTTTTTAGGCAAAACAACCCAGAGATGATCCCACAATAAAGCGTGTATGGGTCTCTAGTCTTTATCACTGTATTTTTATTTTATTTACAAAAATATTTTTAGTGTCTGCCCGCCTCACAACATCTGTCAGTCTGCTCATCTCCCCATCCTTTTCTCCTATCTTCCCACCTAACAGTGTTGTTCAGCGTGACCCCACTCCCCGACTACTGCTGACTCAATCAGGGATAGAAATCTAATGCAAGCCACTCCAGTCTTGGGGAATTTGAAACTGATATGGAAAGACAGGCTTTCCATACGCCTGGAACTTGGCTGCAAAGCTGAGCGTTATGAGAAACCATCCCTATCCACTGAGAAGCAGAGAAAGCCAGTTAGTAAGAAAAATGACTAAAAGAGCTTTGAGGAGAAAAGCAGAGACTAACAGAAAGGACTCTCACGATTCCTGCTGGCCTTCCGATTCTTGGGATCAGTCCTTCCTAAAGCCTAGCTATGTTTTAGATCTTGTATTCAATGAGACATCCCTGTCTCTTCATCACATATGCCCCTCTTTCTGGCAAATGCTAAATCAAATTGATTTCTGTTAATAACCAAAAGACTTCTAATTAATAAATCACTGTGGTCAGATTTAATAATATACATTAGTAGTTGGCAAGAAGTAGAAACTATGAATTACTCAATTTATTGGTTACTCAAGCAAAAAATAAAAGAGGTATAAATGCTAAAGACTGTAAACAGCTGTATGAGGTTAATAACTAGACCACATGCGTAAAATCTGTTTCAGTGGTACTTCTACTTTCTTCAGTCAATAACACTCTCTTAAAACTCGCTGGAACCAAGAGCTTCAATTATATACATGTGGCTCCAACCTTCAAAAGCTTCTATGTCTGTTCTTTCAGCAAACACTGCCTAGATGCTCAGGACACGCCGGGTTCTCTGAAAGATGCTGCCTCTGCCTTCAGGTTACACGTAGAAATAAAGAAGTAGACAATTTAGTGGAGGGGAAACACCAAGATCAAGGCCAGCCCTTGCGTAAGCTCATGGGAGGTGCCGATCCGACCTACCCCAGGAGCAGTCACGGAAGGCATCCCGGAGGAAGCAACTGCAAAAGAAGTGAGTCTGGCAGACAAATGGGGAGGAAAAAGGGGAGGGCTTTCCAGACAGGAGTAACAACGCATGCCAAAAGCATGGCCATCAGAGAGCCGGGCACATTCTGGGAAGCAGAGGCTAATCTACACTGGAGAATGGCAAACCAGAAGACTAGAAACGTATACTCAATGGCTGAAGTCTGGAGTTCAGTTTCTCAACTTGTTCTCAACAGAAAGGCACTGAATGGTCCCAAAACAGGGTTCTGATTTATTTTTCATACAATATGAGCCTGAAAAAATGATTAATTCCTACATCTATTAGTGAGGCTGGTTTGGACAGCACTTCCTCCGGGAAATCTTCTTTGATCATGTAAGACCAGGTCTCTGGTCTCTGTCCCAAAAGCACCCAATTTGCTAGCAACATGGCCCAATTCCTTGTCTGTGCCTCCCTCTGCTCCAAGACTGTGGGCTCCTCGTTCATCACAGCATTCCCAGCCTGGTACAAAGCAGGCACATAATAAAAATGTCCTGACTGAATGAATGCCATTGTCCGACACTTTGTTAGAGGACGAAACTAATTATTTCCCCCAATCCCTCCAGAAACACTTCACACTCTCCAGCCCTCGAGGCAAGATCTGCCCCAAAGCTTAAATTTTACTAAAATATTTTAAAAATACGCTTATTTAATTCCAAGTATGAAATAATATTTCTTTCTGAAGCAGTCTGATTTCTTTGTCACTCAAAGCTGAAGAGACGGGAAAGGCCGGGAATGAGCCCACCTCTCTTGCGGTAAGCCAGCCAGCACCTGCCGGGCCGGGTCCGGATCCCCTACACAACACCACTGTTGTGCTGATCTCAAACAGCACCACGGCCACCACCTCCTTAACAATCACCACTTCGGGTCAGAAGCATCTCCAGTGCCCAGATTATAATAAGCAACAGGAGACCAGGGAAAATGTCTCATTCAGCCATGCATCCCAGAAGAAAAACACTTGGTTGTGACCCAGTAAATCAAAGGTTCACAGAGCTGTTCGTAGCAGGACGAGTGCAGCTCCCGCACCCTGAAGCGTCACTTATTTCTACAAAGGAAATCAGCCAGGCACACCGCCTCTGCCAAAAGCAACACACTGATTGTTATAATAGAATTCCCCTTGCTCTCATCCCTCCATCCTCCAATTTTCTAAACTTCTTGGAATATTTTAAGAATATTCTTCGTTCTCATTTGCTTGATTTAGAGCTAAAATGAGCAACTGGGGTGGCTGGTAACTGTTGCCGCATATTATAGGCATCTACGCGCAGTGCTGTTTTAGTTAAACAAATGAGCTCAGATGTTCTGGCAGCAGGCAACTAACAAATCATCATTTGCGGTAAATAAAAGTAAAATGGTGCTACAAAAATGGCCAATGTTTCCAAGACAATTACAATTAGAAACCGAATGTTGTTTCTGAAGGTAGATTTGGGGCACTGGCAGCATGCAAAAAGGGGGCAAAAGGGCAGCAAATATTAAGACTAATACAGATTCAATAAATGAGTCCCAAGCAGAGAACTTCAAACTCATTGTACACACAACTCTACAACTCGAGGTCAATTTTTTAAATGTCGATAATGGGAGATTAGGGCGGAATACTCAAAACTAGTCATCTCTTAATCAAACTTCTGCTAAATGAACTAAACTCTAGATATAAACAACCATATTGATCCAATGATCAGGAGTGGCTCAGTCTGAAGCAATCCTTCTATATGATAACCTATCAGGCTCCTCTTCCCCAGGGTTTGGCCACTCTTCCAGCAGCAACACAAACAAACGAAGTCACAGGAGTCTCAGTTTTGCTGGTGACACCCTAATGAACAGTAAGACCCATGGGACTGGAGATATTTTCCCAAGAATCACATGCACGTGTCTCAAGAAAATGTGAAACAGGGGGGCGCCTGGGTGGCACAGTTGTTAAGCGTCTGCCTTCGGCTCAGGGCGTGATCTGAGCGTTCTGGGATCGAGCCCCACATCAGGCTTCTCCGCTAGGAGCCTGCTTCTTCCTCTCCCACTCCCCCTGCTGTGTTCCCTCTCTTGCTGGCTGTCTCTGTCAAATAAATAAATAAAATCTTTAAAAGAAAAAAATCTTAAAAAAAAAAAAGAAAATGTGAAACTGGTCTAGGGATTTTTCCAGTTTTAAGAACCTTCACTGGGGGCGCCTGGGTGGCACAGCGGTTAAGCGTCTGCCTTCGGCTCAGGGCGTGATCCCGGCGTTGTGGGATCGAGCCCCACATCAGGCTCCTACGCTATGAGCCTGCTTCTTCCTCTTCCACTCCCCCTGCTTGTGTTCCCTCTCTTGCGCTGTCTCTATCTCTGTCGAATAAATAAATAAAATCTTTAAAAAAAAAAAAAAAAAAAGAACCTTCACTGGACTTCCTTAAAGATAATTCAGCAATGAAGTGGTTATTAAAATTTTCACAACTACAGGTAAGTTCTTAAACATAACCACTGCCATTTCTGTTCCCTTCCTTCCTTTGATTTCATGAAGAAACTCTCCCCAGGAAGAACTCTCTCAACCTCAACCTTGCACTGTCCCCATGCTTCTATGAGAGCTTCTAAGACAATATTCCCCAGTGAATACCAATAATACAGCTCAATGATTTCTGAGTTATGGCTCAAATAACCAATACAATAGATGCCACCTCTGCCGAATGTGCTAACATACAACAAAACCAAGTTAAACCACCAGGAAGCGCAGGCAGCGGAGAAGAGGGATCAAGTACAGCAAAAGAGGGAAGAATCTCAATGTCCCACGGAGTTTGGATTTCACCCTGCATTAAACGGGAAGCCACTGAGCACAGAATCCAAAACACACAGAACACAACTCTTAGAGCAGCAGCAAGGTGCCCAGGTTTACAACAGTTAAGTGTCTGACCCTAACTACAACCATCTTGAGATTTTTAAAACAACAAGAAGAATGAATAAAACTAATGCTTCTAGTGACAGATATGATAAAGCCTAAACATGTACTCACAACACTACCATTAATCACTGCGGCCAAGTGTTGGGCCGGCAAACTTAGATAAACCACTAACTTAACTGTCACTAAAGCAGAACACAGTCAAGTTTAAATGTTAGATGTTTAAAAAGTCTAGTTGAATTCCACTAAAATTATATACTAAATGGGAATAGTGGGAAGGAATACCAACAGGAAAAATATAGAATGTTTCTGCATCCCCTGGATTCACTTTCAATACTTCTACACCGAGTATACACCCTCTCAACTTAACTGTTCCCATCAATTAACAGACTCCTGCACACTGGCACATGAATTTCCAATCACGTGGCCTGTTAATGAAAATGATGTACACCCCTGGCATGATGGAAGGAATACATATTCTGAAGACATGTGTTTAAGTTCCAGCTTCCTCGTTTCCTACTGGTGTAACCTAGCCAAGTTACTTAATTTGAGAATCTCAGTTTCTCATCTGTGAAATGGAGGTAAGGGTACCACCATCTCATAGGACAGGTGTAAGGAGTATATGGCAAGATATAAAAGTGCTCAGCAAACAGCTCAATAAATGTGAGTTCCTAACCCACCACAAAAATAAAACAAAACCATACGTAGTAAACCATCAAATTTGCATATATTTATTCCTTTACACAACTTACAAGTAATTTGCCAGTCTCCCTCTGTCTTCCCCCACAACACCGAGGGAAGGATAAAACAAAATTCAGTAACCTTTTAAGTAGTTTTACACTTTTTTTTTTGAAGATTTTATTTATTTATGTGACAGAGAGACAGCCAGTGAGAGAGGGAACACAGCAGGGGAGTGGGAGAGGAAGAAGCAGGTTCCCAGCGGAGGAGCCCGATGTGGGACTCGGTCCGGATCGCCGGGATCACACCCTGAGCCGAAGGCAGACGCTTAACGACTGCGCTACCCAGGCGCCTCAGTTTTACACTTTTTGTGTCAAACAACTGTAAGTAATCTGCTTTGATTTTACTTACATTAATGTTTTACTATAGAAGAACAACCCTAGTGGATTACCAAGGAAATAAAAAATCCTTATTCACCTAGCAAAACTTCTCAATTTTAAGTAACTTTTAATAAATGGCAGAACAGAGACTTACATCTAGGTAATTTTTCTTTTTTAAAAGAAAATGGTTTTTTGGGGCACCTGGGTGGCTCAGTCAGTTAAGCTTCTGCCTTCGGCTCAGGTCATGATCTCAGGGTCCTGGGATGGAGCCCCACATCAGGCTCCCTGCTCAGCAGGGAGTCTGCTTCTCCCTCTCCCTCTGCTCCTCCCCTTGCTTGTGCGCTCGCTCTCAAATAAATAAAAAATCTTTTTTAAAAAAGCTTTATTATTGTAAAAATGAGCCATACTAAAGACACGAGGTAACACTACACAGCTGTCAGAACTGCTAAATTAAAAAAAATTAAAAAAAAGAGTGACAACATCAAATGCTGGCAAGGACACAGAGAAACTGGATCTCACATACATTACTGGTGGGAATGTAAAATGATATAGCTACCGGAAAATAGTCTGGCAGTTTTGTATAAAACCAAACATGTACTTGGTAACTATGCTTATCATGGTGAGAATTTTGTTATGTATACAATTATCATCTCACTAGGCTGTACATCTGGAACTAACATGATATGTCAACTATACTTCAATTAAAAATAAATTTTTAAAAAATTTTTTAAAAAACAAATTTCAACCTGCGCTTACCAAACAACCCAGTGACTGCACTGTTGACCATTTATCTCAAAGAAATAAAAACTTACATTCACTTGAAAACCTGTATACAACTGTTCACAGCAGCTTTACTCATAATGGCTGAAAACTGGAAACAATCCAAACATCCTTCAGTGGGTCATCGTTTAAACAAACTATGGTACAGATACAACATAGACTACTACTCAGCAATAAAAAGGAATGAACTACTGATACACACAACAAGTTGCATGGATCTCAAGGACACTGTGCTGAGTGAAAAGAGGCAATCTCAAAATGTTTACATATTGTACTATTCCATTTATAGAACTTTCTTGAAATAACAAAATGACAGAGATTGACAATTGATCAGTGGCTGCCAGGAGTTAGAGATGAGGGGGGAGGGGGTACATGTGGCTATAAAGGGAAAGCACAAGGGAGACTTGCCGGGATGAAACAGGTAAGCATCTTGATTGTGGTAGTGGTTACACGAGTCTACACATGTGATAAAATTGTATAGAGCTATATATACACACACAAATGTGTGCATGTATAACTGCTGAAATCCCAATAACCTTTGTGGGTTGTACCAATGTCAGCTTCCTGGCTTTGATACTGAACTACAGTTATGGGAGTTGTCACCACAGGGTGAGATGAGTGAAGGATGCAAGGGACCTCCCTGGACATTTCTGGCAACCTCCTGTGAAGCTGTAATTATATTAAAATAACAAATTTTAAAAAGTAAATCATAAAAACAAAGCTACACAAACCTATACAAGAGTTATATGAATAAACACATTTTTAAAATACAGACATACACAATTTTGCTTGAATAAATTATACTATATGAATGGTTTTATAACTGGCTTTAACCACTTAATATGCTGTGGATCTTTTCCCCTTTTATAAACATACTATCATTTTTAATGACTGTTTAATGTTACAGTGTGCAACGCATTTTATTTTTTTTTATCAATCTCCTTACTCATGAACATTTAGGTTGTTAGCAACCTTCTTTCATAAACATTGCTATGAATACCTTTACACATGTATCTTTCTACATATATTTCTGAACGTGTTCAATTATCTCAACATAAACTCCAGAAGTGCAATTGCTAGGTCAATGAACACTTCTGTTCTAATGAATATTGCAAATTACATTGCAGAAAGATTTAACCAATTACCACTCTCCCCAAAAGTACATAACTATGGCTTATAAGCCCACACATATTCCTAAACTTGCAAAATTACAAGCCCAGATCTTTTGACACCAAATCCCATGATCTATAACACAGATAAGCATATATTGACAGAAAGCAAGCATAAGCACCTATATGACAAACACAGAATTTCTTTTCCCTCTAGAATGGCCTAGTCAAAGGAATTCATAAAGGATGTGACATCTAACTGGCAAATTATCATCACACCACTGTAAATTCAGAGCAAATTCTATTCAACACCACGTAAACTTTCATTGCACCAGGCAGTCCATTTCTGTATTAAATAACACGGGGACCCATCAAGAACTACTACAAAGAGTTTACAACTGCTTTGGACTTTAACTCCACGTCACGGTCCTCCGACAAAGAACTCTGGCCTTAACTTCAAATATGGTACAGTGAAGGGGATACAGAAATGTTCAGTTTTGACAGAAAAAGAAAAAAATGAGCAAATATGAAGTAAAAAATGGTGGCTATTCTTTCCTTATAAAAATAGGTGATCAACTCTATCAGCCACTTATGCAGAATATGTCTCCAAATGTCTTCAGCCACAGTTCTCGAGGTGACAGTAAAGAAGAGAAAGCACCCTGTCCCTGCTGGTTAGATCTGCTCTCTACCTCGCCGAGACCCCGACATCCCTTCGTACATGCAAGAACAAAAAAGACCAGAGCTCGGTGTTCGAGCACACATCACTGCATTCATCAACACAGTACCACTGTGAGATGGCAAGCAGTTTCCAAAACTGACCAATAAACAAGAAAGAACATTTGTTGGTAGGGAAAAAAAAGCTAATTTCATATGAAGCCTGTAGCTCAAGAATTCAAGTTTCTGCAACCAAAATAAATATATAAAAAGGGTCATCTAATAAACTAAATACCTATTCCTGTTAATTGTCACCCATGAAAATATGGAAGAGTTATTTACAGTATTTTAGTCAGCTGGTGTAAGAGGTCAGCCAGGCTACGGCTGCCAAGCCAAACACTCCCCACTGCTGTAAGCAGGAGCGGCACATTTAGGCTGATAACTGCACTGACCCGTGACCTGTAACATGGAGCCAACACTATCCACCAGAAGGAATTGTTCGTGGCCCTTTAGCGGTTTCCACAACCCAACAGTGGTTCCCCGCCCACCCCAGACTCTTCCATTTCCATTCCATCCATCAAACCATCTGTCTCATTCTTCATCTGTCCACACTTTGAGTAATATAAGAGGTACCAAGGGATACTGCCCAGGCCGTGGTGCTGGCCCTCGGGGATTAAAGAAAGAAAGACAAGGTGGAGTAACACATAATCTTAGAAAAGAGGCTTACCAATGGTTGTAAAACAACACTGCAACCTAAATAACAGTCTTACCTACACAAATATGTGGGTTCCCACATACAAGCAGACTTTTTTATTCTATTTGTTTAAAGATTTCATTTATTTGACAGAGAGAGAGAGAGAGAGCGCACACAAGCAGGGCGAGCAGGAGAGGGAGAAGTAGGCTCCCGGCTTGAGGAGGAAGCCCAAAGCGGGGCTTGATCCCAGGACCCTGCGATCATGATCCAAGCCAAAGGCAGACACTTACCGACTGAGCCACTCAGGCGCCCCAAAAGCAGATTTTTTTTTTAATTTTTACACTACAGAGAAAAATATTTTTAAAAACTAAAAATGTGACTAAGTATTCACTTAGCAGGACTTCATTAATTTGAACTCCACTAATTGAGAATTGCAGCTGTTTGTCTAAAATGGAGTTTAAACTGACTTTCACATTATATTTTAAAGAAAGTATTTCAACAAGGGAGGAGAAGATTTAGGAAAAGTGCTGTTTAACTTCTAACAAAAGAAATGTGTTTAAAGGGGCACCTGACTGGCTCAGTCAGCAGAGCAAGCTACTCGTTATCTCAGAGGGTTGTGAGTTCAAACCCCACATTGGGGACAGAGCTCACTTTAAAAAAAAAAAAAAAAACTTTCAAGAAAAATAATTTTTTAAGTGAAAAAGGGTGCCTGGGTGGCTCAGTCGGATTGAGTGTCTGACTCTTGATCTCAGCTCTGGTCTTGATCTCAGGGTCTTGAGTTCAAGCCCCATGTTGGGCTCCATACTAGGCATGGAATCCATTTAAAAAAGAAGAAGAAGAAGAAAAAGAAAATGTGTTTAAGGACTTTGGCATATTAATTGTTGATTTGGAAAGAAATTTGCTGATTAGGTATAATTTTCAATTCGTACAGACCTATAAACTATTCAAAGTGCTCTCACTGTAGTTATTTCACCTGACTGCTTTCCAAATTCCTGAGAAGATGACTGAGGAAATAAGAGAATTCTCATTTTACACAAGATAAGAACAGAGAAGCCAAGCAACTTGCCCAAGGTCACAATGTAAGAATAAACACATCTAATGTCTAATACTCTTTCCATATGAATAGTATGTAGCTCCTTTTTAAAATTTTTTTAAGATTTATTTATTTGAGAGGAAGAGAGCAGGGGGAGGGATAGAGGAAGAGGAGGGAGAGAAGCGGACTCCCCGCTGAGGCCAATTTGGGGCTCACAGCCATGAGATCATGACCTGAGCCAAAACCAAGAGTCAAATGCTTAACCAACTGACCCACCCAGGCACCGCTTAGCTCCTTTTTTATTAAAGCAAAGCCACATAGCATCAATCTAAAGCACTACTACTAACTACTTGGAATTTCTACACATATCTAAAAGAAGTTATGCCATACATGCATTATCCACTCTAAAAATTACATCTATGCTATGACTAAAATCACATAAAGCCTATGTGAATGATAAAGAACTAAAGGAAACAAAAAATTTTAAGCCTAATAAAGAAAAAAAAGGGACAGGATGACAGATGGACTTTTTTATAACTGATAGGGAATCATAAACCACAGTTTGGTCAGGAAGCTAAATTTTTAAATTATATATTCCTTAATTCACAGCTTTCAGCAATTTAGACTGGTTTTATTGTAGTTATTTCAAGCATACCCATCTTATATGTAAATCTCCATAGTAACAGATGATAACTCACAGTTCAAATCTTATTTAATGAAAAGCTGATGGACAGAAAGCTGTTGGGGGTAAATTATATGTAGGTTTCTGAACACAGATTTGCTGAATGATCAAACTACAATTAAGAGGTTCAAAAAAGAAACACTGAAAATTTTGCCATAAAATGATTTCAAAATCGACATTATATTAACAATGTCACTTTCAGCCCACAACACACATACTCTGACAAAGATATAATGTTTTGTCAGTTTAAAACTCAACTTAAATAAATAAACAAGTACCTGTTCAGCAAAGATGGAAGCATTTCTGAAGGCTTTTTCCCCTTAGCAAAGAGAAAATTACTGAAATCATTCACAAAACTAACTAGAATCAGCCCATTCAGTGGTTAAACTGTGGGAATGTTAATGCTTTAAAAGGGCCTATTCATAGGAAAAAGTCAAAGGATAAAAACTGCATATAAATTTATTATAGCCATTTTTAATGCACCAAGCAGAACCAAAAAGGTGTTTATATTCATGTGATTCACAGACAATCCTATATGTTGTCATTCAACAGCCAAAATGAAAGAAACTATAACTATTAAAATGTCAAAGTTTCAGCAGTCACCATGCAAGATAATATTCTTTATTTTCTCAAGAAAGCAACAGAAAAAAATGACTTCAAAATCCAGATTCCAACCAACACAGTGAGAAAAGGAAAGAAGGGAGTACTTGCAATAAAATGTACTTGCCCCTTACTTTAATGTTTTAAACAAGGCTAGTTATAGTGCCCGCATTTAAACTGTCAGTTTGAAGGAGCAATCAACCCGGGCCAAACTCAACGCATCTTCTAGAGGGATCTTGCATAGAAAGGTATAAATGAAACAGGAAATAAAGGTTTTTGACTCAAGATGTAAAAACTGAACTTCTTTTGGGCCCTCAACTGGAGAGAATAAGATGCCCCAAAATAATCTCAAATTATTTCTTCCCTTAGTCAAATGGGGAGGACGTACAAAGGTCTGATGGAAGAAACAGAGTTCAGGAGGCAGCTGGCAGTTCCCCCAGGCCCACCTCAATGGCACAGCAGACAGCTTCAACTTCAGGAGCGCTAATAAAACCGAACGGCAAGTATGCCAAAGAGAATGAAAGCACAGCAGCGGAGACAGGCAGCAAAAATTCAAAGAAAAAAATAATTTTACAATCACTGAATTGTTTGTCTGTTAAAAACTTGTGACCAAATTCAATAAAAGTCTCTTTCCCTCTTTCTCAGCTGAGGAAACAGATCAGGAACCTCTGAGAAAGGATCACGCGGGCAGCTCCCTATAAACAGAGAGAAGACACACTCCACTCAAGGCAAGGTTAAAATACTGGACGGATTATGCATCCGCTTGTGTGTCTTAAGCATACATAATGTAATCATTACCTTTACATTGTAAATAATGGCACTCAAACATAAAGTACCAGTTATTAGGACATACTGCGCTTTGAAAGTGCTTGAAAATGTGAACAGATAATCTGGTGATTCTTTACTCAAACATTATCATATAATTTGATGTGGCAACTCTTGAACCATTATTGGAAGCTCAGTCTGTGATTACGATTCCAAAGGGAGATTGTGTAGCACGAGGGTCAACAGAATCGGCCTGCGGAGCTACAGAAACTGGGTTTAAATCTGGTCAGCACCAGCTATGAGCTGTGTGATCCTGGACAAGCCCCCAGGTCACTGTTTGCTCCCCTGCAGGCCTTACGTCACAGATCTGATAGGAGATCTACACAAGGACAGGCACCGAGGGCAATGAGCACAGCACCAGGCCACACAGTAAATGCTCAGTTAACAGCCACTGAATTAACGATCATGTTTGCGTTAGTCGAGTCTCTTTGCTGAATGTACATATTTTTTATAATATAAGAGGGATCCCTAAAAAAAAAAAAAATCAGATTGGTAACTGGAATCTAACAATGCTACACAGAAATGAAGAACGGGGGCACCTGGGTAGCACAGTCGGTTAAGTGCCTGACTCTTGATTTCGGCTCAGGCGGTGATCTCAGGGTCATGAGATCGAGCCCCACCTAGGGCTCCATGCTCAATGAGGAGCCTGCTTGCGACACTCTCTCCCTCTCCCTCTGCCCCCACCACAATGTGCACTCTCCCGCTCTCTAAAATAAAATCTTTTTTTTTTTAAAGCTTTTATCTATTTATTTGACAGAGAGGGAGACAGCCAGCGAGAGAGGGAACACAAGCAGGGGGAGTGGGAGAGGAAGCAGCAGGCTTCCAGCGGAGGAGCCTGACTGGGGTCGATCCCAGAACACTGGGATCACAACCTGAGCCAAAGGCAGACACTTAACGACTGAGCCACCCAGGTGCCCCTCTAAAATAAAATCTTTAAAAAATTTTTTATTAAAAAAAAAAAAAGAAACGGAGAACGTTTAAAGGAATGTGTAAGTACAACAAACTGAAGTTTTAAAAACATGATGTGATGTGGTATGTACATAGTATGGACATTATTCAGCCTTAAAAGGAAACTAAGGGGTGCCTAGGTGGCTCAGTTGGTTGGGCGTCTGCCTTCGGCTCAAGTCATGATCCCGGGGTACTGGGATCAAGCCCCACGTTGGGGTCCCTGCTCAGTGGGGAGTCTGCTTCTCCCTCTGCCTCTCCCCCTCACCCCCCCCCCTCTCTATGCTCTCTTGCTGGCTCACTCTCTCAAATAAATAAATAAAATCCTAAAAACAAAAAAGGAAACTGACTCATGCTACCGCATGGATGAACACTGAAATTATGCTAAGTGAAAGAAGCCAGACACAACATGACAAATATTATATGGTTCCATTTATATGAGGTACCTAGAATAGACAAATTCACTGAGACAGAAAGTAGAATAGAGGTTTCCAGGGGATGGGCAAATGGGGAGTGGGGAGTTAGTATTTAATGGGTACAGAGTTTCTGTCTGAGATGATGAAAAAGTTCTGGAAACAGACACTGATGATGACCACACAACACTGGGAATGTACTTAACACCACTGAATCACACACTTAAAAATGGCTATAACAGTAAATTTCATGTTATGTAAATTTTCCCATAATAAACTATGTGAGTAAAATCTTTCTATATTATAGGAGGAGTTAGTAAATTATAACAGACTCAACTCAATTCTCAAATACCAACATGGAAACATGCTCATCTCTGGACTATCATGCAACATAAAAAACCTCTAACATGGCCAAAAGTCCCTATGTAATTTGTTTCCTTGCTCACTTGTTCTGCCTTTACCATTCCTCTAACAAGCAGGATTTTTTTTTTTTAAGATTTTATTTTTTTATTTATTTGATAGAGACAGAGACAGCCAGCGAGAGAGGGAACACAAGCAGGGGGAGTGGGAGAGGAAGAAGCAGGCTCATAGCGGAGGAGCCTGATGTGGGGCTCGATCCCAGAACGCCGGGATCACGCCCTGAGCCGAAGGCAGACGCTTAACCGCTGTGCCACCCAGGCGCCCCTAACAAGCAGGATTTATTCCTGCCACAGGTCCATATTCATACTTGCTGTTCCCTTTACCTGGAATACTCTTTCCCCAGAATTTGCATGGCGCAGTCCCTGATATTGTTCACGTCTCTGCTGCTTTCCTATAGACCCTCTATCTAAAGAAATCTCCTGCTTCTACTTGCTCCCATTCTGTCACTCTCCATGACCTTGCTCTGCTTTACTTTTCTTCACTGCAGTTGGCATTTTCAGAAATGATTTTACAGATTTCTTTACTTACTGCCCACCTCCTCCACTAAAATACAAGCTGCAAGAGGGCCGGGACTCCATTTCAAGTTCACTGAAAGAGCTCCAGCTCTAAAAACAGTGCCTGGTAAATAGGGGGCATTCAATAACTACTTTCTTGGTAAATAAATTTTTAAAATTCACATTTACTGGAAAGGAAATATGTCATACAGAATACATTAATTTTTAAGTTGCATAACAATAATACAGTATAATCCCATATTTGTAGGAGAAAAAAAGATATAAATACACATGACTATCCGCAGGTATGTGCATTATAAAAGTATGGAAAAACATATACTAAATATTAACAGTGACTTTCTTTGTCATGAGAATACATGACTATTTTCCCTTTTGTTTTTTTTTTTTTTAAGATTTTATTTATTTATTTGACAGAGATAGAGACAGCCAGCAAGAGAGGGAACACAAGCAAGGGGAGTGGGAGAGGAAGAAGCAGGCTCATAGCGGAGGAGCCTGATGTGGGGCTCGATCCCACAATGCCGGGATCACGCCCTGAGCCGAAGGCAGATGCTTAACCACTGTGCCACCCAGGCGCCCCCCAAAAAAAGATGATTTTACCAGAAAAGCAACTGCTAAAAACTCATTCCCCTTACATAGAGACATGCATAAAGACTTGGCTACAATGAAGTTCATCAGAATTTTACATAGAATCACAAAAAAATAACCAAAATGTCCAATATTAGTTAAATAAATTACTGACACCCATAAGATAGAATATTGTACAGCCGTTTAAAACCTGTATTATAGGAAAACACTGACACAAGGAAAATGTAAGTTAAAGAAAGAACATGTAGAATACAACACAACCATTTTTTTTAAGATGTTACTTACTTATTTGAGAGAGAATGAGCAAGAGAGAGAGCGCCAGAGCACGAGCAGGGGGAGGAGCAGAGGGAGAGGGAGAAGCAGGCTCCCCGCTGAGCAGAGAGCCCAAGGTGGGGCTCGATTCCAGTACTCCATGATCACCACTGGAACAGAAGGCAGACACTTAACCAACTGAGCCACACAGGCACCCCTGGTGCAAATATTTTTAAATGAGAGAATTGATGGCACAGACACCAAAGTGTTAATAACAGTTACTTCTTTTTTCTTTTCTTTTTCTTGTTTTAAGTAGGCCCCATGCCCAGCGCAAGCCCAATGCAGGGCTTGAACTCAGGACCCTGAGATCAAGACCTGAACTGAGATCAAGAGTCCGACGCTCAACCGACTGAGCCACCCAGGCTCCCCAATAATGATTACTTCTGATCACTATTATTTTTACCTTTTTTGCCTCCTTTGCGCTTTGCCGTATACAAAGATACCAAAAGCAAACACGCATTACTTTAGTGTTCAAAAACATGAGCTTAAGCGACCGTGTTGATGGTGCCAAAAGCCACCTTCTTGCCTTGTTTGAGCGCCATCTAGTGCTCAGTACATATAATACCATTTTCACAATGCAGTCAAGGTTTCCAAAGGTAGTCTTTACAAACAGGACATTATGTAAGCACAGAGACAAATAACACTACACTCCGTGTCTGACCTGGTTTCTAAAACAACTGAACAACTAATTCAAAAGAGTCAGAGGGTTTCCGATCTTTAGGATAAAGCAGTTATCAGATAAATCGGTTAGATTTCTTTTTTTCGTCCTTCAAATATTTTAGACTAACTTTCAAGACAGACTAACTCCTTGAAGAAGCAGAAACTCAGACACCATACATGCATTATCCTCCCCCAAAATCTAGACGGCAGGTCTTATTTCCATTTTACAGAAGCAACAACAGGCCCAGTGGGATTAAGCAGCTTGCCTAGATTCACAAAGCTGGTCAGTAGTGGGGCTGAGATGCAAGACAAAGTTGGTCTGGCTCCAAAATCTACGCTCCCCTAGCATGCTTCACTGTCTCCATTCTTTACAGGTCACCAAAAAAATCAATGCACCTTTTGGGAAAATGATTCTCATTCTCAATTAGTATACACACATGTGGGCCTCTAAAAAACAAAACCAACACACAGACCAAAAGCAGAAACAGAATCATAAATACAGAGAACTGGTGGTTGCCGAGGGGAGGGAGGGGGAGGGATGGATGAAATAAGTAAAGGGGATTAAGAGGTTTAAACTTCCAGTTATGAAATAAAGAAGTCGTGGGATGAAAAGTACAGCAGAGAATATAATCGAGAATATTGTAATGATGTTTGGTGACAGATGGTAACCACACGTTGTGGAGAGCACTGTGTAATACATAGAATTATTGAATCACTATGTTATGCATCTAAAACTAACATAACATATGTCAACTATATTTCAGTAAAAATTAAGTATACAAGCTGTCACTATATTACTGAGTATTGCTCTCAAATCTAGAACTGAAAGCTCATTAAGTATTTATGTTCAAATCAAGTATCAATTTAAAATAAAAGAACGTTTAAAACACATTGTGCTATGTACTCTTCTGTTGGCCATGTCAGTTCCATGAGGACAGCTGTCTCACATTTGGTTCTCCTGCCCTACTTTCTCCTTTTTCTGCTCCTTCCAATCTATCATTCAGCCGACCCAAAAGTAATCTCCCTAAAACAATACTTTCACTAAATCCACTCAACAAGAACCTACCATTCTAATCCTCAGCTTTATAATAGGTGTGGCCAAAAATAAGCACCCTTCTCTCCAGGTCACCAGACCTGGGCAGCTCCATCCCTTTACCCTTCAACACCATGAATCATGTTGGGAAGCGCTTTCAGTGATCCATAAAATCCACTCCCGACCTATTACACTTGTTTCTCATAACCTGCCAACACAAACTAGAAGAATTAATGGAAGTCATTTGGTCATACTTTACTCACAGCACAAGAATCTTTTTTTTTTTTTTTTTTTTTTTTTTGGGGG
>NC_048231.1:82088811-82107098 GCF_002007445.2 Ailuropoda melanoleuca
AGAATGACTTCTACGCACGTGTATGTGGCTATTCACTGTGGCATTTGTTGGCAATGTAATAACAAAACACTGGAAGCAATCCAAATGGTTAAACTATATGGCTATATTAATTTTGGCATATTCAGGGATGATATGCTATGCCCCCATCAAAAAGAATGAGGAAGCTAATATATAGAAGGCTCTCCAAAATACAAAGGAAAAAGCACAAAGTACAAAAGTATGTATAATACACATTACTGTCTAAAACAAGGGGGGTGTATGTGCATGTGTTTGTAAATGCATGTGCTAGGGTCTGAATGTTTGTGTCCTCCCCATAAGGCATATGTTGGAATCCTAACCCTCAAAGGTGATGGTATTAGTAGGTGGGCCTTTGGGGGTGATTAAGGCATAAGGACGAAACCCTCATGTGTGAGATTAGTACGATTATTAGAAAGGCCCCCAGAGAGCTTGCTCACCCCTTCCACCATGTGAGGAACAGAGAAGGTACTGGCTGTACACCCAGAGGAGGGCCCTCACCCAGTCACGCTGGTACCACAACCTCAGACTTCTGGTCTCCAGAACTGTGAACAATAAACTCCATTTGTTTATAAGTTACCCAGTCGGTGGTATTTTATGACAGCGGCATAAACAGACTAAGACAACATGAAACTTCCCTTGAAAGTACATTTAAGAAGACCGGTAACATTGGTTGCCTCTGGGGAAGAGAACTAGACATACGGGAGGACAGAGGAAGAGAGACTTCCACTTTTTAACCTCTGTGTCTTTTGAATTTTGGACCACAAGAATGTATTATTAGGGCGCCTGGATGGCTCAGTCGGTTAAGCATCCGACTCTTCATTTCAGCTCCAGTCATGATCTTGGGGTCATGAGATTAAGCCCCATGTGGGGCTCCATCCTCAGTGGGGAGTTTGCTTGAGATTCTGTCCCTCATGTGCATTGCTATCTCTTTCTCTCAAATAAATCTTTAAAAAATAAAGAACGGGGGCACCTGGGGGGCTCAGTTGGTTAAGAGTCTGTCTTCGGCTCAGGTCATGTTCCCAGGCTCCTGGGATCAAGCCCCACACCAGGCTCTCTGCTCAGCAGGGAGACTTTTTCTCCCTCTCCCTCTGCCTGCCACACCCCCTCCCCATTTGTACTGTCTCTCTCTGTCAAATAAATAAAATCTTTTTAAAAAATAAATAAAAAAAAGAATATTATCTTTTCAGACAAAAATTAATTATAATTTTTAAAAATTCCCTCTACAGACACCATGGCTCTTCCATTTCTTCACACCATCTGCCAATGCCAGAGAGGGCCCTAACCACAGGACAGGCCCCTGTGATCAACATTTCCCTCAGGCAGGCTAGTGTCCCCCTGTCCACACCCACACACAGAACTGTGCCCTGCCTCAATGCCTCTGTCCATGCTCTTTTCAAAGGCATCTGAATTCTCTCTTTCCTGCTCTCTCCCTTTCTAAATCATTCACCTCCTTTGGGGCTCTGTTCACATTCCAAGCCTCCAAAATGCTTTCCAGGATCCTGTAACCCTGACTATCCCACACAGTATCCATGTACCTTCCAACACTGTTTGTTTGGAACATGATAACTCATCTTATAACTGAATTGTTAACAAAAACACAAACACTGGGGGCGCCTGGGTAGCACAGTCGTTAAGCGTCTGCCTTCGGCTCAGGGCGTGATCCCGGCGTTATGGGATCGAGCCCCACATCGGGCTCCTCTGCTAAAAACACAAACACTGAAGAAGTAATACAGTGGATCCTGAACAATGCAGGGATGGCTGTCTCTCTCTCTGTCAAATAAATAAATAAAATCTTTAAAAAAAAAAAAAAAAACACAAACACTGAAGAAGTAATACAGTGGATCCTGAACAATGCAGGGATTAGGAGCACCAAACCCTACAAAGTAGAAAATCCACATATAACTTCTAACCTGAAACTTAACCTCTCATAGCCTACTGTTGACCAGAAGCCTTACCAGTAACATTCAGTAGATTAACACATATTTTGTATATGTGTCATATACTATATTCTTACAATAAATTTAGCTAGAGAAAAGACTATGTCATTAAGAAAATCGTAAGGAGGGGCGCCTGGGTGGCACAGCGGTTGGGCGTCTGCCTTCGGCTCAGGGCGTGATCCCGGCATTATGGGATCGAGCCCCACATCAGGCTCCTCTGCTATGAGCCTGCTTCTTCCTCTCCTACTCCCCCTGCTTGTGTTCCCTCTCTCGCTGGCTGTCTCTATCTCTGTCAAAGAAATAAAATCTTTTTAAAAAAAAAAAAAAAAAAAGAAAGAAAATCGTAAGGAAAACACATTTACAGTACTATACTACATTCATCGGGGGAAAAAAAAACCATTATTTAAGTGGACCTATGGAGTTCAAATCTGTGTTGTTCAAGGGTCACCTGTAATTTCTGCTGAAGGACAGAGTGATTACCATAGGTGGTGCAGTCGAGTATCTGACAAAATGAAAGCCTGATCTTGGCCTTTCTACTGAAAATCTTTCAGTGGTTCCCACTGATACTAGGACAAAATCAAAACCGCTTAATATTTTCACAAGGCCCCTCAAATCGGCCAAACCCCCGACCCTCACCTCTTCAGTTTTGCACATCTCACATGTTTTTCCTCACCACTCGGCTTTCCCTCTGCCGCTCCCCTACTGGGGCCAGTCCTCTCCTACTCCCGTCCCCTTTCCTCTGGCTCAGGACTCTGAGCATCATTCCTGCTTTGGTTGCCTCCAGAAAGGAGTACTGGCTGAGGAACTCAGGGGTGGGAAGGCGGCTTTCATTAAATATCCTTTCGTACCTTCTGGGACTCGAACCAGAAGTAAAATAAACAAACATATGCCACTTCCTCCTAGAAATCTGTGACCTGCCCTGTCCCATTCTAACTCAGACACTGAGCTGCTGCTGGTGTGTTCCTGCTTCCCTGTACTGCTTCTAGAACAGCCTTGACCATACTTCACTGTAGTCATCTATTGGTTTACGGATAGATTATATATCCTCTGAGGGCAAGAGACATTACCTAGTTCTTCATTATATCCTGAGAAGCAAATGAATAAATAATAGCTTATAAACTGTGAAAGGTCACATGGTCCAGTCATTCTCAGTGACAAGCATAACACATATTACAGATGTGTCCGCACACACCATACACTACGTGGGGATACTCAGATGCCCACGAACCAAAAAAATATTAAGCACAGTTTTGTTTCTTGTTTTTGCTACTATTATTTAGTAATTTAAAAGTGTATAAAATCAGCTGTGCAACTAATTTAAAAATATTTTATTAAGAAAAATAAACAGCAGGGGCGCCTGGGTGGCACAGCGGTTAAGCGTCTGCCTTTGGCTCAGGGCAGGATCCCGGCGTTATGGGATCGAGCCCCACATCAGGCTCCTCCGCTAGGAGCCTGCTTCTTCCTCTCCCACTCCCCCTGCTTGTGTTCCCTCTCTCGCTGGCTGTCTCTATCTCTGTCAAATAAATAAATAAAATCTTTAAAAAAAAAGAAAAATAAACAGCATATTAAACTTTACTCTTAAATTGATCTTGATTTCATTTCAGACTTTTGCTTCACAAGTAATTTTAATAAGGTGAAAAGCTCAAAACTATCGAAGAACCTAAACAGGATTCTGCAACCATGCCTGGAAATGCTAACAAACTCAGATCACTCCAGTGCCAAAAATAATTTATAGTAAGGGAGGATTAGATGAGTCCTAAAGGCCTTACAATTTCTAAAAAATTGGCAAACACCAATTTTTGGCTGCAAAAATGGGCTGCACTTGAAAACAGCACATATGGGTCCAAGGAATTCCAGGAGTGAGCAATCTTAAAAACGTCTAGATTCCGAGTCTTCCCCACAGAGATCCATCTCAGTCCTGAGTAATTCACAAACGAGGTAATCCCATCCCTGCCTCTGTCAACGAGGTGGCACCTGCTAGCTCAAAGTCAAGGTCCTACAGGTCACACGTCAAACGCCAGCACTGAGGGGGCGGGCGTCTCAAAGCGACAGAGGTGCACCACCACAAGTGAAACCCCTGGGGCTATTCCCCCCACACCTACCATATGCCGTGTATTCCCTTTCAGCTTTTCACACTTCCTGAGATTCCTGTATACTTTTCTGTCTGGCTGAATTAAGAAAAAGGAATGACATCCAAAAGAATAACACATGAGAGCAGCAAAGGGTTTTCAAGAAAGAGCAGTAATTAACAAAGCAAACCAGAGAGCCACGGTAATTCAAACCGTGACGCACCAGCGCAAGTATGGCAAACTCCAGAGGGTTAAGAAATAGACAAAATGGCCAACAGCTTATTCCCATCACTGTTTCTTAAGCAGTCCACCCTGCCCCAGTACTCCAAAGTGCCTGTTCAGAGTAAGTACATGGGCACACAACACACCCCTCTTCTTCAAAAGTACTTGGCTATTAGGTTCTTTTCTTTGACATTTAAGTTTTAGAATTAGCTTATCAAGATCTCTTCACCTCATCCCCCTCAACCCCTAAAAAAGCTGTCAGGATTTTAACTGGAATTGCCTTCTTTATAGGTCAATTGGGGAAGAACTGACATTTTTATGATCGTCTTAATCTTTAAATGTGGTATCTCTTTTCATTTAGTTCAGTCTTCTTTAATGTCTTTCAGAAGACACAGAACTACACTGTACTGTAGTTTACATTAGTGAAAAGAGGATTTGTTCCGACAACAAATAATGAAGTCTCTATATGCCCTTTCTTCTCTAAGTATTATTTCAACAGGAGCAGTGGGACTCAGTGACAACTCCTCCAGGATTGAGAAACTGGGTTCAAAACTTGCTGATGCTACAGCTGTCTCCAGTTTGACCTCTCCTGCCCCTCCACAGCGTCTCTAATTTTCCAAGGATCTCAGAAGCAGTATTAGTAGCCACTTCATATAATGTGCAACTAATCCGTGCTATCACATGAATTGCAAACTAAGTGAAACTTCTGAGGCCCAATCCAACTGTATCCAGAAGTTAGAAATTAAACTTTATTGCCAAAATATATAAATAGTTCACAAAGAGGAAATGCCAATGATCCTTAATCCTTAAACACATAAAAATAAACATAACCTTGATCACTAGAGAAAGGCAAAGTGAAACCGTAAGGACCACAACACACATACGTACATAATTTTTTTTTTTTTTAATTTGCCGTAAAAAGAGAGAGAGACAGTCATTCCAAGACTGGGAGAGAGGGAGAGGGAAAATACTTGTCACCATTTTACTATTTTCATTACTGAAAACTGATAAAGGAAAAGAGTTAAGCGTTTACCCTTATTTAATAATATAATTTTACATAGCCTAAATGATGAAGGAAAGCTCTTTACAGAAAAGTTCCAGTTAATAAATGTAGAAGAAATGACCAAATGAGAAACATCACCATTTTATAATTTCTTATGAAATAGATGATTGAGACCAAAATCATCAACATACTCAAACCTCCGAGCAAATTTAGCATAACTAAAACCACACATTTTCTGTATCCTGATGTAATACAGTATGAAGTATATAAAATCACTTACACAAACACCCTTACCAAAACTGTTTAAATTTTATCAAGTCTTTAAATCTGACTTCCAGTTTACAGAAAACACAAAAAATAAAAAATAAAAAAAACCAAGTTATCAGAGATGAGAAGCAATCCGGTAAATCAAGAAGGTAGAACTAAAAAACTAATAGCATGGGGGAAAATTGTGGCAGGGGCTGGAGAGTGAATACCTCTATTCTAAAGACATTTAAGAAACAGAACTACCAAATGCAACTTATCCACCTTATTGAGTTCCTAATGTTAGCAACCCTTATAAAACAATGGGGGAAATGTTAATATGGACTGGGTAGGAGGAATTACTGTTAATTTTGTTAGGTCTGATAATGGTATCATGGTCCCAGAAGAAAACGTCCTTATTTTACTTTAAAATACTTAAGAAACAAAAGTAGATGAAGCAAATATGGAAACAATCCAAATGGTATTATGAATGCATAAACAATATACAGTATATTCATAAAGTGGGCTACCGCTCAGAAATAAAAAGGAATGAAGTATCGATACATGCCACAACATAACATATTCAGATTCTGGGGACTAGAACATCTTTAGAGGGCCACTATTCTGCCCGTCACACTAAACCTGTTAAAAAAATACAAATCTGGGACGCCTGGGTGGCTCAGTCAGTTAAGCATCTGCCTTCAGCTCAGGCCCTGGGATCAAGTCCCACATCAGGCTCCTTGCTCAGTGGAGAGCCTGCTTCTCCCTCTGCCTGCCACTCCCCCTGCTTGTGCTCTCTCTCTCTCTCCGGCAAATAAACAAAATCTTTAAAAAAAACAATAAAATTAAAAATTTTAAAAATAAAAATTTTACAGTGTAGATACTGAATATATGGGAATTCAATATTCTAGTCACTCTACATTATTATAAAAACTGACAGACATATGAAGATAAATTTGAGATACTGGTTTTCATGTACCAAACTGGCATAGGTCAGAGTCTAAAAATGCATTAAACTGACAAAAATGTGGGAAACAGACGTTCTCATACCCTGCTATAGGAGTATAAATGGGCACGACTTCCACAGAGCAGTTTAGCAATGTCCACTAAAATTATAAACACACGAACACTCTAACCCAGCAACCCTACTTTGGGGAATTTATATTAGAGATGTATTTGTACACATGGGAAATGACGTATTCAGCATTATTTGTTATAACAAAAACCTAAAAACAATGTCCACAAACAGAAAACGGATTAAATATATACAGATACTCTGCGGCCATTTAAAAGAATAAGACAGTTACATATAAGCATATATATACACATATATGCAAGATACATTTTACTTAACTATGGGGGGAAAAGGCAACAGCAGCAGGGAAAAAAAAGCAAGGTATGTGTAGGATGCTAGCACTTGTGTTCAATTTTCTAAAACTACATGAGATACATGCTTAAGTAACCTTGTACTATTCTAGAAGATTCAAAAGAAACTGCTATGAGGAATCATCTCTGAGGAAGGGAGGTGGCTGGGTGGAAGAAGGGAAAGAGAAAAATGTATTCCCTACTTGCATAACTTTTGTATTTTCTACTGGCACATGTATGACAGAGGATGGATCAATGGACAGACAGAACATTAAAAAAAATTTTTTTTTTAAATCAGCATACCACACAAGTTCACGTAGACTTCTACATGAATTTTCAATCTCCAAGTAACCCTTTACCTGCTGGTTGGTGCAGGGAAAGAAAACGAGAGAAGCTGATTCCAGAACGGGTCATTCTCAGAGACAGATTCTGTGCCCGATAACTTTTTTAAGTACTCATTTTTAGGAAGATCACCGATTCTGCTGCTATTCGATCCCATCTTCTAATCCGGTAGATAACGTGTCCTTAAGCCTTCATTTCCACAAGACGACCTATAAAGAATGAAAAGAGATTTCAAACTTGTTCACAATTAACCATCATATTTTTCCTATCTTTGACGTAAATGTAAAAAAAAAACAAAACAAAATAAGGAAATCACACTTCTATTTTTAAATATATTAGACACCAGATACAGAGTTACAAAGGAGGGAAATGGGGTTAAAATCTGTCTTTGCCAACACACACACAAAAATCCAAGTCTATGCTTACAGACCTTCGAATGGGCATACCTCTGCCTAAGAATACATTTCAAAGCAAATTCGTAACAATGACAACTTATTACAAATTGTTGAAAATGAGGCTCCTTTACAACAAACGATGGTGATAAAGACTGGATGTCTTGGATGTGCTCAGAAGGGAAGCAAGCAGTTGGAAGTGATGACCACATGCTGCCTACACTCAGGGGAGAATGAGGCTTGAACTGAGTTACATGCTGAATGAGAATGTGCTCCCAGTTCCAAACCAGGCACCTAGTGTCCTTCTCATTCTGCTGTCATGCACATCAGCATTTGCTGGCATGCCTCTTCTAAACCATGCGGCATTTGGGGTTTTTTGGTTTTTTGTTTTGTTTTGTTTTGGAGAGGGAACGAGGGAGAGGGAGAGAGAGAATCTGAAGCAGGCTCCACACCCAGCATGGAGCACATCAATCTAATGACCCTGATATTATGACCCAAGCCAAAATCAAGAGCTGGACGCTTAACTGACTGAGCCACCCAGGATGCTCTTATTCATCTTTCTATCCCCAATGTCTAGATAGCATGTGACAGGCATTGCCTAAATAGTATGTTGAAGGAAAGAGTAGGTAATTAAATGATTAGCACTTTTTTTTTAAGATTTTATTTATTTATTTGACAGAGGGAGAGACATCCAGTGAGAGAGGGAACACAAGCAGGGGGAGCGGGAGAGGAAGAAGCAGGCTCCCAGCCGAGCAGGGAGCCCAATGGGGGGCTCAATCCCAGGACTCCGGGATCACGCCCTGAGCCGAAGGCAGACGCTTAACGACTGAGCCATCCAAGCGCCCCAATGACGAGCACTTTCAATATATGTTGTGGTTGGTCACTAAGGGGAAAACTAATAGTTTAAAATATGAATCACTATCTTCATCAAATCACACTTGACCTAGTTCCAGATTATGTTCTATCTCAATTTGTTCAAGAAAAGTCTCTCACTGACAATAATAAAATGGTGGTGAGATGAATAAGAAATTACACTATGTTAAAATTACCATAATAATGAAAGCAAACGATATCCAAAGGAGGCTCAGGTTGGATGAGAACTTATATTAGTAGTGACTTACTTTCTTATGTCTGTCCCTCCTTAGTCCACAGAGACACTGAAGCCAACATCAGAATTTGGAAGCATGCCTTCCACGTTCTCTTTGGAACTTTGGGGCCGGCTTAGGCTAAATTATCTAAAGACATGAGGCATCCCCAATGCACATGGACAGCTGGTCTTCTGAATATGAGGGAGAAATACTGATCTGGCTTCTTGTCACCTGCCCTTGAAGTACTACCTTCCTCTTCCTACTCAGGGGACAGGGACCCCAAAACCAATGGCTCCAACTAATCCTCTATATCAAGACAGCTAAGCATAAGTCTTGATTTTGGTTTAATTTCTTAATTAAGAATTATTAAGCCTAATTAGAAAATGCTATAAAAATATTCTGCAATATATAAACGCCTTAAGTGTTATAACTTATTCCAAAGCTATTTTATACATAGAATTAAATTTTTTAATATAATCTTACAGTGGGGTACATTACACTAAAGAAAGTGAATTAATGAGAGCTACAATTACCAACATGGACATATCTCAAAAATATATGTTAAAAAAAGGGTTAGAGGGGGCGCCTGGGTGGCTCAGTCATTAAGTGTCTGCCTTCGGCTCAGGGTGTGATCCCGGCATTCTGGGATCAAGCCCCACGTCAGGCTCCTCCGCCGGGAGCCTGCTTCTTCCTCTCCCACTCCTCCTGCTTGTGTTCCCTCTCTCTCTGGCTGTCTCTCTCTCTGTCAAATAAATAAATAATTTTTTTAATTTAAAAAAAGGGTTAGAGAACAGACATGTTATGGTTTCATTTATATGATTTTTACAACATGCAAACAATATTATGGATATATTCATAGCTACCACAATTATTAAAGCATACATAGGAAAATACACAGCAAATTCAGAAGAATGCTTTTACATAATGTTATCAGGAAAGGATCAGAGGGGCTTTAGCATTATCAATAAATACTTTCTCAAACAGAAAAGGGGAAAGGAATAGAAGGGATGAAGTACATGTGGCAAATATACAGATTTATTGAAAATTGACAGTATGGGGGCATCTGGCTGGCTCAGTCGGAAGAGCACGTGACTCTTGATCTCAGGGTCGTAAGTCTGAGCCCCATGTTGGGTATAGTTACTAAAAAACAAAAACCAAAAAACAAACCAGTAGTAGTAAAAAATTTTTTAAAATGAAATGACAATGGACAGTATATACATGGGTTTTGGCCTATTACCCCTCTATTCCTGTCACTCGTGTATATAGATATAGATATATATAAATATATATATAAAATATATGTAAATATATATTTTATTTATTAATTTATTTTTTAAAGAATGGTTTCTCAGTCTCTCAGCAACAATACTGGAAGCTAGAAAACAGGGAAGCAATGCCTTCAAAATATTAATAAAAAATAATTTTAACTAGATTTCTATAGCTAGCCACGCTACCAGTTAAGTATAAAGGTAGAATAAAGGCATATTTAAAGACTTGCCACGACTAAAAATACCTCCCATGGACCCATTTTCTGGAAGCTACTGGAAGATGTACCCTCTCAATGTGAAGGAATAAAACAAGAAAATTGAAGACAAGAAATTCAAGAAGCAAAGGATGCAACACGAGACAGGGGAGACACATGCTGCAGGCTGGGACAGGAGTCCAGACGCCCCCATGACCTCCATGAAAGCAAACCAGAGAGCAACAGGTCACCTGATGTGTCCAACCTTAGTGTGAAGGGTTACAATATCGTAGGAGAATATGGCAGGAATGAATGACAGCTACATAGAAAATAAATGATTTTTTGGTAACAATGTACACTGGAAAAAAACAAAAATAATTCAAGAAAGGTCATGTAATCATAGTATATGACTCAATTCAACAGTTATTAATATTTATGTAATCATCATAATAGAAACAGTAGATAAAGATTTAACCAAAAATTGGGAGGTAACTGTATTGGGAAGATGCTAAAAAAAGAAGTGGGAATGGCTTTAAGAGTGTGAAATCCTCATCTTCCGTAATAGGCAGGAAGTCAACAGAAATATCTAAAATTACCAAATTGGCAAATAACGGTAAAGGCATATTAGTAAGTAATGAAGGCATATTAGTAAGTAATGAGAGGCAAGTAATGAGAAACAACAGCTAAGAGATTTGAGTGTGGCCCATTCTGGGGAAAAGGATTCTGGAGTGGGGAGGGTGGTCATGCAGTCTTTTCATTCTATGTCCATCACATTATCTGATTTTTTTTTAACTATATATATTACTTTGATTTTAAAAATTAAATATTTTTAGGCTCCTTCACCTACTCAAATCTAAATTTTTAACATATATGGAAAACACAAAGTTACCATAATAACTAAATTCACAGTGACAAAAATGTAAATTATTCTTTACTGAGGCAAACAAGTAGCCAACTTTAAAAAACCTATATGTCTGATATAGTTCAATATTAGTATTAGAGTTATCTCCCAAAATCAAAAAAAATTTCAAATTTCCACCATTTATGTGTTTACTGATAAGCAATAGTCATGGCTTGGCCAGAAAAGAGGAATTAAATTCAAACCTACAGTAGTGATAAACACTGAGATCAATAAAACAAAACAGAAAATCCAGAAACAGACCCACCACAGTACAACCAGCTGATTTTTGTCAACAATGCAAAAGCAATTCAATGGAGGACAGGACAGCCCTTTCAACAAATGGTGCTGGAGCAACTGGACATCCATAGGCCAAAAAACAAACAAACAAAAAAACCCTGTATCTTAAAAATTAACTCAAAATAAGCACCGATCTAAATGTAAAACATAAAACCCTGAAACCCTTTTTAGAAGAGAACATAGGAGAAAATCTTTGTGACCTGGGCTTAGGAGGTGTAGGCATTACACAAGAGCACTGCCCATGAAAGAAAAAGTTGGTAAGTTAAGCTTCACCAAAATTGAAAACTTTTGGTCCATGAAAGACCCTGTTAAGAAGATGAAAAGAAAAGCCACAGGCTTAGAGAAAATATCTGTAAGTCACATACCCAGCAAAGGACTTGTATCCAGAACATATAAGCAACTCTTTAAAGTCAACAATAAGAAAACAATCCAATTAGAAAATATGCAAAAGATTTTACCATATCACCAAAGAAGACATGCAAATGACAAACACATGAAAAGATATTCTATCATTATTAGCCATTAAGGGAAACACAAATTAAGACCATGATGACATACTGCTACACATCTATTGGAACAGCTAAAAAAAACAAAAAACAAAAAAAAAACAAACAAACAAAAAACAAAACCACCTGACAATACCAAATGCTGCCAAGGACATACTGAAAATAGCTCATATGTTGCTACTGGGAATGGAAAATGGAACAGCCCCTCTGGAAAATGGTTCGGCAATTTCTTATAAATTTAAACACAGGGGTGCCTGGGTGGCTCAGTTGGTTAAGCGCCTGCCTTCAGCTCAGGTCATGATCCCAGAGTCCTGGGATCAAGCCCCATGTCGGGCTTCTCCCTCTCCCCTCTGCTTGTGCTCTCTCTCTCTCTCTTTCTCTCCCTCTCGCTATCTCTCTCTTTCTCTCAAATAAACAAATAAAATCTTTAAAAATTTTTTTAAAAAGTTAAATATATACATACTATTCAACCCAGCAACTGCATTCCTGGACTATCATCTCAGAGAAATGAAAACTTAGGTTCACACAAAAAACTATACCCAAATGTTCTTTCAACACATGAATGAATAAGCAAATGGAGGTACATCCATACAATGGAATAAAAAGAAGGAACTATTTGATACACCCAATAACTTGGATCGATCTTGAGGGCATTGTGATGCGTGAGAAAAGCCCATCCCAAAAGGTCACATACTCAAAGTAACAGCAACACTATGTTTGATGATTTTAGTTTATATATAAGCAAATGAACAACAGGGATGACAAAAGGGACAGAAGGGAGAAATCAGGAATACGTACTTTGTAATTATAAGGTACTTCTACTACCTGTGAAGTAGTTGAGTATTATTTGAAAATGGACTTGGATTAGTTGTAAATGTATACTGCAAACACAAAGGCAACCTCTAAAAAGCTTTAAAAAGCATAAGTGATATACTAAGAAAGGAGAGAAAATGGATTCATTTAAGTGCTCCATTAGAACTACAAAATGCAGAAAGAGTAGAACACAAAAATAGGAACAAAAATAAGGGAAATGAAAACAGTAACAAAGATTGGTAGACGTTAATTCAACTTTATCCCATTTCATTTGAACACCAATGGTCTAAATACACCAATTAAAAGAGATTGTCAAAGTGGATCAAAAAACAAGACCCAACTATATGCTGTCTACAAGAAACCCACTTTAAATATAAAAGACACATACAGATTAAAAGAGATGGAGAGAGATATACCATGCTAACAGTAATCAAAAGAAAGCAAGAGAAGTTTTATTAATATTAGACACAGCCAACTTCAGAGCAAGGAAACTTACCAGGGATAAAAAATGGCATTCCACACTGATAAAGGAGTCAACTGTTCCAAGAAGACGTAATCCTTAACGTGCACCCTAATATAACAGCATTAAAACACGTGAGGCGAAAACTAACAGAACTACAAGAAAAGAGAGACAAACGTACTATACTATAGCTGGAGACCTGAGCACCCCTCTCTCCGAAATGGTCAGATTCAGCAGGCATAAAGTCAGTAAGGACCTAGCTGATCTCAACACCACCATCGATCCAAACTGGATCTGCCACCTATGGACTACTTCATCCAACAAGAGCGGAATACATATTGAATGTTCACCAAAACAGACCACATTCTGGGCCATAAAACCCATCCTAACAAACTTAAAAGAAGAGAAATCATAAAATGCCTTGAGTGCTCAAAACCAGGAAGCTAGAGAATAAAGAACGAATATAGATGACCACGTGAGGAAATAATCTGACGAACGCAGAATACAGGACATTATAAAGTTCACCAAAAAGTCAATAATACCATGGTAACTGAAAGTGTTGCATGGGGTGGGGGGTTTTCCTAAACTGAAGGAGACTAAAGGGATACTGTAACAACCAAATGTATATGTGAATCTTCAACGGACTCAGGTCTGGAGGAAGGGGGGAAAAAACATTATAAAAGACAATCTTGAGACCAAACCTGATATGGACTTAATAGAAGATATCAAATGAACATAAGTGAGATAATAGCGTAACTGAGTAGGAAAATGACATAATTCTTGGGAGCTGTGTACCTAAATAATTAGGGGTAAAGCGTCCTCATATCTGCAACTTCCTTGCAAATGGTCCAGGACAAAATAGAGATAAAGCAAACCTGGCAAACTATTAACATTGCGAACAGTTTAAATATGGATGGAGGGAATAGGTGTTTATTATACTGTTGTACTCCTCTGTATGTTTGAAACGTTTTATTAAAAAAGAGTTTTGGCAAACAAAAAAGGTTTCACACTATGACTCTATTTATATAACACTCAAGATGACGAAACTCGTGGTGAAGCACAGATGGGTGGCTGCCAGGCAGGGCACGGAGGCCCAAGGGGCAAAAGGTGATCACAAAAGGGCAGCCTGAAGAAGTTCATTTGTGGGACTGGAAAAATTCTGTGTCTTGACTGTGGTGGTGGTGGTTGCATGAATCCGTACACGTGATAAAATTTCACAGAGTTATACACACACATAAGGGAAAAAGAATACACGTAAAAACTGGAAAAATCCAAGTGCAGTCTACAGTCTGTTATGTTGTGTTAATATTAACTTCCTGATGTAGATAACATACAATCCTTATGTTAACACTGGGGGAAGACGGGTGAAGGGTACATGCGATTTCTCTGTATTATTTTTGCAACTTACGGTCTATAATCATTGCAAAACAAAAAGTTTTTAGAAATCAGCTAAAAAAAGTCCAACCCCAAAGTCTGATCTACATGTGCAAGAAGAGGTTCCAAGAAATCATACTAACAGGTACTTTCTGTCACAACCACTAGGTATTTTTACGTATTAAATTACTTCACCACATATATCACACGATGAATAGGACCTCACATTTAGTTTACGTAGTGTCTTGGAACGCTCTTTTACTTAGACTACTTTCCCCAAGTAAGTTCTTTCAAGTCTTATTCAAAACCAAACTTTTTCAATAAAAGCAAGAGAAATCATGTGTTTGGGTCCTTTAGGGATTCCCCATGAACTTCAGAACTCTGGGGAATACACAGATTTTTGTCCTCAGCCACCTATGTAAAGGCATCGCTGTTTCCTTTTGCTCAAAACTTTCCAATTCTTTTGTCTAATAATCCCTGACACTCCCAAAAATGCCTCAATAAAATGTTTTACAAAAACAACAAAAAGACCTCCACATTTTTTTTATAGTCTTCTATTTATCTTGGAACTTGTGCTAATCACCAGTTAGCACTGTGGGCCTAACAGCAGTTTACTGGATAAACACCCAAGAGTGTGGATCAAAAAGGGTTCATTGAGAAAATATTGGTTTATTGGCATGTACAACTTAGTTATGGGTTCCCCTGGCTCTTCTGTGGGCTCAATTTCCCTTCTCTAGGCTTCATTACAATTAAAAGGATAAAAATGACATCAGATAAAAAGAAAATGAGAATCAGAACAACTTGTGCTCTCGATTCAATACGCCAGTACTTTACTTTACGTAGGGTACCTTAAAAACAATCAATTAAAATCAATTTACTTTGTGAGTTTAATTAGGTATATGAATGCTGAATTTTCAAAAGAACAAAATTCCATCCCACCTTTCCTAGATAAGTAAGGCAGCAATGAGAAACATTATTAGCATGGCTACCAATGAAAATTCAAGTCAGACTTTATTTTTCATTTGTACTTTATTTTTTGAATAAGTAATGCACATGGTGCAAAATACGAAGAGTTCACAGGGTAGGCAATAAAAAGTTTCCCATCTCCTGACCAAACTAGTTTCTCAACTTAGAAAAAATGTTACCAGTTTCCTGGGTATCATTCCACAGAGATTCTGTGTATATACAAACACATTATTTTCCCCTTTTTACACAGACCACAACACACTGTTTATGTCTCTTTGCTTTTTCTAGTTACTAAATATTAGAAATCACTATATATCTGCATATAAAGCACTTCCTCATCTTTACGACTCTATAATATTCCAGTTTTTAATTTAATAAATCCTATACTGAGCATACAAGCTGGAGGGGAGTTAAGATGGCAGAGGAGTAGGGGACCCCTTTCTCAGCCAGTCCCCTGAGTCGAGCTGGATAGGTACCAGACCAGCCTGAACATCCACGGAATCAGCCTGAGACGCAGGAAGATACATCTGGATCTCTACAAATGAACATCTCCAGCGATGAGTATTGAGGTACGAGGCGGGGAGCCGTGAAACCGCGCACAGATATCGGAAGATAAACGGAAGGGGGCGGGAGCTGCCGCGCTCGGGCGCCGGAAGTGGTAGCCACCTGCACGAGGGAGCGGGCGGAATCGCGGACCGGCACCTGCGAGAGAACAGACTGGGACTGTGAGCCGGGAGCACACGCCACCAGACTGAAACGGAACTCCGGAACTCCAGTGTGCTCACTGGATCCAGACTGAGACCGGGAGCTCCGGGAGCGCATGGGGGCGGCTGGCGGCGTTAGAAACACAAAGGACAGAGGCGCTCCGGCCCTGGAAGTGAGGGCTGGGATACCGGCTTTGGGGCGCACATCCCGGGACGCTGCAGGGTTGAGCAGCACCAACAGTACCAGAGTTAAAGTGGCCAGAACATCAGTGGAGAACGGTCCGCGATCCCTCTGTTCTGAGACAGAGGCTGAGATTCAGCTGCTGCTGCTCTGACTCTCAGAAGAGGCACAGCAGACCACCAGGGAAAGCCGCCAGAGAACAAAGCCTGGAAATACCAGCTCACAGTGTGCCCATCCCCATCCCCCCTCGCAGGGGACACGGAGACTCTACCCAAACAGGGTGTGACAGGCCCCTCCCCCAGAAGGCAGGCTGAAAAATCAAGAAGCCCACATCCCGGGGCGCCTGGGTGGCGCAGTCACTGAACGCCTGTCCTCGGCTCAGGGCGTGCTCCCGGCGTTCTGGAAAGGAGTCCCTCATCGGGCTCCTCCGCAGGGAACCTGCTTCTTCCTCTCCCACTCCCCTGCTTGTGTTCCCTATCTCGCTGGTTGGCTCTCTGCCACATAAATAAATAAAATCTTTAAAGAAGGAGCCCACATCCCTAAGATCCCTATAAAACAAGGGCGGACGGCCTGGGTCCCGGTCAATAATTTGGGCTCTGGACAACCCCGCAACCTCTCCTCATCAGAATGACGAGAAGGAGAAGTCCCCCCCAGCAAAGAAAAGACAGTGAGTCTGTGGCCTCTGCCACAGAAATAATGGATATGGATGTAACCAAATTATCAGAAATGGAATTCAGAGTAACAATGGTCAAGATGATGTGTAGACTTTAAAAAGTATTAACGAAAATGTTAATGAGAATATAGACTCTCTAAGGGCGGAAATGAGAGTGAATCTGACAGAAATTAA
This sequence comes from Ailuropoda melanoleuca, assembly GCF_002007445.2. Taxonomy (NCBI): domain Eukaryota; kingdom Metazoa; phylum Chordata; class Mammalia; order Carnivora; family Ursidae; genus Ailuropoda; species Ailuropoda melanoleuca. The sequence goes on from NC_048231.1 coordinate 82,106,002, forward strand.
AAATTCTATGAGCCAAATGCAGTCAAAACTAGAGGCTCTGACGGCCAGGGTGAATGAGGCAGAGGAACGTATTAGCGAATTAGAGGATGGGTTAGTAGAAGGAAAAACGAAAATAGAAGCTGGACTTAAAAAAATCCACGCCCACAAATGTAGGCTACGGGAGATTACTGATTCAATGAAACGATCCAATGTCAGAATCATCGGCATCCCCGAGGGGGTGGAGAAAAACAGAGGTCTAGAAGAGATATTTGAACAAATTGTAGCTGAAAACTTCCCTAATCTAGCAAGGGAAACAAACATTCGTGTCCAAGAGGCAGAAAGGACCCCTCCCAAGCTAAACCACAACAAACCTACACCACGTCACGTCATAGTGCAATTCGCAAATATTAGATCCAAGGATACAGTATTGAAAGCGGCCAGGGCAAAGAAATTTCTCACGTACCAAGGCAAAGGTATCAGGATTANAATTATGTCAGACCTGTGTACACAGACCTAGAATGAGAGAAAGGCTTGGGGGGGGTGCATTTTTAAAACTCCTTCAGAGAAAAACATGCAGCCAAGGATACTTTATCCAGCAAGGCTGTCATTCAGAATTGATGGAGAGATAAAGACGTTCCAGAATCGCCAGTCGTTAACCAATTTCGTAACCACAAAACTAGCCCTACAGGAGATATTAAAGGGGGTTCTATAAAAGTAAAAAGGCCCCAAGAGTGATACAGAACAGAAAGTCACAACCAATACAAACAAAGACTTTACTGGCAACATGGCATCATTAAAAGCATCTCTCTCAGAATTCAGTCTCAATGTGAATGGCTTAAATGCTCCCATAGGGGGGAGGTTAAGATGGCGGAGGAGTAGGGGACCCCTTTTTCAGCCGGTCCGCTGAGTTGAGCTGGATAGGTACCAGACCAGCAGGAACATCCACGGAATCAGCCTGAGACGCAGGAAGATACATCTGGATCTCTACAAATGAACATCTCCAGCGCTGAGTATCGAGGTACGAAGCGGGGAGCCGTGAAACCGCGCACAGATATCGGAAGCTAAACAGAAGGGGGAGGGAGCCGCCGTGTCAGGGCGCCGGGAAGCGGTAGCCACCT
>NC_048231.1:82107277-82107462 GCF_002007445.2 Ailuropoda melanoleuca
CAGGGCGGCTGGCGGGCCACCTGCACCGGGGAGCGGGCGGACCGCGGACCCGCACTCTAGAAACAGCAGACTGAGTCCATGAGCCGGAAGCGTGCGCCACCAAGCATCTCACACAGCTCCGGAGCTCCGGTGTGCTCACTGGATCGAGGCTGAGACCGGGAGCTCCGGGAGCCCGCGCGGGGCGG
>NC_048231.1:82107562-82227309 GCF_002007445.2 Ailuropoda melanoleuca
AAGGAGGGCACGTACTGCATGGTGCACTGGGTGTTATACACAACTAATGAATCATCGAACTTTACATCGGACACCAGGGATGTACTGTATGGTGACTAACATAATATAATAAAAAAATATTAAAAAAATAAAAAATTAGGGGCGCCTGGGTGGTACAGCGGTTAAGCGTCTGCCTTCGGCTCAGGGCGTGATCCCGGCGTTACGGGATCGAGCCCCACATCAGGCTCCTCTGCTACGAGCCTGCTTCTTCCTCTCCCGCTCCCCCTGCTTGTGTTCCCTCTCTCGCTGGCTGCCTCTATCTCTGTCGAATAAATAAACAAAATCTTTTAAAAAAATTAAAATTAAAATTAAAAATTAAAAATTAAATCCTATACTGACGTTCATTTAAGTAGTTTATGGGCTTTTGCAATTATAAATCATTCTCCAATAGGTACCTGGCATGTGAGACATTTCACACACGTACGACACTATAGGTAGGATACATCCAGAGAAAGAGAATTGCTGGTCAAAGATTACGTTCGTTTCCAATTTTGGTAGATACCGCTGAAGGGTAGCAGAATATGCCACCTCAAAATATGCCGCTTTGGCATTTTGATTATTTTGAGCTGTAGGCATCCGAAAAACACCAAATGCAGGGTAAGGCTTTCCCTGAACTCCCTTTAGCTGCCTAAAGACACCTCCTCCAAAAGGAGCTTCATTACCATAAATCCCCTCCCTGAGAGTTTTACCAACCAGGTGACTCATCACAGGAAGAAAGACTAGAAGTGGACACCACACCCAGACACACAGTCACAAACTATCACACTTCCCATCTGCTCTTCTAAGGGTTCATTCCTCTTTCCTAAAAACCAGTAACTCACCTCTAAGAGGCCTACATCCCCCCTGCCCCGTCCCCATTAGGATGTTATTTAAGTCTGAATTCTATGCCACCTCCCTGGGTGTCTCCCATGTGTACATGGGGTACCCGTTAATAAACTTTTGTTCTCTCCTATTAATCTGTCTTCTATTACAAGGGTCTCAGCTAAGAGCTCAGAAGGGTGGAGGGCGATTATTTCCCCCCCTAAACCACCTCCCCTCTTTAGGGACTGCCAGCCCACACTCCTGGCAGCAAGGCCTGTTTTTTCACACCACAGCCACCACCCTTTAATCAAACTTTCTGGTCCCTGCCAACTGATGCGACAAAATAGTTTTTCAGCACAGTTTTAGTTTGCATTTTTTTTTCACTGTGAAAGAGGCCATTACCTGTTCTTATCCTTTGCCTATTTTCTATTAATTTATAGGAAATAAATTTGATTTTTCAAAGCTCCTAGGATAGACCACAAAGTTTTAAAATAAGCTCAATCCAGGACCACTATGAACCCTTCCAAAACAACAATATGAATAAAGCCTATAAGATTATCAGGAAAGACTGAACAGAATATTAACGAGCAAAACCAAGACAACCAACTGAGCACAAGGTGCAATGCCTCCCCTGCTGCTTTTCCTCACCAAACTCTAGAAATCATGCAAAAAAATTTTTGCTTATTTGTCAGTAATTCCACAGCCATGCTCAGAAATTCAGGAGACCAGAAGTTGTGAGGAATCCCCATAAACTGGAGAGCAGCTGAAGATGGACTGAGAAGGGAAAATGGCATTCCAAGGCACGCACGAGAGCCTTCAGTCAAGGGCAGCTAGAGTGCAAACAGCAACTCCAGTCCAGAAGCAGAAGGCCAGGAAAAAAGCCAGAGCCCAGGGGCGACTGACAGGTATGACTAGGACCCCCTGCCCTGTCACCCTTGCCTGAGCCCTCACTCCCCTAGGCAGCAACAATAAGGTACCATCTGCTGAGCACAGTGAAACCAGTGCCAAAGGCAGCTGGAATGCCCAGGAGGGAAAAGTGCAGCCAAGCAAGGTAACTAAGCCACTGAGGTACCATTGCCAGAAAGTTCCACCTGCTCCCTACCCTCACAGAAAGCAAAGTAGGAAACTGAGGCCCAATGGCAACCTCTCTGCAATGATTCGTGCCAAGGATTCCAAACACAAATACAGACAGACACATACACACACACAGTAGTGTGCACACACACTCCACCTGAACACAATTTATTTGGAACTCCCAAGACCCTTATCAATGAAACTCAGAATAAAATGGAACTTGAAAAACCCACCATCCAATCACCTTACCTCCTAAGAGCCCTGTTGCTTTTCCCCCTGGCTGTGCATGGGACTTCCTTGGCTTTCAGCTCTTCTTCCTCTCAATTTGTCACTCAGCCTGTCTCCTGGTTTCATTAGTGGCTTCCATGACAGGACTTTCAAATCTCTCCTAGTCCCAACCTCCCACCAGAATGCCAGTTCTGTCTATATCCCTAAAATACTTAAGATTGTTTCTAACGCAAGGAGAATATATAAACATATAATTATATATATAATCAGTAATTCTGTGGATAATAATGCTTCTTACATAAGTCTAGACTAGAAATGAGAAGTGTGCCATTGCTGATGCTTTCAGTAATAAACCTTTCAAAGGACCTATCTTCAATGCAGTGTAGTCAAGAACTTGATCTTGACACTAAAAAACTGATACCATCCTCCTTCCCAAAACCATTTTCCCCTCTCAACTTCCCACTGTCCTCCTAAAGTTCCCACTATGTAAGCACTACCTTGAAACTTTCTGTAGTATATATGCCCTGCCTCCTGAGGTAGATTACTTCTGTGAGACATAAATCAGGCTTTATTTATGTCTCTTCCCTGTTCCTAATTAACTTCCAGCACACTGCTAAAGAGAAATTACTCAAAAAAAACAAAAATAAAAAACAACTTGTTGAAACAGCCACGGTCCCACATCTAATAAATACATGAAAACATATTCAGTATAAATTAGGAATAAAATATGCTAATTAAAACAATAAGGTATCATTTTTACCCATCATATTAGCAAAGGTTAAAAGAAAACAACTGTGAAAGCGTGAGGGCAATAAAGAAACAGGACCCCCATGAGTATGTAGATATTTGACAATATCAAAATTTTAATTGTGTATACTCTTTGTGCCAAGGATTTCATTTTTAGAAATTTATCTCACAGGTAAACTCATACCAGTTGACAAGTTCTATTCATAAAGATGTTAATCAACTCATTGTTTGGAACAGCAAAGACATAAAATAACCCAGATGATGGTCACGACTACAGTATGGGATAAGCACAGAAGGGAATACTGCGTAACTGTGGAAAAGAATTGAGGCACACCTTACGTGTTGGTGTGTAAAGATACCCTAAATACCTCAAGGAAAAACAAAAAAAACAGCTCATACAGTAAGACCCTATTTATTTAAACAAACATGTTCATTCCTACATGTGCCCAAGTCACTTCTGAAAGGGGACATAAGCAATGGTCCAAGACTGGTTACCTCTGAAGAACGGGACTAGAAATCTGGAGGGAAGGGACTTTTCACTTTATGTACTTTTGTACTGCCTGATTTTTTTTTTAAACTATAAACATTATAATTTAAATTAAAAAAGTAGTTAAATAAATGCATTGTTCTCTGTGCCTGTTCTCCTTCAGGATCTGAATGTGCTTCCAGCTGCTGCTTTCACCTCTGTGTGAGAGCTGTCCCAGGACTAACACTTCATCTCGACTTCTCAGTCAAAACCCAAGCATAAATCTTTACTTACTAGACATTTCAATCTGATGTCTTGCTGTTATCATAAATTTAAAAACAGAATCTAAATTTGCCCCCCAAAGGAACAACCCTTTACAATTTCTATCAATCAGCACTCTTGACTCAAGTGATCTCACGTACGCAAACACTTGTTCCTCAGACACCTTTCACACACTTGCTATAAATGCTGGCTGTTATGATGGGTACTGAAGATGCAAAAATGAATAAAACCAAGTCCCTGCCATTAATGAACTCAAAGCCAAACAGGCCAATAAATGATTATAACATGGGGTAAGTATTACCACAGAGTTCTCTATACACAAGCAGCTCTGGACAGACAGACACATCTGAGGCAGAGGAAACAGTATGTGCAATGGGTGCTGCTGCTCAGCCAATTTATTTCTATGTTCTATAAGCCAAGAATTAGTCTAAGTTCTTTACAACCACTGACTAAATAGTTCTTGTTAACAACTCTAAGAGGTGAACACAATTTTCTCATTTTACAGATGAGGAAACTAAGGCACAGACAGATTAAATAACTTGCCCAACATCCCAGAGATAACAAGTGATAAGGCCAGGATTTGTACCCAAGCTCATGTGCCCATAAATCTAATTCACCCATTCCAATCCAGTCCCTGGTCTTTCCCTTTACCGGAGAGACTCTCCAAAGACATCAAGTCCTGTGGGGCGATGAAAAATACAGCAATGCAGTCAATAATATTTTAAGAACTTTGTATGGCGGGGCGCCTGGATAGCTCAGTCAGTGAAGCGTCTGCCTTCGGCTCAGGTCATGATCCCAGGGTCCTGGGATCAGGCCCCACATCAAGAAGGAGTCTGCTTCTCCTTCTCCCTCTGCCCCTCCCCCTGTCGTGCTTGCTCTCTCTCAAATAAATCAATAAAATCTAAAAAAAAAAAAAAACAAAAAAAAACACTTTATATGGCCACAGATGACTACCCTTAGCATGGTAAGAATTTCGTAACATATATAATTGTCAAATTACTATACACCTGAAAGTCATGCATTGTATGTTCTCTACTCTTCAATAAAAAATTTTTAAAAAGTCCTGTGGGTTCTTCGACAGCATCCACAATTCTACCTATCATCTTCTAAATCCACCTCTTCCTTTATGTTCCCGCTGCCTCCATGTGAGGCCAGGCTCCTGTAATCCCATACGACCCAGTCCAACAGTATCCGGATTTCTTTGCCTCCCACCTCTTTGCCTGGATTCACTCTGCACACTCCACTACTGCATTAATGCCTCACAGGAAATTCCGTCCAACGCTGCGATTCAGACCAAAGGTTCTGGTCTGAGCCAGACCCTAAGTAAGTCCATGTAGAGTGAGGATGAATCTCCTTTCATGATGTAAAAACCCCACTGTGTAACAGGAAAAACGGTACTTAAGACTCCTAAGATTTTCTGAGGATGAAGCAGGACGAGGCAGCACGCAAAGCACTCAGGAGGGGACCGGGCAGAGCATGCCTAGCCAGGTGAAAGGTCAACTATAATAGATATTTAATGCTAGCAAAATTACCACTTCCATCACTTCACTCACCAGCTCAAAAATGTTCAATGATTCCTTATCACCTGAAAAAGAGAGTACAGTACTGACATTCAAGACCCTCCAGTCTGAAAGCTCACTTTCCAACTATTTCCAACTACCCTCCAAACCAGTGGTTCCCAAACTTAAACATACATAAAAACACCTGAGAAGCATGTGGGTAAAAATGCAAATGCCTGGGGCACCTGGGCAGCTCAGTCAGTTGAGCCTCTGACTCTTGATTTCAGATCAGGTCATAATCTCAGGGTCATGGGATCAAGCCCCGTGTCAGGCTCTGAGCTCAGCAAGGAGTTGGCTTGAGATTCTCCCTCTCCCTCTGCCTTCCCCGCCCCCCATGCTCGCACACGCTCTCTCTTAAATAAGTAAATCTTAAAAAAAAAAAAAAGCAAATGCCTGGGCCCCAAAGATTCAGAATGTTGGGCTAGGGCCCAGGCATCTATATTTTCTAAAAAGCTTTCATACTGATTTGGATACAAGTAGTCTGTAACCTCAGTTTGCAAGTGTCCTAACAGGAGAGGCAAGCAGTCTTCTCAACATCTAGCAGGTTCCTCCACACCTCTGTTCCTGCCATTCACGCCTGCCTCCCGCTACCACATCTGACCCACAGCCCTTTCCGCCCTACTCACTAAGCACAGAGAGAGCGCTTTCCTCTGTAATCCTAAAGCACTCTATCTTCACCACTCATCTGGACTTCAGCAATCCTCGCAATAATACCTGGTTTGCTGTCTGACTCTCATACTGCTATTTAACTTTTCACGTCAGTTATTTCCCCAAGTCAATTTTACCACCATGGACGTAAGCAATACCTTCAACAGGAAATGATATGCTCAATATCTTATATTTAATTTAGGAAATATTTGATATACACATAAAATTAAATCTCTTTTATGTGTACTGACTTCCTGTCTCCTGATTCAATGTGCTTTAAATGGAAAATAAACATTGGTGGATCGGATCCATAACCAATTCTGTCCTAACACCCTCAAAATATGCAAATGACACCCTAGTGTACGTTGTCCCAACTTAGGCTGAGAATCCATTAATCATAACCTATATCCCAGAATTGCCTGCTTCCTGAGAAAGGAAAAAAACAAAACAAAACAAAAAAAAACACATGCCCCTCATTTGTACTCGAGACTTTAAGGCGAAACCTCAGTTCAAACAGGAGACTAGAGAATTAGTGGGCAACGGTCACTAGCCAAAGGACATATTAAACGCACAGGTGCCATTAGTCCTCCAAGTAATGGAACATTCTCCAAAAGGTTACTATGTTCCAAGGGCTATATTAAGTATCCTAGGGTATTCCACTCCAGTGCAATGGGAGTAATGAGAATAAAAAGATTAAGCTTGCGAAGATCAGAAGAGGTGTGGAAGATGGAACGGTGACAGGGGTAGTAACTGAACCGCAGAGCTGAGGAAGCCCCGGTGTAAGTGCCTGCTAAAGGGCACCCAAACAAGAAGCAAGCCAATCCAACCCATGGAACCCCAGGAAGGCCAAAGAGCTGAAGAAAAGCATCATGAAGACAGGAGCAAGGCGCAGGGCTAAAGTAAGTGGGTCCCCGCCAACCCCATGCCCCATGGGAGACCATGTGTGTGCTCTCTGAAGAAATGTAACTGGAGACCCTCTGGACTCCAAAGCCCAGGTTGGGAGGGTAAAGAGGAGAGGGATGAAAACAGGAGGATGAAGTTCAAGTGTGCTTGCTACAGGCACGCAACGGGCTTCCCTGCCTCCAAGGCAGGGGACTGGACGAGTCTTCTCAAGAGAAGCTGAAGGGGCACCCAGGAAAAAGTTAACAGACATCTGGGATCCCCCTCATTTCAAAAGCTGGCCTGCCACCCCCAGCAAGCCCCACCACTCAACAAAATCCACTCACACGAATAGCTTCCAGTCTTAAGTACAAGGGAACAATCAAAAATGATTAGACTTGTGAGGAAAACCTCCAACACAAAATACAGAAACCAAAATAAACCAAAGAAAGGAATTCTCAGGAATTCTCACAAATTCCAAAGAGGATTCTCAGAAAAAATTAAAAACTAAGACATCCTCAGAGAGGTAAAACAGTAACGATAATAAATGCACATGTTTAGTTATCAGCTACTCGTCCCCAGGCACTATCCAATCCCTGACACGTATTAACTCATCTATGAGGTCGTATCTTCATTTTCTCATTGTGTAGATCATGGGTTAGCAAATTACAACCTAAGGGGCCAAATCCAGCCGGCTGCCCAAAGAATGATTTTTACATTTTTAAACGACTGGGGGAAAAAAAATGTTGTGACATGTGGAAATCACATGAAATTAAAATGTCAGTGTCCATAATTAAAGTTTTAGTGGAACACAGCTATGCTCAATTGTTCACATACTACCTGTAGCTGCTTTTGTGATACAACAGCACAGACGAGTTGTTCCTACAGAGACCAAATGTGATGTTCTCATCCCTTTAAGCTGCTGCTCGCCACTCTACAAATCTCAATGATGCAGAGAGAAGTCAGCATTTCAAGTGTCTTGCACATTGCGACACTTATTACCAGTGGATATCTGTCATGTGGAAACAAGAAAGAAGTAGACTTTGATGTCACGCTTTTAGCAGAGCGTAGGTCATTTTTTAAAAATCTGATGAAAGGTCAAAGCATCACGTCTGTTATGTAACAGCATCGTACTTGTACCAGAATACCATACAGGAGGATACTACCAACCAAGCACTCATCACAACAGACGGACAGGCCCTACCGTGGAGCATTCCCAGTTCACGAGAGCAATGGACAGGAGAGCTAGCAAATCTCAAACACGACATTTCATCACAGCACAGTGTCTTCCCAATGACAAAGAATAAAAACGAGGCTGCAACCAAAGTAAGGTTCCAAAGGGCTCATGTGTTAACCAAACAAGAAAAGTCACGGACCAGTCAGGAGTTAAACTAAATCGTGTTTGATTAGAGCAGCCAAAGAAATGTGTCCAGAAAAAAGAAACATCTTTCAGACCTGTCTTTCAGTGAAAACAGCTGTTCAGAGAACAGTCTGTATGGAACCATTACAGCTATGAATATTTTCCCAAAAAGTAGAGAAAAATACTAACTCAGTTCAACCTGAAGTGGAATCTGCTAAGATGTATAATAACTGATGGTGGTAAACATACGTGTGCAGCAGAAGAAACTTAGATGGACAAATTTACAAACCCTGTGAAAATGAGAGGTGTTTAAGACCTACTTGCTACTCACTGCATGATCAGTGAGCAGGGAGGTGGCATAAGATATCTGAATCCACCACATGTTATTGAACCAGTTACAACAGCTAGTTTCATTACTTTCATGAACTTAACCATCATCATTTCCATGACAATTCTGTCAGAAGCAGCAGCTGAATATCCTGATCTATCCCACCACACGATACCACAGCTTAGCCAGGGTATAGTTTTATGGAAAGTTCTCGAGCTCAGAGAACAAAATTTTTCTGAAGAACCTCCCTCGGCCACTATTACTGAACACTGAATGGCTTTGAAAATACGTTTTTGCTGCAGATTTGCTAAGATTTCTCAATGAATTCAATCTAAAATTAGAAGGCCAACAGCATTTCTATGCAAAACCTACACTGAGGGGCGCCTGGGTGGCACAGCGGTTAAGCGTCTGCCTTCGGCTCAGGGCGTGATCCCGGCGTTATGGGATCGAGCCCCACATCAGGCTCCTCTGCTGGGAGCCTGCTTCTTCCTCTCCCACTCCCCCTGCTTGTGTTCCCTCTCTCGCTGGCTGTCTCTATCTCTGTCAAATAAATAAATAAAATCTTTTAAAAAAAAAAAAAAAGCCTACACTGAGATAGTCATTTCAAGGACAACTGACACTGAATCACAAGTGATGTCGAGCTGCTTTACACACTTCGCATCCTGTAAAAAATTAAGATGAGATGCGAGATCTCCAATGCCACACAAATATGTAATAGATATTTTTTCCAAAATAAAACTACAGTTCCAGCACTTTTCAGACCTCAATACAAGTTCCGCATTTCAAAAACCATTTAACTGTAAAACATGAAGCTTCTACCTAACCCTCAATTGGAAGTGATTAGTGGGCAATACGATGATTTGCTAAAAGGTAATTATCAAGAAAAGAATCTAGCACAATTCTATAGATGCCTTCCAAGCAATAAATATGCTCCACTAAAAACATATGTTCATAGACTGACATCAGTATTTGGAGGTACCATGGAAAAAGATACTTTCAAAGATGAAATACAAAAATCTCATTACAAACCAATGTTAAATATGAACATTTGTGATGAATTTTGATGACTGAGGTTTAAAGTTAGTATACTCTGTTAGGTAAAATGTTATCCCCTCTCCTCCAAAAAGAGATTTCATTCTTCATTTAGCAAACCTTATTACAAAGGGGCGCCTGGGTGGCACAGCTCAGGGCATGATCCCGGCGTTATGGGATCGAGCCCCACATCAGGCTCCTCTGCTATGAGCGCTTCTTCCTCTCCCACTCCCCCTGCTTGTGTTCCCTCTCTCGCTGGCTGTCTCTATCTCTATCAAATAAATAAATTAAAAATCTTAAAAAAAAAAAAAAACCTTATTACAAAAAAACCTATTCTCAACCATTATTCATATCGTATTTTGAATTTCATTAGTAAAAAACTCATGGAAATTTTTTCTCTCCCATTACATAAGTACCTGTATAATATTCTTCGTTTTGCCTCCTGGACCACAAAGCTAAAATACTTGCACAAATATCTGCCAACTTTTGGCCTAGACAGAATAAACTGAGGCAAAGAAAGATTAAGGGACTTGCTCCAGACTATAGAGTCAGAAAGTGGCACACCAGGTTTCAGACGTAGGCAGGCTGGGTGCAGAAACCACTATACCACATTGCTTCCCTGAACCAAGAACAAGATGTCATAAAAAAGGAAATAGTCAAAGGACAGGAAAAGATACTTGAAAAGTTGTTTAAAAAACTGGACAGAGAGAAGATAAGGTCAAAGAAACTCCCATAATAAGAGACAAACAGATGGAAAACAGGAAATGGAAGCTTAGAAGACCCACTTAGATAGAAGGTCTTAATATATTAGTAACAGGAGCTCCAAAAAGCAAGCAAAAACCAAACAGAGGGGTGTTAAGTCAAGACACTATTGAGCTAAGTGTGAAGTGTCTGAGATTTTTATCCTATGTTCACACTAACAAAGACATGAAGCCTCTGGGACAGGGACCAAACAATTCAGTGCTCACAGCAACAGCATTAGCCACAGCAACATCTTGCATCAGTTTCCTGGGCCCCAAGCCCCACAGGCCTTTCAAAGTGTTTGGTAAAAATTAGTAACATGTTCATGAAAAAAACAGGCAGATGGGGGTGGGGAGCTGGGAAACCAGGTAAATTACTCAGCTCAGCAGTGAGAAGTATTTATGTACTCCTAGCAACACGGAGCGTTTAGTCAAGAATTCTCCTGTATCTCTACTGGAAGGGCTGGAAGAGAGGGGAGGAAGAGGAAGAGCACCTCGACTACCATAACAAGGAGTCAATAGGCGTCATCCACGATTGATAAATCCAAAAATAGCCATTTAGCCATATTACTTACAAACAAAGTTAAGGGTAGTTGTCTCTGGGAACCAGACTACAAAGGATAGGGAAGGCAGGGTATGGCTCATTTTTTATAATATATCTTCTAATATTACTTATCTTTTCTAAAACACAAGCATTACTTTAAGGGGAAAATTAACTCTTAATTAAATTAGAGAGAATGTGTTTTACTATTCACTACCACAATCACTGATTCATATAAACAACTCAATGTGCAAATACCAAAGAATAGTGCAGGACTGAGAACACAAACTAGCATCACCCAAGCTCCATCCCATTACGTTATGCAAGCACGAGGGACCTGTCATTACTTCCTGAGCAGCCACTATGTGGCCAGCACGACCTAAGTGCCAAGACTGCCAATGTGAAGAATGGAATTTACAGTTGAGTAGGAGATACAGCTAAATCAACATGAAATTATGATATACCAACTATTCAAGACTCTGAAAGCTTCCCAGATGTCATACCTTTTAAAAGGTAAGACCTGAAGAATAAGAAGGATTGGCCTACTTGGGTGTGGGGTTCAGAAAATTGTCCACGCAAAGAGAACACCATGTATAAAGGCCAGACTGAAGACAAAAACAGGCAAGGGCCCATTCAAGGAACTGAAAGAAGTTCGACATGGCTGGAGTAGGGAGGGTATCAGAGTGGAAGCAAAAAAAGGCCAGAGAGCAAGCTGATGCTTGATGCTTTACAACAGGAAGACTTCCTCATGGGCTTCTACTTTGCCCACTGGAACCAGAAGATCACACACAACCCTGAGGCTTGTAGATCAGTGAACTCTTCTGCTATATGCTGATGATATTCAAAATATCTATGTCCAGTCCAGAACGTTCGTGAGGGTGCCAGACCATTTATCTAACTGCATGCCATGCCTCACCATCTGGACCCAGAAATCAAGGACCACACCCTAGGGATGACAGAGTAAGAAACTGGGTCCCCAATGACAGCAGAGCCACCATGCCAGCCGTGAATTGTCTACCTCTGGACTTTTACACGAGAAACAAACAACATGTTTAAGCTATTATTCAATCAAGTCTCTGTTACCCACAGCCAAACCTAATCTTAACTGATGCAGGAGGCTTTAAAAGTGTTCCACAGTGAGGAGCCTGGGTGGTTCAGTCGGTTAAGTGTCTGACTCTTGGTTTCAGCTCAGGTCATGATCTCAGGGTCATGAGATAGAGCCCCTGAGTTGGGCTCCGCACTCAGCAGGGAGTCTGCTTAAGATTCTCTCTACCCCTCCCTCTGCTCCCGTGCGTGCACGTTCTTTCACTCTCTAAAATAAATGAATAAATCTTAAAAAAAAAAAAAGTCTTCTAAGGTGAAGGGTTGCAAGAGATATCCTGAAGGAATTAAGATTCAGTGACTGAATCAATCTAAAAAAGAAATTATCAGTCATATGACATACAAAATGTATATTGTTTAATTCTCCCAATGTCCTTATTGGAGAATTAACAGCCACTTTTAGCATCTGCATTTTTTTAAAATTTATTTTAGAGAGAGTGTGGTGTGAGCCAGCTGGGGGAGGGACAGACGGGGAGGAAGAGGGAAAGAATCCCAAGCAGACTCCACACTGAGCCCTGAGCCCAACATGGGGCTCGATCTGACGACCCTGAGATCATGACCTGAGCTGAAACCAAGAGCTGGACGCTTAACCAACCGAGCCACCCAAGCATCCTTGCACGGTTTGTAAGTTGAGATATAACTGACACGTAGCATTGTTAGTTTCTGGTGTACAACATAATGTTCCATATGTGTATATTGCAAAATGATCACAATTAAGTCTAGTTAACATCCATCACCATACATAACTACAATTTTTTCTTATGATGAAAACTTAAAAGATCTGCTGTTAGCAACTTTCAAATATACAGTAATTATTGACTATAGTCGCCATGCTGCACATTATACCCCCATGACTTACAACTAGAAGTTTACACCATTTGACCACCTTTACCCATTTTGTCCACACACCTGGCCCCACCCCAACCCCACAACCCTGGCCTGGTGTCTGCATATTTAAAGAATATGATAAAAATTAGAGAAGATCAAAAAGTACCAACCAAACTTGCTCAAAGGAATGAAAAAAACAAAACATTTTAGTAAATAAGACTATTTGTAAAGTTGTTCTCAACCTTACCAGGTTATTTTGGCTAGAAATAAGTAACAGGTGGATAACTTACACACTGTTTACGTGTAGTTTTTAAGAAGGTCAGAGTATTCACGAAGAACTTTCCAAGGGGAAACAAGCTGAAAGGTGGGAGCAGATAGTGAACAATTCCCCTTACACATAACTGAGAAGTGGTATGCTGAAACACACCACCATCAGAGCCAGGACCTTCACACCCGGACACTGTCAAGACCTTGAGACCTAAGGTGAAATGTGGAACCCCCTCAGGAAGCAGGATACCGGACTAGAGGGCTTCCTGAAGTCCTCTCTACCTCCAACACTCAGTCTTCTCTCAGTCCTGGGCAAGGAAGAATAGCCATAGCCATCTGGCCCCTCACCTGTTCAGGCTCACAGCCCTTTTCAACGAACCAGGTCAAAAAAGTTGAGAAGGGGCCTCATTCTTCCTGCACATTTTCTCATTGGTAAGAGTCTTCCTGGGGGTGTCTGAGTGGCTCAGTCAGTTAAGCATCTGCCTCTTGATTTTGGCTCAGGTCGTGATCTCAAGGTCGTGAGACTGAACCCCGCGTCAGGCTCTGCACTGCGCTTGGAGCCTGCTTGAGATTCTCTCTCCCTGTCCCACTGCCCCTTCCTGCAACTCCCTCTCTGCAAAAAAAAAAAAAAAGTCTTCCTGCTCAACTGAGGGTGCCTCAATCACCCACTGGGACAGAGAGACTTCTCACTGGGAGTGCAGGAACCATCACTGCCCCAGACTGTCCTATGATTTCAACTAGCCGCTGAACATCGCATACACTCTGATTACAAGTATACAATACTTAAAAAACATGAATATAAAGAGACCAAAACTAAATACAGAAAGACTTACATGTTGTCACATTGCTTTTATGCTTAATCACTTTTAAAGGTCTCATTTTACCAAAACCTACACTGCAAGCACACAGGTACTTCCCATATGTTTATTATAGTCACAGAAAGGAAAATGAGTGGTCCTCTCTTATCACTAACCATTCCCATTACCTGAAATGAAAGATGACACACTGAATTTGAATTTGTAGCAGCAAAGGAAGTCACCTCACCTACTAAATCTCAGCAAAATGTCCCAAAACACACTATGGTAGGCAGAATAATAGCCCCCAAAGAGATTCACATCCTCATGTATGGAACCTGTGATTGTTACCTTACCTGGCAGAGGGGACTATGCAGCCAAAATTAAGTTAAGGACCTTGAGATGGGGGAAATTCTCCTCAATTATCCAGGTAGGCCTGATCTAATCACATGGGTCCTTAACCTTTCCCAGCTGTGATCAGAGACCTACTACAGCATGGACGACGAGATGCAATATTGCTGGCTTTGCAGATGGAGCACGAGGGCTGCAAGCCAAGGAATAGGGGTGGCCTCTAGAAGCTGGAAGAGCCACGGAACAGATTCTCCCCTAGAAACCTCCAGAAAAGAACACAGCTTTGCTGACACACTGATTTTAGCCCAGTAAGACCATTTTGGACTTCAAAATACAGAACTTTAAAATAATTTGTATTGTTTTAAGACATTAAATTTGTGGTAACTTGTTACAGTAGGCATAGAAAACAAATACACATGGGGCGCCTGGGTGGCTCAGTCGGTCCAGCATCAGACTCTTGCTTTCGGCTCAGGTCATGATTTCAGGGTCTTGGGATCAAGGCCCACTTGGGGCTCTGCACTCAGCGCCAAGTCTGTTTGTCCCTCTCCCGCCCCCTCTGTCCCTCCTCCCCCCACTTTGTGCTCACTCTAAAATAAATAAAATCTTTAAAAAAAAAAAAAAAGGTAAAAAATAAACAACTTCTAACAATATGTGAAAGTATCTACAAAAGTGTAATCAGATTGCCCAAATATTTAGAGCAATGAGACATAAGTTATTTCTGCATGTATATTTCACTTTTTTAAAATTTGCACGTATTGTACTTCACTTCTATTTTTCTCCTGCTCTCATGAAAACTCTACCAATGAAAATGCCAAAGTGACAATTCTTTGAACTTTTTGTAGAAGGATGAACCATATCAACCAAGAAAATGAAAGAGGGTAACAGGAGCAACTGGAAAAAATCAGGAAACAATTATACCATGATTTTTAGAAAGTCAAACCTCAAAGCGTTTGCACTGTGTAATTCCCTTGTATCAAATGGATGCTACATTTTAATAAATAAGTCCTTCTAAATATTGACATTAAGAGCTTACTATTAATTTTTTTTAGATGTGATAATGGTAATATGGTCATATTAAAAAGACAGTGACTCAACCTTCTACAGATTTACACTCAAATATTTAAAAATGAAATGGTATGCTTATGATCTGCTTTAAAACAGCTGGGAGTGGGGACAGGAATGGATAAGGAAGTAGATGAAAGTAAATTAGCATGAGTTACTAATTGTTGAAGCTGGGTAATGGGTACATGGGGGATATTAAATTATTTCAATATTTAAACCTTTCTGTATTTAAAAGTTACAAAAACAAAGTCCTTGGACGCTATCATAATAATACAGATTCAATATATTTAACAGTTGAATGTCCTTCCTGTGACATTGCCCCCCTCAATTCTCTGCCACTCAAGCCACCTGCAGTTTATAGTTTAATCAAGTATTCTTTAATCCCCAACTCATTTTACCCTATTATCCTTAATTAAGGATAATTTCAGCAAGTCACTTAACCTATAAGAACCTGGTTCTTCATCTCCAGAATGGAAATATTTATACTTGGCCACTCTGAGTTGCCAAGAGAATTATCTAAGATAAAAATTACAAAGCAGAATAATCATTCTAGAAATCTATATATTCACAAATTTCATGCTCAGCAGCAACCATTCCCCTATTCCTATAGATCTCTTCCCTACCACCTCCAGTTCTTTCTTGCGCCCCCCACCTATAAGACCAAAGGCCTGGGGTTCCTCCATAAGATCACACTCCCCTCCACGGCCTCCATCCTCCATGTTTTCACAGCAGCTTCTCTCTACACACCCCTCCCTCCAACCTCTTCTCTCGCCTTTCAGAGGTCCCACTCCATCTACACCCCTAGTCCGTCCATTCTGTGTACCCCACTGCCGGCCCTATCACAATCACCCCATTACTCCTCTAACCCAGTTCAGTACTTTCTGCTGCTATCAGCTTTATCACCCCACTACTGCCACCAGCTCTCCAACACCTGGGCTAACTTCCCACCCTTTCGGTTAAAACACAATTGCTAGTTGCCAGGAAGTGGGAAAGGGGGAAATAAAGAGTGTTAATGTGTACAAGTTTCTTTTCTGGGTGATGAAAATGTTCTGGAATTAGATAGTTGCACAACCCTGTGAATATGCTAAAAAAAAAAACTGAGTTATACTTTAATTGTACGTACACTTTAAAGGGTGAATTTTATGGTATGTGAACTACTTCTCCATAACAATGTATACGTAAAAAAACAAAACACTGTTGCTCACCCTACCCATTTCACGCCCATTTTTCAGACGAACATCGCCCCATCTCCCGAAGCATCTATCTACCCGCTCTTCGGTATCCCCCCAACTCTTAACACTAGACTCGGACAGAGGTCCCTCTCACTCTTGACTAACACACTCCCTCATCCTCTAAGTGCCACTGTGCCCTGGAAGGGGGCGGGGGGAAGATGCGGGCAGCCCTCGCGGCCCAGGCACAGCCCCTCCAAGGTAGCCCAGGCCCCCAGTGGCAGGAAAGGACCCTCTCCACCGTCCCGGCGGAGCAGTCCTGCCGACGGGAGGGTGAGGGTGTCCGCAAACCCGCTCGGACGAGGGGCTGGGGGCCCCGCCGGGCTTCCAGGGCCGCTCCGCTGGGGGCGGCGCCACAGCCCACCTGTCTCAGCCGGAGGGCAGATCCGCTTCCAGCTCCACGGACACACGAGCGGTGGCACGGGGGATCGGAAGAAGCCGCCGTCGCCGCCGCAGCCAGGGTGGCGCACGCCGACTCAGGCCTCCATGTTTCCACGTCTCTGCGGCTCCGGCTCCAGCTCCAGCTCGGCCCCGGCTCGGCTCCCGCCCCGGCAGCGTCCGTGCGGAGGCCGGGAGGCGGGTAGAGAAGAGGGAAGCGGTCGAGAACGCGGCTGGGGACCGAACTGCCGGGCGCGCGCCGGCCGACGGTCACGTGGCGCACGGCGCGCAGACTTCTGGGAAATGTAGTCCTTCAGACGTTAACGCGTTTCTCCACCCTCATAGCGCGTCCAGGGCAACGGCAAAGCCACGTGGCAAATTCGAGAAGCGGCTAAACCCTCTTACCGATCGATCGGTGGATGGCTCACCCCACACCAGTGGTTCTGGTGGCTTAGCTTTGTTAAGGCCCCTGTTTATTCCAACTGGATAGCCATCCCAAAGTCAAGCAGTTCCTTTAGGAGTTCTGAAGAATTGGAAATAGGAAAATAATTTATCTTTTGGCGTGTTTTTACTTTTTATCTTTATCTTTATTCTTTTCAAACCCTTGTGTCAAGAGCTGACTTTCTGAAAGTAATTTTTAATGGAGGCAGATAGTAGGTCTATAACTAACTGCACTATTTATAGAAAAGTCAGGTCTCATAGGAAAGAGTATCAATATAGTGCAGTGCCCAAAGACTGGAACTTGAAGTCAAATGAGCTGAATGAAGTTACCAGACCGACATATGTCCTTGAGTTTTTCCCATCAGTTTCCTCTTCTTAAATATATACAAGATGATGCTAATTCTTCTCACACAGGGCTATTGCCAAATCAGTAACGATAATTAACAAGTCCCATTATGGGTTTCCTATGTGCTATGCACTGTTTCTCCAAATAACACTGAGATAGGTATCACTATTACTTCCGTTTTACAGTCAGTGTGTCAAATGTACTCTGAGAATTACCATACGGATCTTCGATATACTTTTGTAGCATCTGTTGCCAATAAATTCCCGAGCTTGCAGGATTATTTCAGGAAAACATACTAAAACACAAGGTACCTGGGAGCCTAGCCAAAAAGAGGAGGGCACTACTATGTAGCCATTGTAAAGAATACTAGGAATACCCGCTCATGATCTATCCAGTGGGGAACAGTATGTATAATATCCAATCTTCATAAATGAATTATGTTTATGTTTATTATATATGTGTATACACACACAGGGGAAAAGGCTAAAAGAATGTTAACAATTATAAACTTTGGGGAATGAGATCCTGTGTGATTAAATTCCGTTTTTCCCAGGGCACCTGGGTGGCTCGGCTCAGATCATGATCCCAGGGTCCTGGAATCGAGCCCCGTGTCGCTTTCCTTGCTCGGTGGGAAGCCTACTTCTCCCTCTCACAATCCCTGTGCTTGTGTTGCCTCTCTGCTGTCTCTCTGTGTCAAATAAATAAATAAAATCTTATAAATAAAATAAATTCAATTTTGCCTGTTTCCTATTTTTCCTGCGATGAATATGAGTTACATGCATAGTTTTATCATTTTTATTTTAAAATTTCAGTAAAAAGAGAGGCCCCAAAACCAAACTCAAAGTACTTCATATTTTTGCCTGTACCAAAAATCACACCCTCTATCTACCCCAAAATGATCTAGAAATAAATGTGAGCCTCTCTTCAGAACTAACTTTATAGACCGAGAAACAACTCATTCTACTTTGAGGCAAACATGTTATTAAAATTTAATATCCCCCTTCTTTAATATTTTTGGGATAACTTGACGTAAAAAGGGTCTTACCAGTGTTCCTCAGTAAATGTCCTAATGCTGCTAGGCAATCATCATAAATCAGAGTGTTAGGTTAGGAATGGTTTTCCCAGTATATGAAGCCTGACTTCACATACCTTTTATTGTACATGTAATGTGCTAAGTATTATCTTTGGTCACCATCTCTCAAGACTGCCAGAACCACTATCATGATAACTTTGACTGACTTGATTACAACAGTGTCTAGTTGCTGCAGAAATGCTAGCAGGAAAGTCGTGAAAACCCTTCACTAAATGCAGCTGGGTGTCCTAATTGGATCCTAGAACCAAAAAAAGGCAGTAAGTGGGAAAATTTATGAAATCCAAATGAAGTCTGGAGTTTAGTTAATAGTATTGTACCAATGTTTATTTCCTAGTTTTGACAAATTTGTTGCAGTTATGTAAGATACTAACATTAAAAGAAACTGGGTGGGGCGCCTGGGTGGCTCAGTCATTAAGCGTCTGCTTTCGGCTCAGGTCATGATCCCAGGGTCCTGGGATCGGGCCCTGGGATCGGGCCCTGAGTCGGGCTCCCCGCTCAGCGGGAGGCCTACTTCTTCCTCTCCCACTGCCCTTGCTTGCGTTCCCTCTCTTGCTGTGTCTCTCTCTGTCAAATAAATAAAATCTTTGAAAGAAAGAATGAGAGAAAGAAAGAAAGAAAGAAAGAAAGAAAGAAAGAAAGAAAGAAAGAAAGAAAGAAAAAGAAGGAAGGAAGGAAGGAAGGAAGGAAGGAAGGAAGGAAGGAAGGAAGGAAGGGAAACTGGGTGAAGGATATACAGGAACTCTCTGTATTTTGCAGCTCTCTGTATAGCTAAAATTATTCCATGTGGTAGGCAGAATAATGGTCCCCCTGAAGATAACCACATCCTAATCCCCAAAACCTAGGAATGTGTTAGGTTACATGGCAAAGGGTTGCAGATAGCATTAGGTTGCTATTAAGATGACTTTCAAATAGGGAGATTATCCAGGATTATCAGGGTGGGCCTAATATAATCACAAAAGTGAAAAATGAGAGGAAGGCAAAAGTCATAAATATGGCTCAACAACTGTATCAGGCTCCGCCCTCTACAGGGTGTCTGCCTGAGATTCTTTCTCTCCCTTTTCCTTTGTCCCTCCCCTACTCCTGCACTCTCACTCTCTCTAAAATAAATAAATACATCTTAAAACTAAATAAATATGGCTCTGTAAGAAGATCAAGTGATGCAATGTGAGGACCAGACATTGCTGGCTTTGAAGATGGCAAGAGAATGGGAATGTATGCAGTGACTTCTAGAAGCTGAAAAAGACAAGGAAACAGATTATCCCCTAGAGCCTCCAGAAGGGAACCCAGTCTTACCAATACCTTGATTTTAGCTCAGTGAGAATCGTGTCAGACTTCTGACCTACAGAACTATGAGATAATAAATTTGTGTTGTTTTAAGCCACTAAATCTGTGGTAACTTATTATAGCAGCAATACAAAATGAATACATTCAAAAATATCAAGTTTAATTAAGAAAGAAAACTTCAAAATGACTGCCTGTTTTCCCAACACCGTTTCGATCTGAGACTGTACCAATATTCATCCTACTTAGGAAGTAACTGTAAAGCAGAAAACGTACAAAGAAATAATACCTTGCCTTGGAAGGCATACAATTTTTATATGTTGCAGCAGCAGACTTATACCTTCCCAGCACATTTTGGTTAGACTATCATGAAAATCAACGATATCCAGAAATATGTTGAGTTACCCAGGAAAGCCGGTCAGGCAGTGAAATACTAAGCGAGGCATTGAAAGAAATTGCAGTCCTGCAGAAACTCTTCATGCCCCTCATTACTCAGAGACTTTCCAGAGAGACACTTAGAAGGAAGATTGGTGTTTCTAATTGAGGACATCCATTTGGTTCAATCATTCAACACGTATTTACTTAGCAATTCCGTGTGCACTGTGCTTCAGACGTGAGCCTGACCTCAAGAAGTTTAAGATCTAGTCGAGACAGGCATTATACAATTAAAAATTGGGTTAAATTGCCATGAAGGACAAGGTGAGCCAGCACAGCCTGGTATCCAGCCCCAAAAGAACAGCTTTTTGAGAAATAAGTGTGAAAATCAATCACCTGGGACTACCAGGACCAGAATTTTCATCAACATCTTACTAACAGGATTTACATCGGCAAAACTGAAATTTCCTTTGGTATTAAGACAAACAAAAAACAAACGCAGAACGGATCTAAATCAACAAGAAGATTGGGTGGCTCAGGCGGTTGGGCATCTGCCTTCAGCTCAGGTCGTGATCTCGGGGTCCTGGGATCGAGCCCCTTGTTGCATCGGGCTCCCTGCTCATCAGGGAGTCTGCTTCTCCCTTTCCTTCTGCCTCTCCTCCCACTGGTGCACGCACTCTCTCTCTCTCTCCCTCTCTCATGCTTACTCCCCCTCTCTCTCTCAAATTAATAAATTTTTTAAAAATATAAATAAATCAACAAGAAGTTATTCCAGAAGTGCTAAATGCCACCACAGCCTTTTAGGAATGTAATGGCTCCCCAAGCCATCAAATGGTCTTGATTATGGACACTGAGTAAACCTTTTACTACGGGCTGACTCTCTTTTTAGAACCTAAAGGGCCAAAAAGGACCAATGCCTAACAGAAGGCCACTCTACAAGCAAGATGGAGACTACCTAGAGATTATTGTTTCAAACCTGTTCGAAGAACAGTGCTCAGATTTTCAATGCCCTGAGAATAAAGAGCAGACTTTGGAGTCACATCTGTATTTAAGCCCTGGTTCCATAACTTATGAGCTGAAAGATTTTGGAAAGCTACCATCTTGGCCAGTTTAGGCTGCTTTAACAGAATACTGTACAGTGGGTAGTTTAAACAACAGACATATATTTCTCACAGTTCTGGAGGTGGGAAGTCCGCGCTCAAGGCGCTGAAAGATCCAGTGTCTGGTGACAGCATTTTCCTGGTTTGAGGATAGCATCTTTTTATTGTATCCTCACACGGTGGAGAAAGAGAGCTCCAGTTTCTTCTAATAGGAACACTTTTCTCAAAAAAAAAAAAAAAAAAAAAAAAACCTTAAAAAAATCAAAACACTTATATCATCATAGAGCCTCCATCCTTATGACCTGATCTAAACCTAATTACCTCCAAAAGGCCCCACCTCCTAATGTCACCCCCGTGGGTTTGGTTTAAAATACATGTCTTTTAGGGGACACAAACATGCAGTCCATAACAGGTACTTGACTTCTCTGAGCCTAGTTTTCTCTGTAAAAGAGGAGACAGTAATATCCCACTCACATCTCACAGGTGCTGTGAGCATGCCTTTTCTTAAAAGATTGTATTTATTTTTTTATTTTTTATTATTTTTTTTTGAGAGAGAGCAAGTAAATGAGCAGGGGGAGGGGCAGAAGGAGAAGGAGAGAGACAATCCCAAGCAGAGTCTGCGCTGAGCACAGAGCCCGACCTGGGGCTCAATCTCATGACTCTGAGCTAAAATCGAGTTGGACAGTTAACCAACTGAGCCACCCAGGTGCCCCACATGCCTTTTTTTAAAAAAATAAATGTTATTTCACCTGCCTAGTCCAGATGGTAATCAACTCACATGTTGTCATTGCCCGTCCCTGGGCCTTCCACTGAAGAGGGATATAGATTAACCAGAACTAGATCACCTGGTCAGGGCAGTCAGGTTGGTGAGACATCTGCAAGTCATGTCAGATACAGAACGGCTGGAGGAACTGAGTATGAACAACCAGACTAAGACTTGAGATAAGTAACTGTTCTCAGGAGGCCTGACCAGACTGATTTTGTGTCGCCCTGGAGAACCAAACTGGGACCAAAGGTTTGAAGTGATAGGATACAGGTTTCAGCTCCATATAAAAACTTACTGACAAGGATATCGGTACTAGCAAAGAGCAATTCATGTTATAGGCTGTTTATTATGAGCTGTGCACTGTTATTTTATTTAAATCTCCAAACAAGGGGCGCCTGGGTGGCTCAGTCGTTCGTTAAGCGTCTGCCTTTGGCTCAGGGCCCGATCCCAGCACTCTGGGATTGAGCCCCGCATCGGGCTCCCCGCTCAGCAGGAAGCCCGCTTCTCCCTCTCCCACTCCCACTGCTTGTGTTTCCCTTTCTCGCTGCCTCTCTCTCTGTCAAATAAATAAATAAAAGCTTTTAAAAAAATAAAATAAATCTCCAAACAACCCTGCGAGAAAAGGGTTGATGCAGAAACTGCACTAAATGACTTGGAAAGCACTTCACAATAGTTTGTTAACTGGAAGTGAGCTTACTGATAACAAAATTGTCTACCTGGAAGAAACAGGAGATTCCAATCCCTATACAGGTGTTCAAGCTGAGTCCGGTTGAACAGGTAGTCCGAATTACAACTGGGGAGCACCTGGGAGCCTCAGTCGGTTAAGCATCTGCCTTCAGCTCAGGTCATGACCCCAGGGTCCTGGGATCCAGCCCCTGCTCAGCGGGAAGTGGGCTTCTCCCTCTCTCTTCCCTTCCCCCCAACCGCTTGTGCTCTCGCTCGCTGTCTCTCAAATAAATAAATAAAATCTTAAAAAAAAAAAAAAGAAAAGAAATTACAACAGGGAAGGAGCATTGCCAATTCACCAAGTCCCTTGATTGGAGAAAGGAGGAGCTGAGGACCAGGGATGTGCGATGATTCGGAGGAGGACACACAGCCAGCAAGCTGATGACCGAGGGGAGCGGCCTCTGAGGCCTTACCGAAGCCCCAGCGATGTCAGCTGTTAGCGGGCTGTCAGACACCATGGAGAGTGCTGATGACTCAAAAGGCAGTGACTCCACAGTTCCAGGCTGTCACTTGGCCAAGTGAGCAGCCACGCAATTACCTCTCCAATTCCTCCAACCCCTCCTCTAGCTCAGCGACACATCTGTGCCCCAGACTCCCTGGTCATCTTCCCTTCTCCTGAGTTCCAAGGACGAGCCTGGGGAGAAGGGCGTGGGCCAGCGAGACCATCAGGGTTCCCGACTGCTTCCCCCCCCAGAGGAGATGTCCTCCACTGTGCTGCCGGAGAAATGAAGCTAGAGGACGAGGTGCCCTGTGCAGTTGTCACTGTCTCCTTCCCATTCTGGGGACAAATCAGGATGAGTCACAAACTAGTACTAGTTAATGAATTCATCTGGAAAACAGCTACCCGAGCCAGGCACGGTTCTAAGGTTGCAGGTGTAGTAACTCACTGGTCATTCCGACCCTCCAGAACAAGTACATTATCACCCCCATGTTATAGTCCAACATGAAATAAACTTCCCAACATCACAAAATTGGCACATGGCGATTCGAACCCGACCCCAGGCAGTCCGGCTGCGGAGCCCACGCTTCCTCGCCGGAGAAGGCCGCCTGAGCTCTTTTTGCCCACGCCAGCAGTACGTGAAGGTCCACACTGACTTCCCCAGAATTGTTTTCTTTCCAACTAAAATGGACTGCGATGCCTGGTGTGTTAGTTAGGGCTGCTGTGACAAAGGACCACAAACTGAGTGATTTAAACAATAGAGATTTATTGTCTTGCAGTTCTGGAAGGCCAGAAGTCCGAAATCAAGATGTTGGCAAGGTTGGTTCTTCCAGAGGCCTTGAGGGGGGACCTGTTCTGTGCCTACCAGCTAGCATCTGGTGGTTTCCTGGCAGTCTTTGGAGTCCCGTGGCTTGTAGAAGGGTCACCCCAATCTCTGCCTTTGTCTTTTCATGGTGGTCTCTCTGTGTGCGTCTATGTCCAAATTTCCTTTTTGTAAGAATACCAGTCTATTGGATTAGGATTCACCCTAATGACCTCATTTTAACTAATTCCATCTGCCATGACCCTACTTGCAAATAGGGTCACATTCTGAGGTACTATGTTGGGACTTCAACACAGAAATTGTGTGTGCGTGGGGGGGTGCGTGACATTATTTAATCCATAACGCTGGGTACAAACAATCCTAAGGAGGTTTGAAGAAATGTAACTGATCTCAGAGGACATGGTCAGACTTATTGGTGCCAATGAACCAAGTTAGGTAAACGTTGTCTTAACACACACATCATGTTTTGTAGAAGGATGTAATTATACAATAATGAGACTGCCGGCCTCACCAGGCAGAGTGAATCTCCCAGAAGCCACCAGCATGAGCCTAGACTTAGGACCTCATCTATGCTATCCTGCCATTGTGTGGAGAATGGGGATGGGGATATCTAGGGGAAAGAGCACAGGAGAGCAGGGACCCAAACCTCCAAACCCTCCACTGGGTCACCAGGTGTCAGAGTGGTGGCTTAGCTGTTGGAAAAGGTCACTTAAACTGCCCTTTCACATGCTACTAAATATCAGGGAGAGATATCCAAGTTAATTTGCTGGTTTAGCATTTGGTGATTTCTAACTGGGTTTTTTTTTTTTTTTCAATTTAGTTCCAAAACATTTAGAAAATGTGTTCCCCAAGGTACCCTGGGAGGTGGCAGCGTGCAAGGAGCTCACCATCCTGTGAAAGACTCAGCGGGTGCCCAGCTATCTGTAGCCCAAGGTCACCTGAAGGAGAACCCCTGAAAGCAGCCTGCAGGGCAGAAGGACAAGAGACCCTCTGAAAGGAAGAAAGGAAAGGCTTCCCAGAGGTTGTGATATTTAAACAGGGCTAAAAGGATTCTGGGGGCGCCTGGGTGGCACAGCGGTTAAGCGTCTGCCTTCGGCTCAGGGCGTGATCCCGGCGTTATGGGATCGAGCCCCACGTCAGGCTCCTCTGCTATGAGCCTGCTTCTTCCTCTCCCACTCCCCCTGCTTGTGTTCCCTCTCTCGCTGGCTGTCTCTATCTCTGTCAAATAAATAAATAAAATCTTAAAAAAAAAATAAAATAAAATAAAAGGATTCTGGTACCAATTTCCAGTGTATGGGCGAGAGGTTTCCCCATATCACCAAGCAATTCTGACACCAGCTGGGTGTCCTGTAATTCAACTCTGTTCTGATGCTATCTACCTGGAGAGAGCATCAGATGTCACAGGTTGAGTGCTCAGTCCCACAACATGCCCTCCCAGTCCCCCTTCAGATGCCAATCCCAAGCCCAGGTTGTGCTTCTAACCCAACTGGCGATGAAGCAAATGATCCCATGACCCCCTCCTTGGGTTTAATTTGTTAGAGCGGCTCAGAGAACTCAGAGAAACATTTTACTTACTAGTAGAATGATCACTGATTTATTGTAAAAGGACACAGGAACAGCCAGATGGAAGAGGGGCAAAGGACAGGGTTCGGGGAAAGGGAGACGAGCTTCTGTGTTCTCTGTACGAGTACCATTCTCCCGCACCTCCACATGCGTTCACCAGCCCAGAAGCTCTGCAAACCCATCTTTTGGGGGGTTTTATGGAGGTTTCAGTAAATAGCCAGGATTGATTAAATCATCGGTCTTTAGCGATTGACTCCACCTTCAGCCCCTCCCTCCTCCTGGGAGGTCCGCAGCGTGGAATTGGGGTAATCCTGTGGTAGGGTCTCCCAGCAAGCAGCCCACATCCTAAGGTGCGGTTCAAAATACATCATTAACATATCAAAACACATCTTCTTCACTCTGTTCAAGAAGGAAATTCCAGAGTTTTAGGAGCTGTGTGGCACAAATGTGAAGACCGCATATATATTAATTATAAATCACAGTATCACAGGAGCCAACCCATCACAGGTTCCCTGCCCCAAACACTTGCCAATGGACCCCGAAAGGCACACAACCCTCTGCTATTAAAGACCATCAAAACACAAAATTTCCTAAAAAGTGCTAAGTGAGGGATTCACAAAATGTAGAACCTTTTCCTATGACACACTCATCAGGATTAAAAGAGCATGGGAAGGAGAAGAGTAAGGAATTTTTACTTTTTATAATATACATACACTTTGAAATCAAAATTTTTTTGAAAGAGCATTCATTATTCATTCCACAAATATTGATTATTCTGGGCCAGGCACTGTTATAGGTGCATGGGGTTCAGCATATACTATTCTTAATAAAAACTAAAATAAAATATAAACATTGAGGATAACAGAGGAGTAGGCTTTGAAGGACTGTTCGTGTGTTAATTTCACTTCTTTTCCTTCAATATGTTTAAAGTCTATTTTCAAAGTCAACAATAAAAAAGTCACCATAAAGAAAATCTAGGATGGCTTTTCCTGGAAGCAGCCTGAGGTGTTCTCTGAAAATGGTTTGCTATTCACTTGACCCAGAAACCCTACGAAATCATGCAAATCAAGAGGTTCCAATCTTCGTGGTCACTTGAAGAACACACGTGAAACTGCTCAGGCCATCAAGGGTATGCAGGTCCGAAAAGCCACCAAGCATCTGAAAGATGGCACTTTGCAGCAGTAACGTGTACCATTCCGTTGCTCCAACGGGAAGTCGGCAAGTGTGCCCAGGACAAACAGTGGGGCTGGACACAGGGTCAGTGACACAAAGAGAATGCTGAAAAATGCACATGCTTAAAAATGCAGAGACTAATGATGAACTTAAGGGTTTAGAGGCAGACTCTCCGGTCACTGAGCACATCCAGGAGAACAAAGTCCCTAAGAGGAGGCGTAGAACGTACAGGGCTCATGGTCGGATTAAGCCATACATGAGCTCTCCCTGGACGTTGGGATGATCCTTCCTGCAAAAAAGACCAGATTGTTCCTAAGCCAGAAGAGGAGGTTGCACAGAAGAAAAAGAGATCCCAGAAGAAACTGAAGAAACAAAAATTGATGGCCAGGGAGTAAATTATGCATAAAATAAATACAAATAAAAGTTTTTAAAAAATCTAAGATGAGGGTGGTGAGGAGGGATTTTTATACTATCTGCATTAAAACACTTTTTTATGTTAAAGATTATATCAATGTATTATTTGTAGAATAACATTACATTAAGATTTAGGAAAGACGCATTAGGAAGTGAAAAGTTTTGGAGAGCTGACCCATGCTGCTGCTATCTCTTTTTTAAATTGTGAAACCTATCATACATGAAAAGAAATATATAAGTGACACAGTTTAAAACTAAGAATAATGTGAAAGCCACAACCCAACTAAGAAACAGAATAGGAACAATATCCCAGGAGTCCCCTCCGTACTTCTCGATCGCATGTCTCCCCAGAAAGGGAACCACCATCTTAACTTCTCTAATAATTCTCTAGACTTTCAGAATAGCTTTACCACCTTTGCATCCCTTAGTTTTGCCTGTTTTTGAACTATATAAAAACAGAATCATTCAGTAGGTGTTATTCTGTGACTTGTTTTTTTCTTCTAGGATTCTTTTTGAGATTTACCCATGTGGATGCATACATCTAAGAATTCACTATCTAAATGAATTCACTTTTTTATTAACTTGCCTATAGTAAACTGACAAACGTTAAGGATATATCTAAGTCTTTACCTACCAACATATCTGTGTAACTACCACTCACCTCAAGATATAGAACATTTCCAGGCGGCACCTGACGGGCTCAGTCAGTAGAGTGTGCAACTCTTGATCTCAGGGTTGTATGTTTGAGCCCCATGAGATTACTTTAAAATCTTAAAAAAAAAAAAAAAAAAAGATATAGAACCTTTCCAGAGCAGTAGAAAGCTCACTTGTTCTCCTTTCCAATTAATATCCCTCAGAAGTAACCACTATTCATACCTTAAGCAACACAGATGACTTCTGAGTTGACTCATTTCTCATGTTGGGTAGAATTCTAGTATCGGCATACTTTGTAAATTTGGCTATCAAATAGTTGCTGATTGGCTCTGGGCCAGGTGAACTAAGCAAGGATGTCCCATCATTTCATTAGCCGCAAATTATATTATCCCACAGTTTACATGATGGAATTTTTTGAACCCCACTTAGAGCATTATAACAGGGCTTATTCATACTAATTTATTAATCCTTCCTATTTTAGATAGACTTCTTGTGGGTTGTTTTGTTTTGCTTGGGCTATTACATAAGCAGGCTTTTAAGAATATTCTTGTATGGCTACTGATACACAGTACACAGTTTTCTCTGGAATCTAGACTATAGGAATGTAAACTCTAGGAGTGAGTGTATATGTGTGTTCAACTTCACCAGATAATGCCAGATTCTTTCCCAAAGTTGTTGTACCAATTTACACTCCCACCAGCAGTTTATAGGAACCCCTTCTGTTCATCATCCCAATGCCTGGTCTTCAACTTTAAGCATTCTGGTGGTTTCTCGTTGTAGTTTTAAATTTGCACTTCCCAGCCGAAACGTGTGTTTCTATATATTTATGGCCCTTCTTCTTCTTCCTTTTTTTTTTTAAAGATTTTATTTATTTATTCGACAGAGATAGAGACAGCCAGCGAGAGAGGGAACACAAGCAGGGGGAGTGGGAGAGGAAGAAGCAGGCTCATAGCAGAGGAGCCTGATGTGGGGCTCGATCCCGTAACTCCGGGATCACGCCCTGAGCCGAAGGCAGACGCTCAACCGCTGTGCCACCCAGGCGCCCCTATAGCTCTTCTTCTATGAAATACACTATTTATTTAATTCCTTTCCTCTTCCCCTCCACCTGAAATTATTTCTAGCCATCCAACTTGGGGTCAGAAAAGGCTGAGTAGCTCTTTATTTTTTTTCCTTCACATTAGCCAATCGATGGCCAATTTTTTTTTAAAGATTTTATTTATTTATTTGAGAGACAGTGAGAGTTAGAGAGAGAGAGAGGGCATACACACAGAGGGAGAGGGAGAGAGAGAGGCAGACTCCCCACTGAGCAGGGAGCCCGATTTGGGGCTCGATCCCAAGACCCTGGATTCATAACCCGAGCTGAAGACAGATGCTCAACCGACTGAGCCACCCAGGTGCCCCATGAGTAGCTCTTTAAATTTCAAGATTATAAACTCTTCAGTGATTAAAACCAGTGAAGCCTGGGTGTACTGATAGGTGCATCCAGATCCAAAACAGATTCCCAAGTAATTGAAGGACTAGAATCCTTAGTCAGGAAAAGGGACAAGTGTAAAAGGCAGACTTCTAAGATGGTGCCTCTAGATCCCTGGCCCCTGATATACACACACTTTCTCCCAAACACCAATCAAATACTAACCTAGGCACTGATGTTGAAGGGATTTTGCAGATATAATTAAGGTCCCAAATTAGTTGACCTTAAAAGAAATCATTTAGGCAGGTCTAATTTTTTTTTTTTAAGATTTTATTTATTTATGTGACAGAGAGACAGCCAGCGAGAGACGGAACACAGCAGGGGAGTGGGAGAGGAAGAAGCAGGCTCCCAGCGGAGGAGTCCGATGTGGGACTCGATCCCAGAACGCCAGGATCACGCCCTGAGCCGAAGGCAGGCGCTTAACGACTGCACCACCCAGGCGCCCCTAGGCAGGTCTAATTTAATCACAAGAAGATTAGAAATCAGAGAGACACCCTCTGGCTGCCCTGGAAGAAAGTGAACACCCATGTTGTAAGCTGTCTATGGAGGCCACATACCAAGGGCTACAAACAGCCTCTAGGAGCTAAGAGTGGTTGCCAGCTGACCAGAAGGAAAACCAGGACCTGCCCTGCAACAGCAAGTGGATTCTGCTGACTGGGAACCCAGATGAGAATTGCTGACCTGGCCAACATCCTGTTTGTAGCCTAGTGAAACCCTGAGCAGAGAATCCAGCCATACCACATCAATTTCTGACCTACCAAAACTGTGAGGTGATGAATTTGTGCTGCCTTAAGCCACTAAATTTGTTTTTGTTTTGTTTAAAGATTTTATTTATCTGTCAGAGAGAGAGAGATCGCACAAGCAGGGGGAGCGGCAGGGAGAGGAAGAGGGAGAAGCAGGCTCCCCGCTGAACAAGGAGCCCCATGTGGGACTTGATCCTAGGATCCTGGGATCATGACCTGAGCCTAAGGCAGTCGCTTAACTGACTGCGCCACCCAGGCGTCCCTAAGCCACTAAATATGTGATAATTTGTTAAGCGGCAACAGAAGAGGAACACACCAAGGAAGTATGAAACTTCACCTGCTGAATTACAGTTCAGGAGTAGGACCTCTGTCTATAGCTGCAGGTGTGCAATGCATAGGTCTAAGGGCATCGTTTACATTGTTGTCCATGGAAATGGTGCCCTCTGAAATTGATAGTGCACACTCAGCACAACTATACATAGCAATCCTACAGGAGACCCCACTCTTGCCCTGTTCCAGCATCTTGGCTACCTCCCTTAACTATAGTAGAAATGAGAGCACTGGTTTAGATATACTCCAAAATCCCTACCAGTTCAACATTTGGAGTGTTTAGTGTATTTTGTGACTACTCTACCACACAGTGACCCTTCAGTTTCCCTACAGTTTCTTACCTTCTTAATTTTAACCTCTTGCTTCACTTAAGTTTTCCCATTGTCTTTGCTTCTTAAGAAGCTGCCACCATGTCAATGAATAAGGCTTTGAGGTTGGAAGCCAGTAGCTCCCTGGAGAGGAAACTAAGAGGAACCTTCTCCACTTTGAATTATGAATGCACTCAGGACATTTAGCTTTAGAGAGTTCAGAAGGCTTAAGATCAGTGGTTAAAAAAGTTTTTTGGGGGGGTGCCTGGGTGGCACAGTCGTTAAGCATCTGCCTTCGGCTCAGGGCGTGATCCCGGCGTTCTGGGATCGAGCCCCACATCAGGCTCTTCTGTTGGAAGCCTGCTTCTTCCTCTCCCGCTCCCCCTGCTTGTGTTCCCTCTCTCACTGGCTGTCTCTCTGTCAAATAAATAAACAAAATCTAAAAAAAAATAAAAAGAGTTTTTTTTGATCCTGTCAGTCTGTCGAAAAGACCAGCCGGCCAGTGGTAGTCACTTTGAGGAAGTGCTGACTCCCCTGTGTTTCCTAGGGAGGCAGCTTAGCAATGAAGAAAATGTGACAAAAACCGAGTCTTTCAGGTGAGCCTTGAAGAATTAGCTGGGAAAATGAGCCTGTCTCACCAAGAGACCAGAAGTGCTATTAAAATGACCTAAGGCAAAAATAAGCCACTGAAAACTAGGTCAGTCAGTCATGCTGGTGCAAGGAGAGCAAAATTGAAACTTGAAAACAGGCCCACACACACTGCTCAGTGCACACTCTCCTCTCCACTTCTGCTCAGTTACTCCCACTGAGGTCTTACCAGTCTCAGCAGCTGTCATTGCTCCAGAAGGGATCAGTATTTTAAGACCTAAGAGGATAGTTTTGAAATCCTGGACTCTCCACATAAAATCTTTAAACTCTGTGTTCCTATTTCTTTGTATTTCAAGGTTTTCTAAGAATCAGATGAGATCATGTGTGTGAAACACTCTTGCACAGTGCCAGGTATACGTATTTAACAGATAGAAGCTTTTACTAGAAAGGCACCCCTGAAACATGACTGACAGATGGCAGGGCTGGTATTTTGGGAAAAGAGAACCCTTGTGCTGTATAGAACAGTGGCTACCAAATCCAGTCCAAGGGTAGGTGATAAGTTTTCACCAATAAACTATAAAAAGAAGAAAAATGAAGGGGTGATTAGGTGGCTCAGTCGGTTAAGTGTCTGACTTTGGCTCAGGTTGTGATCTTGGGGTCCTGGGATCAGCCCCGTGTGGAGCCCCGCATGGGGCTTTGCACTCAGTGGGAAGTCTGCTCCTCCCTCTCCCTCTGTCCCTCCCCCCGCTTGTGAGGGCTCTCTCTCAAATAAGTAAAATCTTTAAGAAAAAAAGAAAGAAAAATACAGACAAAATAGTGAATTTTCCATAAAAATTTTTCATAAATTTATTTCAATTGATGGGCTATTGTTTTCCTTTATTCTCATGTTCTTTTTCATTTTTTTGGTGTCAAAATGTCTTATGAAATAAGGGTGATAATACATTATGCCTCTTATACTATTCTTAGTGCGCCAAATAAAGTTGTCAACTGTGTATCAGTCCTCCCAACCCTTTTAAAAACATTTTTTTTTTTTTACCAGTATGTAAAACACAAGACTGGGAACCAGTGCTTGAGTGCGAGGCTGTTAGAAGGGGCGAAGGCCTCAGAAGACCAGTAATTCCAAGGCAGGTGGGTTTACATGAACTGGCATGATCCAGGGGACTTTTCAAAATTATTCATACTCAACCTTGAAGGATATTGAATTAGAAAACTGGTGTGCGGGGCGCCTGGGTGGCACAGTGGTTAAGCGTCTGCCTTCGGCTCAGGGCGTGATCCCAGCGTTATGGGATCGAGCCCCACATTAGGCTCCTCTGCTATGAGCCTGCTTCTTCCTCTCCCACTCCCCCTGCTTGTGTTCCCTCTCTCACTGGCTGTCTCTATCTCTGTCTAATAAATAAAAATAAAATCTTTAAAAAAAAAAGAAAAGAAAACTGGTGTGCTACAGAAAATGAGAGCATAAATGAAGAAAGGGGACGTGGGATCCAGGAATCAAGAGCTCCAGCACAGGAGTGATAAAGGAAAGTCCCAAGAATTGCCCCTGCGCACCAAGCCTCCACACCAACCAGTCAGGAGAGGAAGTGCATCAGGAGAAAAAGGTAATTAATAACTCCAGGAAACCAATGCTCGTACGGGAAAGGAAACACAATCAGGCTACAGCAGTCCCCCCCTTATCTGTGGGGAGATATGTCCCACGACCCACAGTGGATTCCTGAAACCGTGGGTAGCACCGAACCCTAGATGTATTGTTTTTTCCTACACATACATACTTATGACAAAGTTTGATTTATAAATCAGACAGTGGGGGTGCCTGGGTGGCTCAGTCGGTTAAGTGTCTGCCTTTGGCTCAGGTCATGATTCCACGTCGGGGTCCCTGCTCAGTGGGGAGTCTGCTTCTCCCTCTCTCTCTGCCCCTCCCCCCAGTCGTGCTCTAATAAACAAAATTTTTAAAAATAAAAACTTAAATCACAGTAAGAGATTAACAGTAATACTGTAACAAGTTGTGAACGCGATCACCCTCAAAATACCTTACTGAACCGTACCACCCTTCTTGTGATGACGTGAGGATAACATGCCCACCTGATGAGCTGAAGTGAGGTGGAGTTGTTGGCACTGTGACCGGACCATGCATCTGGAGGATTACCGGCTGCTAGACCTCGGATGACCGCAGGTAACAGAAGCCGTAGAAGCCGGAGATACGGGGAGACTGCTACAGGCCCGTACCCACACAGTGGGGAGTCCCTGCATGCTCACTGTATTAGTCAAGTGTCCCAGAAAGCAGACGGCATCCTCGAGATAACGTAGTAACCCAGAGCCAGCAGTAGCAGATGCTATCAGCCCTATCAGGCCCAAAAGAACAAGGGGAGGGAGAGGTCAGTGGAAACCAAAAGGAGTCACATGCAGTTGACTAACTTGAGGTTGCAGGGACTTTGGTGGAGGAACATAATTGACCTGAAGAGGACCTGAAGGGAGGCAGCCCAGGGAATAAATACCCTGACCTCCCAACCTTCCTTCCCTTCCTCCTGCCTTCCCACCCCCCGCTACAGATCCCCACTGGCAATACCCAACAGAATCCAGAGGCCAGGGGAGTCTGTTGATGTAGTTCACAGAGTTTCTTGGGCAGCAAAGTAGGGTACAGGCAGCAGCTCTGGAGGGGAAAATGGAAGGCAGCTGGCGCGCCCATAATGATATACTAATTAATGACAACCCAATTTTACCAAAGCATATCAGGAAGTGTGAGAGAAACAGAGGGACTTACAGTGCACGACAGCTGCATCTGAACCATGGCAGAAAGTTGGTAAGTGTTGACAACTCCAAAAAT
Organism: Ailuropoda melanoleuca; assembly: GCF_002007445.2. NCBI lineage: Eukaryota > Metazoa > Chordata > Mammalia > Carnivora > Ursidae > Ailuropoda > Ailuropoda melanoleuca. The sequence goes on from NC_048231.1 coordinate 82,141,749, forward strand.
AACAGTATATATGCATGTATTATTTAGAAATATGGAGATAATACAGAAGACACAGCAACAACTAAATGAGTAACGCCTTTGGGGACTAAGGGAGTTTGGACATTATAAGCCTTACAATATTATGATTTTTAAAAAATTATATATTTAATAAAAACAAATTGAGAAAGTTGCTAGAAGGGTACCTGGATGGCTCAGTCAGTCAAGCGTCTCATGATTTCAGCTCAGGTCTTGATTTCAGGGTCACGAGTTCCAAGCCCCACACTGGGCACCACACCTAGCATGGAGCCAGCTTAAAAAAAAAAAGTTGGTAGAAAGCTACACGGAAAACTAACAGTGGTTACATCTGTGGAGCTAGAATAAAGGTAGAGAAAGAACATTAACTGTTCATTAAACTTGCTCTTGCATTCTTTTACTATGAACAATTTTTTAAAAAGAATTTAAGTAATCTCTGCACCCAACATGCGGCTTGAACCCACAATCCCAAGATCAAGAATTGCATGCTTCACTGACTGAGCTAGCCAAGTGCCCCAACATCTCCTATTTTTATAATATAGTTTTTATACCTTAAAAAAAAACCTAATCAGAGGCTATTCTATGCAAAAAAACCCCACCACAACCTAATCAACTGAATATAGTTGCTAAAGGGGATTTATTATCTTATCCTTCAAGTGGGTTGGAGCAGAAAAACTGAAAGCTGCTGATTTGTATCAAATGAAATCCAGGATGAATGAATGACTTGACCACACACACAGCTTTACAGAAACTCAGGACCCAGGACTTCAAGGGCAGGAATCCCTTCTAACCTCTCCTTCTAATCCCATAGGGAATAAATATATACAATGTAAAGATAAGACTCCTCATCTTCGAATATTTATACATCCCTACACTAATGTGAAGAAGGCCAGCGATGAAAGACCACATGGACACCCAGAACAGCAACGAACCACCCAGTCCTGTGTTAAAAACCACTAAACTTTGGAGTGTCTTGGTATGCAACAACAATGGATACAATCTACTCTTTAAAAAAAGAAAAAGATTGTTTTTTCCCAACTATCCAGATGTTATCACACTATAATTCTGCTTTCTGACGTGGCAAAGAATGTTCGTTTCAAACATTTTTTTTTTAAAGATTTTATTTATTATTTGAGAGAGAGGGAGCAGAGGCAGAGGGAGCGGAGGCAGAGCGAGAAGGAGATGATGTGGGGTTCGATCCCAGGACCCTGGGACCACGACCCAAGCCGAAGGCAGACGCCCAACCAACTGAGCCATCCAGGCGCCCCTAAATATTTAAACTATAAAGGAAAAAAGAACCACAAACTAAACTGAATATTTAATATACTTTGTAAGAACAGAAGGAATGCAACAAGAATTAGAATTTTGTAATATACATTAGGTATTTCTGTAAAAGGTATTCCATTTTTCAAAGGCGCTTCCCCGATTTCCCTCTTTTCTATTTTCCTCAGAGCAATACACAGTAATTACTACTCTCATAAGTAGGTTGCTCCATTGTACTGGACAGTAATTATATCTTTATGTTTCAAGTCCTCATCATCTCCCCAAACCCCCTCTCCTTCCTCCGCACAGTCTCACTGCACTGTTTCACAGTAACATTGTACTCTGCTCAAATTCAAAGAGCCTGAACAAAAGCTAGAGGCCCAACGATTTCTGAGTACTGATTTAGTAGCAGTGTCTACTGGCATAAACCTTCTATTTATTCATAACTGTGGAAATAGAAATGGAAGCTACTTTAATGAAATAGGAACTCAGGAATGAGATCATTAAATATAACTGAACACATTTTAAATATATATATCATGTATTTCCTGATTAGTATCAGGTAAGTATCTAAGCTATCTATCCCAATAAATTCTGGTCTCAGAGAAAAAGGTCAGAGACAATTACACGCAAGGTGCTTCATATTATCAGGTCCATTTTTAAAACAATGAGATCCTTTGAACAATCACTTTAGTCTTTCTTTTTATCAGAGATTTCCGTTGGTCCTTTTGTTGGTAATCCATTTATGTCTGTGCCCTAAAATTTAAAAAAACCATTTTAGATATTATTACAACCCATTATAAGAAATCTTCTCTTCAAAAATCAACAACAAATTTCAGAATGAAAAAACTCTGCTTCCAGAAATGTGCAGGGCAGCTAAGTTAGTACACAACACAGGTGAAGCTGAACTTAACAAGAACCAATGCAAAAAACAGAGTTGTCCAAACATTCATTTTAAAAATCACTTCCTTTTGTTTTTTTAAAAATCTCTATGACCCTTCCAACTAAATTTCTTACCAAAGTTATCAACCAGTGAAACTGACATATTTTAGTATCATCTCCTCTTGTCCATTAGCTATTTACTATTACTCTTACCAGCCAAGAAATAAATATTGGTTATTATCTTGGCTATAAGGAACAAACACACTAATCAGAAGTCTAGTTTAAAACCTTCGCTTAAACCAAACGTTAACTACTTAAAAAACATCCCAAACCCCTCATTTTATTTGTTTATTTTTTAAAAGATTTTATTTATTTATTTGAGAGAGCGAGCAAGTGTGTGCTCCAGAGAGTACAAGCCATGGGGCGGGGAGAGGGAGAGGCAGACTCCCTGCTGAGCAGGGAGCCTGAGGCAGGACTCAATCCCGGGACCCTGGACCCGAGCCAAAGGCAGATGCTTAACCCTCTGAGCCACCTAGGCACCCCCAAACCCTTTATTTTAAAAAAAAGAAATTAAGCCTAAGCACCTGGGCAGTTCAGTTGGCTGAACATCTAATTCTTGATTTAGGCTCAGGTCACGGTCTCAGGGTCGTGAGAAAGAGCCCCACAAAAGGCTCGATGCCGAGCGTGGACGCTGCTTGGGATTCTTTCTCCCTCTGACCCGACCACATCCCCCAGTCAGTACTCTCTCTAAATAAATAAATAAAATCTTAAGGAAAAAAAAAGTAAAGAAAAAAGAAATTGAGATACATTAATGAAGCTTCTGGTTCCCAGAACTTGCGTTTCCAAAGGCAAGTATTTTCCCCCGACTGTACCCCACTCCTCACCTGCCCTTCTTCAAAGTATTTTAATGTTCTTACCTTGCAGTCTACTTTGCCTTTGTTTTTATCGTGAGATTCTCGAAGAGTTTTTCTAGGCCACATCCGACTAACAAAGGGGGAAATCAGAGGGTATATGTACGGCTCCAGGAACTTTTTGTAGATCCAGAGCAGAATCGGGATGACGATGCAAGGAATGCACACCATCCTTCCAGGCTGGAGCTCCTGAACTGCTGACAGGCGCAAAAGACAGATCAGTGCATTGGCGATGGATGACTGAAGGCATTGACCTAGATGAAGATAACTCAAAAGGACTATTTCTACACTAAAGGAAAAACCGAAATCACGTATTAGCTAAAATTTAGCACAAGTCTACTGGGGCGCCTGGGTGGCACAGCGGTTAAGCGTCTGCCTTCGGCTCGGGGCGTGATCCCGGCGTTGTGGGATCGAGCCCCACATCAGGCTCCTCTGCTGTGAGCCTGCTTCTTCCTCTCCCACTCCCCGTTTGTGTTCCCTCTCTCTCTGGCTGTCTCTGTCTCTGTCAAATAAATAAATAAAATCTTAAAAAAAAAAAAAAAAGCACGAGTCTACTAAATAAAAACGCTGCTCTCTGTAAAGGAGTGAGAGGTGCTAGACATGACAATAACAGTGAGGTGCCTGCCTCCAAACCTCTCCCGATCGCTGCTTCCCACCCATAAACGTGAGGGTAAAGGAAGGACACTAACTTTTGCTGGGTACTAGGCAGTCCAGCCCCTGGCCTTTATCAACTCCTGTAATTCTCAAGAACTACAGCCTCATCCTCTCCAGAGACTGACGGTATTGATTAGCTAAACCTCCAAGGCTAAGGACAAATCCTCTAATAAAGAGTTCACTAAGGTGTCACTGTGGAAGACCCGTACACTGCAAACCACCTGGACCTTCCCAGGCAAAAACTCTCCTTTGATATATTTGCTTTCTTCTTTTTAGTAGCAATTAAGGTAAAATTGAGTAACAAAAATATTTTATTTGGTATTATTATTGTTGTGAGTACATTGGCCATTTCAAAAAATTAACACCCCTAAGGGAGCCTGGGGGGCTCACAGTTCAGGGTCTGACTCTGGGTTTCAGCTCAAGTCCTGAGATCAAGCTCCAGAGTTGGGAATCAGCACTCAGTGGGGAGTCTGCTTGAGATTTTCTTCCCTTGTCCCTTTCTCCATGCATGTGTGGGGTGCTCTCTCTCAAATAAATAAATCTTTAAAAAAAAAAAAGTTAACACCTCTAATTTCCTTAATGATTAGAAATTATCTTGGAATTTCTCCAAATCAGCAATTTCTTGAAAAAGAATCGATACTACTTCCATCATATACTATTGAACCAAAGACCTCTTAAATTTATAGGAATTTTTAATTCCTTAGAGAAGGCCTGAAAAACTGAGAAGCTTCAGAACAGTGCATAAAGCTAATCATTCAGGACGTTAAAATTTATTTTCAAAATGTTATAAATTTAGTAGTACTTGCTGGCAAGGGAGTCAGCACCATGACTACACCGAGGAAATTTAAAATTATTCACAATACAAGTCAGCAGTGGTATAGATAACCCAACCTAAATGTCACTTTGAAATGAATTATAAGAGTTATATACAAGTAAACATATAAATGCACATCAAGAAATGATCAGCTATTTTATAAAGGATTCATAGCTGGATTTTTAAAATTTCAAAATTTTAAACAGCATATTTTCTGATTAAAATAAGTCAAAATGAGCAGTGAGTCTTTTTCAGCATTTTTCAAGGAATCATTATTTTTGGCCATAGACATTTAGAACTTGATCTGGAGAGAATTAAGAGGTCATCTGGTTTAGGTCTGGCACTCTTACAGACACCAGAGCCTAAGAATCAGAGAAGACTGGCTGGCAGCTGCCCAAATTTGAGACCTGCTTTCACCACCTTCGAGATGGTGTTCTTGGGCAAATTATTGAATGAGTCTGTGCCTTGATGCCCTCCTGTGGAAAATGAAAACAAAAGCCTATCTCCCAGGGATGTGAATGTGGATTAGATATGTCAATAACGAAGAGCCCAGAGCAAGTTCAGAATAGCATGTGCATGTATTAAGTACTATGTAAGTGTTGTTACCACACACACACAGGTGCAAAAGCTGCGACCTGTCCAAAGTTCACACAGAGCTATATAGTAACTAGAGTTGGCTAATACCAGAATTCCTAATTCTGGTTTCCTAGCTCAATGCTCTTGCCTTTTCCCTAACAAAAATACAATGGTTAAGTTATTCCCCTCCTACCAAGCCTTCAAAACCCAACTTAAACCCTTCGAAACAACTGATAGCGTTCCCAGGACTAGGTTAAGTTAATGACTGGCAGTCCATCACAGATCCATTTTTACCTACTTCTAATTACCGTGTTTTAAATAAATTCTCAAGAACAAGTGCTACCAATTACTTACGTCAAAACCATGGCTTTTATAAAAATTGTTAGTTCTCTTCATAATCAAACTACTGTATTTTATCTCTTCCTTAATCCTTAGGTGAGATTTTACTTCATACATTTGGAAAATATAGCTTATAAAGGTCTAGAAGGTGGCTATGATAAACCGATAAAATATTTTTACTCTCACCAAGCCAATTTTCAGGTAGTACAACAAAGCGAGCAAAACGCATTTAAACTGTCGGAGGAGGGATTTTCTTTCATTCGGCTTCGTCCGAGACAACAATGGAATGCAGAGGAAAAGGCTGAGGCTCTATTAGAAATCGGGCAGGTACCGTGGGGGAACGCCACCTCCCTTCAAGTAACCCAGTTAAGCACATCATTTTACGGAGCAGGTTGAGTCCAAGACAACGACTGAGAAGACAGAAGAGAGTAAGAGCGAACGGTGGTGAAGATAATAGGAGAGCGAAGCGAAGCCGACAATACAGGCCAAGGAAGAGAAGAAACGCACAGAAAAACAGGGAGAGGCGGGACACAGGCCAGCAGGTGAGTGGCCGTGGACGGAGGAGGCAGGGGCGCACGTCTGGAGGGCGAAGCAGGGTACACCGGGAAAGCGCTGCCGGGCCGTGGGGGCCCAGAGTAGGCCAACTGCGAGCGCGCGGCGCTCGCTCAGCACCACCCGGGCTGGAGCCTGCGAAGCCACCGGCCAGGGCCACCGCCCACCTCCGCCCGATCCTCAGCCGCCAGCCCGGGCCCACAGGGCTCCACTCACCGCGACCACCGGGTCCGAGTGGAAATGTCCGCACTTCCGGAGGGAGGGACGTGCTGCCGCGGAGCCAATGGGCACCGTAAAAGGGGGCGACAAAGGCACGCCTGCGTCATCCGGGGGCGCACAGGACGTAACAGTGACGCCCAAGCGGAGGCGCGCTCTGGCTTCCGGCGCAGCACCAAGAGCTCAAACCCTGCGGAAGGCGAAGAAGAGCAGGGATTTCGTGTTTCGGCAGCTCGGGCAAAATCCAACACGTTGAAAGATTAACGCCAGTGCCGGCGGTTCACCATTGGGAATGTTACTCCGCCTGCACGTGAGGGTTAGGCTGTTAGCCAGCGCAGTTGCGCAACTCCTCACTCCGCTAGTCGGAAATTCAAGGGCAGGGAATGAGTTTTAAGCTTTATTTGAAAAGAAACGGCTATACCCCTTTATACCGCCTAGACAGCGGTTAGGCCAACTGGAGAAATTGGAACCCTCACAGTCGGTAGGTCAGTTTTGGCTCTTGGTTATAGACCCAAGAGAAATGAGAACATGTTCTGCGAAGTTAAAGCCAGTGACAAAGGGCCATTTGCATGAAATGTGCAGAATAGGCAAATCTACATAGACATCTACATAATTGTTGCTCAGGAACAGATAGGGCCTAGGGCCTAGTAAGGAGTGACTGCACACTGTCAAGTTTCCTCTCTAGGATAATGAAAATGTCCAAAAATTTGCCTGGCGATGGATGCATAACTGAATATAATAAAAGCTATTTAACTGTAATTGGGTTAATCGTACAATGTGGCCAATCTCAATAAAGTGGTTGGAAAAAAATTCCGAAATATGCCCATGCTCAAATTCTATTAAGCAAAGCACCAAGAAATTCAAACAGCATGTTTATGAACCTAAATTAATGGCATAGGACAAACAGGATAATCTTTTTCTAATTTTAATCAGAAGAAAACTCATTTGATCCACTTTGTGAGGATACTCGAAATATGTTTAATAAAAGACACCAACATTCTCTTTTTATTTGCATTTATTCTGTGCAGAATTTACTCCCGGGCCATAAGTTTTTGTTTCTTCAGTTTCTTCTGGGATATCTGGGAAAGAAAAATAAAGGTCTGTTACAAATTTCCTGGAGAAACTCGCACTACATCATAAAGGAGTAGGTAGTAGCTCAAGAAAAATAGAAAGCATCAGAGTAAAGGGAGTCCTTTGGCATAAAGAAATGGCATTGGGGGAGGGGAGGGGCATTCCTAAGGAAATCAGAGTAAGCAGGGAGTTTGTGCTGAAGACTGGGAGGCAGGGAGACCATGTGTAAGTGGCAATAAAAATGGAAGATAATAGGGGCACATCTGGGTGGCTCAATCAATTAAGTGTCAAGCGTTCCACTCTTGGTTTTGGCTCATGATCTCAGGATCATGAGATCCAGCCTGGAATGGGGCTCTGTGCTTGACATTCTCTCCCTCTGCCCCTTCCCCCTTCTCTCACTCTAAAATAAATAAAATCTTAAAAAAAGAATGGAAGACAATATACTTAAGCAACAAAATCAATAGAAGTTAAATTCATTAGGCATGAAGGGAGTCTAGAACCACTCCCAGGTTCCCAACTTAAAGAACCAAATGGGATCATTTACTGAAGACAAACTTATTAGTTTGGAGAGGTGGGGGGAAGAGGGGAAGGGCCCATTTTTGGCACATGTTACATTTAAAGCGGCTATGGATATGTAGGTAGGGCTATCTGCAGATAACTATATAGATCTGATACAACAAAATACAAAAAAAGCCAGTATCATAAACAAACAAAACTGACCAACGACTAAGTAGTTTACCTTTTTCTTCTGTGCAACCTCCTCTTCTGGTTTCGGAACAATCTGCTCTTTCTCAGTAAGGATCATCTCGATGTGGCAGGGAGAGCTCATGTATGGGTTAATCCGACCATGAGCCCTATACGTTCTACGCCGCATCTTGGGGGCTTTGTTCACTTGGATGTGCTCAATGACCAGAGAATCGACATCTAAACCCTGGGAATAGGGAGAACAAATTCAAATCAGCATCATTATCTCAACACCACAAACCCAATGACTGGATCAAGTCCTTACCTTTATAAGGCAATTCTTAAGACTTTACATAGTGTATCTGTTCAGTTGTTTGCTTTTACCTTTATTCTAAGCATCTTTCCTTAAGTCTAGATAACTATCAAAACTCAATGCTGTATGTAGTTTGTAAGTGGCCTCCCTAAAAGTCATTAAGGGGCGTGGATCTGGCAGTGTCAATTTCTAAGCCTTGATGAAAAAAAGGATTTTGGCAGTGCGGTTTAGCAGCTCTAAGGGTTATAGCCAGACCTACATTAACTCCAGTTCTGGCCTAGATTTCGAAATACAAAGAGTAATGGATAATGCACAAGACAGACAGACCCTGCTCTGTTAACTATATTCATTGTTTTAAAATCAGATTTAACCTGTCTCTCCATTACGAACACAGGCAACAAACCACATTAACCATTACTAAGGCAATCATTTTGGGAACTCTTTTTGTTCTTTTGTAATACCAAGATTTCTACTGCTCGCATTTACAAACATTTTGTGAAGTTTACAAGTCATACTACCAGAAATGTCTATGATACCTTGAGTAAAATACACGAGAGAAAATGTTTCTTTTGCTTGCACTGGGGCTAAAGGGGAAACAGTGAGACTTGAAGACCATGCTTTTGAAGATCTTCACAGACAAAATTTTGGTCTTCCAGAAATTGGAGGCAGAGATTAAAAAAAAAAAAAAAGGGGAAATTTAGTTACTGAGAAACCAAGACAAAGAAATACATCTGGACGACAGCAACAGTAATTGAACAACCATCTAAGCTGTATACAAAAAAAGATGTTAATGGTTTGGGTACCTTAAGTTCAGCATTACTCTCTGCATTTTTAAGCATGTGCAGTAAAAATTCAGCACTCTTCTTGGGCCACCGACCCTGTGTCCAGCCCCACTGTTTGGCCTGAAAGAAATCCAAGAGAGATTAGTCATCTCCCCAGATTTAAATCAGTGTTACAACCAAGGTGAATTTTATTTTATCAAGGTTGCTCAGAACACAGTTTTTTTTTCATGGTTGATCCAAAGGTGTCCTAAGTTAGTCATCACAGCAACCAGAAAGAACCTGGCAGATCCTAACCATTCTTACCCCACCCAATCATTTTGTTACAATGTCATTTCAGATAGCAACTAAGAGCTCTCACCTGGGCACACCGACCAACTCCACCATTGTAGCGACGGAATGGCACACACTGCTTCTGCAAAGTGACGTCTTTCAGATACTTGGTGGCTTTTCGGATATGCATACCCTTGATGGCCTGAGCAGTTTCACGTGTGTTCTAGGTATAAACAGTAAACACTGAGTTAACCATGTTAAAGGCTAACAATTCTTCCAAGTAAACGCTCAATTCTGTTTTCAAAATGTCAACACTGAATTAAAGACTTCCCATTCTTGAAAGGTGAGGTAATGTAGTGAGAAAAAAAAGCTGTGATTAAAAGCCAGGGAGAACTGGCTTTAAGTTAGGGAAAAATAAATCCCAAACCCCTATTAAATGGAATATGATGGTTTTAACCCCATCATCTTATAACTGTATGTGTCCCATTATCTTGATCTCTACACTAGTTTCTTAAGTAGTTCTCCTTAGTTTTACCCAATTCCGTGAATCTTAAAGAGCTCATTATATGACTGATTACAGAATCAATGTCTCAAAGGTGACCGCTCAGAAATGATTAATTTTCATGGTAAATCCAAAGGTGTCCTAAGAAACGCATCACTGCAGTCACTTTCTCAGAAGGGGGGGGGGAATTCACCGGAACACGTGACAACTCTCAGAACATAAAAGTTGATTCCATACCTTAAAGTGAACACGAAGATTTGAGCCTCTTGATTTGCATGCTAAAGAACAAGAAGTTTTGGTTAATTTTGGGTATCTCATTGTTCCTTTTACCTCCCCAAAATAAGAGATATATTATTCACTTACATTTCGTAGGGTTTTCTGGGTCAAGCGAATAGCGAACCATCTTCAGAGGTCACCTGGAGGGGAGCAGAAAGGCATTCTGTCAACACGTATTTACGGTCACCGATGCAGTTTAAATACGCATTAACTACTACCAACAGCCGCTCAGCAAGTACTTGTTTTCATGGTTAATCCAAAGGTGTCCAAGAAATGCCATCAACGCGGCCATCCTCTTCTCCAGTGCTACCAGGGCCTGCGGCAGTGCTGACACACACTAGTCAGTGACACGGACCTCAGGAGCCCTCTCGCCTTCTGAAGGCAAACAGATTCAATCCCCCTCTGGATCCCTCAAGAGTAAAGGGACTCGACGGCTCGGTGCGGCAGGACGCTTCTTCTCTAGAGCTGCTGCCGTCCTCCCAGGTACTTCTGGGAGACTACGTTAAGAGCCATCGAACTTGAAACACTCGTTCAAACGGGTAAAGGCTCAACTCGACTCTTTTATTCCCCAAAAACGTTCTCTCGTTGCAGCCACACACGCACCGCGTACTCGCCAGCACTCACCGCAAGACACGGGCCCTCGGGAGTCGGAAACGGCACTGACGACAGGCCGCCCGTACCCCTCGCCACCCCCATTCCCGCCCATCGCGGCCTTCTGCTCCGACACGGCCCCCTGCACCGAGGGACATCCCCTTCAGCGAAGAATCAACAGCCGCAGAAGCCTTTCTCCCGGGTGCATGGACATCAGCACCACCGAAGCCAGGATGGCGGCGATGACCGGAGGATTCAGCAGTCGGGAAGACACGGCAAACAGGCACTCACCTCAGGCCGCTTAGGGGAAGAGGAAGAGCAGGGGCTTCTGGGAGAATTCATGAGAACTCGATCTATCGCGAGATTTCCAGCGAAAAAATGTGATTTGAAAGGAGGCGGAGAGCTAGGAGAAAGGGAGTGTGGAATATGTTTTAGAAGGTCTGGAAACGAATTGCCCTTTTAGGGAATGTCTCAAAATTCTCCTTTTTTTGGTATCCAGAAACAAAGTTACGGATTTTATCAATCGATTAAAAACAGGGTTGTAGTTCTAGGACAGGATCAGGTATGTGATATGTAGACTAGACTTTTATTCGCCAACATTTGTTAGATTTGTTAGATTTGATTATGCGATCACGTATCCCTAAAAGTGGTTGGTTAATGGACAATTACGAAGATGGAAAGGATGGGATGTAATTACGATAATCAGAAAATTCTCAGGAGGGGACTATCACCCAGTCAGTTGTACTGCAATTGTTGAAGAGTGACACTTCTAGATCTTATTCTGGTGCAGAAAAATCCCTTGGGCAGTATCTTTTCTTTCTTCTCACTCAAGTCATCTATCTGGCCATTGGTGGTATCAGCGCTTAGCTTTGGGTCTTCTATTTCAAGGCGCCCTTGAAATAGAAGGCATTCCAGGCAAATTAAAACTCTAAGTGAAAGAACTTTGGACAATTCTCTAAGCACTCTTCATTCCTTGACCTGCATTCCGGAGACCTCAGTGCCAGATCCCTCTCCTGGACTCCACTCCCATTGCCAGACAAGGATGGATTCCATGGTCTTTCCTCAGTAATTCCATCCCTCACATGGCTTCAACCGCAGGCTGAGTGGGGAAAGGCACAAAGGGAGAGGGAGAAGCTGACTCCCCAGTGAGCAGGGAGTCCAAGCGGGGCTCCATCCCAGGACCCTGGAATCACGACCTGAGCCAAAGGCAGATACTTAACCAACTGAGCCAGGCAGGTGCCCCTAAAGCGTGGCATTAGTCTCCCAGGGCTGCTGTAACAAAGTGTCACAGACTGAGTGGCCTAAACCACGGAATTTTAACAATTTCTTTCTTTCTGTCACTCATGAATCCATTTGATCAAGAAGCTGCTGCATATACAAGGTGGACCGTGCACTGTCTGCATATAGTAAATGCCAAGGGGCAGGCTACTGTCTAATTAGGAAGATAGCAAGACACAGACACATTCTATAAAGGAGTAAACACAATGCAAGTGATGCCATAAAACAACCCAGGATTCACACCCCGAGGAGTTGTGCAGATCTTTAGTGTTGCAGACCATGTTCTACGGCACAATGAAAGTTTTGCGGCAGAGGGACACCATACCAATACCGCTTGAATAAAGGCTACAATAGCCTTTAAGGGTTTGGCCGACCACGTACTGGGTCAAGCTGGGTTAAACTGGGAGAAGGGTTCCACTCCTGAAACCAATATTGCACTGTATGTTAGTTAACTAAAACTTAAATAAAAATTTGAAGAAAAGTAAATTTGGAGAAGGGAAAGAGAGTGACATTTCTTATGCTGGGTGTTGTGACTAGATGCTTTACATTTGCTACTTTCTGGATCTCCTGAATGGATGGAGGATGAACCTCCAGATTGTTCTTCCCAGAGGCAGAGTTTAAGTAGTGCTCATGGATTCAATACTATGGAAAGGAGGCAGGACTGAGCAGAGGACCAAGTTAGGCTGTGGTGCAGTCCCAGTGAAGGCTTCAGCCAGCACCCCAACCCCACCTAGGGGAACTCTGGAGCTGGATGTTCCTTCAGAGTTGTCCCAAGTTGGGTGGGGGCTGGGCTTTTGTACCACCCATGGATTAGTCACTGGATGTGGGCTTCCCCAGGAAGGAGATGTGACCTTTGGTGAGGCATTTTCTTCAGCTAATCCTGAAAGGACCAACAGAAGGAGAATAAGTCCTTCATTCCCGAAGAGAGACTAGGGAGGAATAGCTTGGTGCCCACCACAGCTGGCATTATTGTTTTATTTTACAGATAAGAAAAACAAGGTTCAAAGGGGCAGGGTGGGGATTTGAACCCACACCTACCCTCAATGTCTATGTTCTTTCTCTCCCTCCTTGCTGCCAGTTCTGCACATTCCTGCCTTTCTGACTTCTTACAAGTGACCTTCCAAATTTCCTGGCTCACCGTGGCTGGCCTCACTTCCCCATCCTCCCTGGGGGCAGTCCGTTTCATGACTGGCTGTGAAGCTACACTCCAGCTTTTCCAAGACTCTCCAGGCCCCGGCCCACACTCCCACCTTCTCCATCTACTGTTACCTGCATTCATCAGGAGGGACCTAACGAAAGCAGATTGAGAATTATTCTGGTTCTGAGGTGCTGGGTGGATTGGGGGAGGGCAGGAACCTCAGGCTGGATTGTGGCAGGGCCAGAAAAACTAGCAGATATTCAGGGGTGAGGTCCTAAGTTTGGCAAAGGCAAAGAAGGTGGGCGTGGCTTAGCAAACACCTTTGGGCTCCTCAAACATGATTGAAACACAGCTCCCCCGAGACCTTCTATTGGCTTCTCCATAATGGTGACCTCTGGGACTTTGTTTACTTTGTAGATCTCCAGGAAGCAGCAGGAAACAACAAACCCTCAGCCTTTCAAAGTAGTAGCCATTCTCCTCTCTGATCTGACAAGTCAAGACATCAAGTGTGCGCTGCAGGAGTTTGACAGTCTGTCCAAACAACTGTTTTTAGTTGACGTTCTAAATCTCTTGGGAAAAAAAAAAAAATCTGTCAGCCTGGTCGTTCAGTTGGCCAATATGGATTAGTCTGACCATCTTCTCAGAAAAGAATGTCTTTGGGGATTTTCACTCGAGTGAATATTCAGTGTTCTGTCTCTTAGCATTTTCATCCATCTCCCTGCCCCTTTATATAATTCTCTTCAGAAGGTTGGCTCCTGGGCCCCCAGGACAGCCAAGGGGGGAGAGTCTTAATCCCTTGGCAGAGATTTACTCTGCTCTCCTCAGTCTAAACCCCCCTCCAGGGCTGTTTGAGCTTCACTTAGAAATGGGCTTTATTTGCCAGGAAAGGGGAATTCTTTTCGTGACAATAAGGAAAATGTAATCTCTTATTCAGGGGGTCGGAGGCCTTTCTTTGCGTCTCAGGATGGTGGGCTGCGGCTCCCTCCTCCCTGCTGCCTGGTCTGTACCTCGCAGAACTACCAGGGGGCAGAAGAGATCACCTAGAGGGGTCCTGGCATCTAGTAACTGGGGAGGAAGTTCCACTACTGCCTTGCCGGGATGTCTTAAGTGCAAGTTGTTTGGCTTTGCTGAGCTTTGCTCCTTCATCTATAAAAAGGAAGATCACAAAGCCAATTGTACTGGGTTGCTGAGAAAGTTATAAGAGAAAGTTAAAAGACAGTGTGAATAGCATAAAATAGATATTCGGTTAACGTTGGCTCATTCCTTCTTTCTTCCTTTCTCCTTACAATTTATTCTTGGACATCACCTGATCTGATACTTTTCCCAAAGCAAGGATGTCCTCTATGACATTCTGAAGTGGTTATCCTCTGGGTGTCTCCTCCAGATGCATTCTCTGGTGTCTATGCCCTGCTCTGGGCCTCATGAGGCTAAGCCTACTGTCAACCTGGGGACACAGACCTCCCTATCAGCTGACTTCTCGTTAGGTGTGGCCAATGGTGAGCATGGGCAGGAATTGGGAGGTCAGAGGGAGAGAAGTCAGGCTATTTCTTCCCAGCTCCTTTGCTGCCTTGGCACCAGGTTCTGGAGTGGCTCTATCCCTCCCAGACTACAGCCCCTGCCAGGTTGCCCCTCCTCCCAGGCTCAGATTTCCCTGGGCTCCATTACAGTTTCTCCTTTCCTTGTCCCATCAGTTCTGGGTGTGGAAACATCTCTCTGTTGTTGTGAGGTTTCTGGGTGTGTCCATGGCCCTTGTTAGTTTGCCCACATCTCTCGAGTTTCTTATAGCTTCTTCTGGTGAACTCTTTGCACGTAATTGTTTCCTGCTGGCCTATAAACAGAGGGTATCCACACTCTATTTGAATACTGCTAGGGACCAGAGCTCAGTGTTTGTCTTTTTCACTCCCATTCCAAAAATTAAGATGTCCTTGAGAATGGAGCTAATATTTAGGGTGCATCGACTGCAAGCTGAATGCTAAGCACGCTTCATCATACTTCTTCCCCACAATGACTTTGTAAGGAAGGTTGTAATGCCCACATTTCACAGAGGATGGGCTTTAAGTTGGCCTGACTCCAGCGTTTGTTCTCCTCATTACACCTGCCTGCCATGGGGGAGAATTCCAGAAAGGGGAAACTGGAAAAATGGGAAAATTTGCCTCCGATTTCACAATTTTGCCAGGAGCTAGCCTGGATAAAAACCTTAACATTGTTCACAAAAGCTTCTTTTTGAAGGGTACTTTCTGTTGTGGGCTGGCTGAGTGACACCATGGGCCACTAGATGGCACCCGTTCAGCACTGGGTAAAGCTTTTCGCCATCATTTTGTGGGCAAAGGGTGTGGGTAGCAAGTTCTGTTTACCTTGACATGTAAATATGACTTTGATCTAATGAACTCTATATTTCCTCCAAACTGGGCTGACTTTTAAGTTTTTCAAAGATGAGGCTCTGAGTGGGCAAAGAGTGGGGTTGGGGGTATGGTGAGGGGGTAGGAAATCGAGGAGAAAGAATGATAAAGCCTCACCCCAGGGAAACCCCATAGCTTAGAGGGAAACAGTACTGACCTATGATACCCAACCAAGCAAAACTCACTTGAGACCATTAGAGCTCAAAGGGTCTTCGAGCCCAACCCTCTCATTACCCTGATGAAGAAACATTCTTCTGTTGCTGTCTGTGTAACAAAAAGTGATCCACAACTTACCCAATTTTTTGCGCAAATGAAAAATATTGTCCTGACACTTCTTGCCTTGTGGCCTTCCTGGTGGTGGGGGTCTTTTGTAAGACACTTAGATAAAGTGTGCAGCTTTTGCTCTCCTCTCTTTGTTTTGAAGGGGACTTCTTTTCTTTTTGTCCATATGACATTCTCTAGACAAATTTTTTAGTTTTTTTTTTCCTTCTTTAAATTTATGATTTAAATGTTTTTTTTTTTAAGATTTTATTTATTTATTTGACAGAGATAGAGACAGCCAGAGAGAGAGGGAACACAAGAAGGGGGAGTGGGAGAGGAAGAAGCAGGCTCATAAGCAGAGGAGCCTGATGTGGGGCTCGATCCCAGAACGCCGGGATCACGCCCTGAGCCGAAGGCAGACGCTTAACCGCTGTGCCACCCAGGCGCCCCATGATTTAAATGTTAAAAACAGGGAATACATTCATCTGGTTCAATGAATCAAAACAATATAAAACAATCAAATAAAAATCTCACACCCATCATGTTCCCCAGGGTGATTTCTGTAGTGGCCACATTTTTTTTGAAATAAAATGTTGAGCCATAAGGTCTGAAAAGTACCAGAAAACTGTGCCTGGATGCTGTTCCTGTCCTGGAAAATGTGGAAGCTGTTGTCACTGCCCCTAGTCCAGAGCTCCTTATATTTCCCCAGGTCCCGGGGAAATATCATATCATCCCAGGGCATCTCAGAGTATCCGTTTTCTAGTGCTGCGTAACATTATCACAAACTTATTGGTTTAAAACAACGCATGTATTATCTTAGAGTTTTTGTGTGTCAGGAGTCCAGGCAAGGCTGGGTTCTCTTTAAGACTGCAACCAAGGTCTGAGTTCTCATCTGAAGGCTTGACTGGGAGAGGACCTGCCAAGTTCACCTGGTTGTTGGCCAGATTCGGGTCTTGGCTGGCTGTCACGGAGGGCATCAGTCCCTCACTGGCTGTGCCCTGGAGGCCATCATCAGTTCCTGGTTAGTTGTTGGCCAGAGGCTGTCCTTAATCCCTTGCCACATGGGCCTCACCCACATGGTTGCTTGCTTCATCAAAGCTGACAAGGATAGTGTCAGTTAGTAAGATGGATGTTAGACTCTTACATAACATAATTATGAAAGTAATATCCTGTCACCTTTGCTGTATTGTACACTTTGGAAGCGTGTCACACATCCAGCCCCATACTCAAGGCAGGGGTAGGGTTGGGGGGAGGGGACATTGCACGAGAGCATGAGACCAGGGGTGGGAGTTACAGGGCACATCTCAGAGTCTGTCTGCCCCAGCATCTCAGAAGTGGGCATCTCTAGTCTCATTATACAGGCGCAGAAAAGTAAGACTAGCATATTAAGCAACTTGCCCGAGTGCACTTAGAAAGTAGCAGACGAGGGATTCTAAATGTGGCCTGTCAGATTGGAAGCTCAGGGCCACTGTGTTACAAAGGTAAATTGTGGATGTTTGACTTGGATCAGAGACGACTCAGACCAGAGGTGGTTTTCATACCAACAGTCTTCTGGAACTTGGGTTACCACTTAGATGAGGGTATAGACAGAACTGGAATCAATACTGGGAATTGTCAGGAATAGATTTAACCGCAAATAAAGAATTTCTGCCACTTGTAGTGACCTCAGTAGACTAAGCTGCCTGCCTCCTGAAGTGGCCTGTTCCTTTCACTCCCTGAGTTCAGCTCGCGTCTCGGGCAGCATGGACCTTGTCGTCCTGGACACCGGAGGGGACTCTAACCCTGGATGGGAATCTGCTGGCTAGGAATTGAGATCTCAGCAGTGGACTCTCCGTATCTCTCAAAGGACATTAAAGGTGGACATTGCAGAACCCAGCAGCCACATAGGGGAGAGATCCCAGATGAAGTTGAATTTCACTCTGCTTGTGAATCTGTCCAGGTCCGTAGACCCCTTGAAGAGGCCGCCAGAATGCTTGTCCTTGTTCCCACTGATGTCTGCCCGGGAGGAAAGGTCAAGATGATGACAACAGTTGTTCCCACGTGCATGTGCCCTCGGAGGCCTTCAAAGACACTTTTTTTAGACTTTATTATTCTGACTGTGCCGATAAGGAGGTTGACCAACCAGGGAAGAGAAAGTGGAGGCCGCTGTCCGGTATCTCTTGGCAGGTCACACTCAATTCTTTCCTGCTCACATCAGTCAGGGTTGCAACAGCTCCCAGTTACACTGTATCCAAGCTGGTCACCCCATGGCAGAGTCTGGTCCAGTTGGAAGCCCCAGGCCAATGAGCTGAAGTGAACACCTCACCCCACTATTTACCACTCCAAGAACAAATTCCTTGTCTCGCTGATAATTCTGTGTGTGTAGCTGCAATTGTGCCAAATGTTATCAGTTATGGAACAACGTGCATAACTTTGCATAAATAATAGAGCTCCTTTCATTTATTTATTTATTTTGCTGAATAGTGTTACTATTACTTCCTCTAGGAGTTTCTGACATAACGTTAGCCCCAAGTAGAAGCCTTTGTATCATCATACTAATTGCTGAATGCACTTGGAGCTCGATTTCTATGGGGGGTAAAGACCTATAGGTCAAAGCTGTCCCTTTGGATTCTGATTCCACTGATACCTGATTAATTCTTTGCTTGCTGATCATATTCTCTCAGGCAGAACGTAATTTGAGGAAAACAAGGAGTGCATGGGTGCGTGTGTGTCCTATGGAGATGGGGAGTGAGCCCTCTCTTTCTCCCCCTGTACCAGGTGGCCTGGTTTGTTTGCTCTCTCCTTGTGCCTCTGGGCCTTTGTGCCTGTTGATGCCCTTGCCTGGGAAGCCTTGTCTATTTCTCTCATTTAGTG
This sequence comes from Ailuropoda melanoleuca, assembly GCF_002007445.2. Taxonomy (NCBI): domain Eukaryota; kingdom Metazoa; phylum Chordata; class Mammalia; order Carnivora; family Ursidae; genus Ailuropoda; species Ailuropoda melanoleuca. Next base: position 82,160,386 of record NC_048231.1, read on the forward strand.
AGCGAGGGCGTTGGGAAATCTCGTTCTGGCCCCAATTCTAGCATTGATGTCCAGGGTACCCATGGGCCTAAGCACCTGACCTCTTTGAACATTCGGTCCTGACATGTGGCAGGAAATACTCACCCACCCAGACGGTGGGAAGCCCTGCTTGAACCACCGACCCTGCTGGGCAGCTGTAGGGATTAAATGATATAACAAACTGGAAAGCAGGATTATTCTTGACTCCTGTCCATCATTGGTGCCCAAGCCAGGGCCTCCAGAGACACTCCAGCACACAGGGAGTGCTCCTCTCTGCTTTGTCACTTATTTCACCTTATACCGTTTTACTAATTTATGACCTATTTATGTGCGTGCTTTATCTAATCCTCTTGTACATAAGCTCTTTTTCTGCTCCTTTGAATCCTTTCAATGCCTAGTGTGATGCCTTAATCATAACTGCATTTAGTCTTTGTGGATTGAGTGCTTAATTGAAGCTGGATCCATGGAGTGAGACTTATTTTAAAGGGACCACCCAATGGAAGGACCTTAGGTTTGAAATCATTTTATGCGCCCTTTCATGGTGGAATGAAGAATGAATAACACAGTCTGGATGAATAATTCAGTGTGTCATGAGTTGGAAAGGGAGAAAAAAAGCAGGGTATCTATACATGTCATTTTCAATCATCTTGACTTGAATTGCCTGGTCTTCTTTGGTCAGACAATAACAGCTGGGGGGAAATGGTTAAACTTATTATTTGCTTCTTTGAGACAAAGTAGCTGGCTGATTGACTATTCTCTCCGCTTGGCAGAATGTGCCGGCCTCGGGGGCCATGACGGGGAACTGAACTGAGGCCAATAGGATCACACCTGGGGTGGAAACAGCAGCTAGCAACACCTTCATTTTGCCTTGTTGATGTAACCTTGTTCACAGAGAAGACACAGAAGGGAAAAGACTTGGAGAGCGAGAGAGGCAAAAGGAAAGACAGATCATGAGGGAGGGCCGGGAGGAAAAGAAGGAACCTATCAGCTAATGCTCAGGGAGTACCCCAAGTGTCTGTGGGAGGACCACAGGAGGGTTGCCCCACATGCTGACAGAGGATGGGCATTTCTTTCAGCTGTGCCCCTCAGAGGGAGATCAGCAGTCAGCCCCTGCCCTCTCCCCAGCAGGCAGCAAACATCCCCTCACTCTGCCTTTGCACAAGCCTGGCCTCAGAGATTGCTTAAGCCCTCAAGTCAGAGCTCTCCAGAGAAACAGCCAACAGCACATATATACGATAGCTGTAGGGATTAAATGATAGAAGTTAAAGCAAGATTCTCTCTTGACTCTTGATTATTTCTTGACTAGATATATAGTGTGTGTGAGAGAGATCTATTTATTTTATGGAATTGGTTCCCACAATGATGCAGGCTTGGCAAGTCTAAAATCTGCAGGGTAGGCTGGCACACTGGAGACCCAGGGAAGAATTGCAGTTCAAGCCCAAAGGTTATTTATTTATTTATTAGGGAGAAAGGGCACACAGGTGCACAAGCAGGGAAAGAGCAGGGGAAGAGGGAGAAACAGACTCCCTGCTGAGCAGGGAGCCCAACGCAGGTCTCAATCCCAGGACCCTGGGATCATGACCTGAGCTGAAGGCAGACACTTAACCAACTGAGCCACCCAGATTTTAAATTTTTAAAATCTTAGGTAGGCTCCATGCCCAGCATGGAGTCCAATGCAGGGCTTGAACTCACGACCCTGAGATCAAGACCTGAGCTGAAATCAAGAGTCAGATGCTTAACCGACTGAGCCACCCAGGCACCCCAATTTATTTATATTTTCAAGCAGGAATCTAGGCACATGGTAAACAGTTCAGAAAGGCTAGAAAGGTATATGGTGGAAAGTGAGCCTGCCTCCTACTCCTATGTCTTGGGAATTCTCTCAGAGATATTATATGGATGTATAAGCATGTTCCCATAGAGAGTAACATACGTGACACACATCACATGCTATACCTTGATTTTTTTCACTTAAGAAGAATTGGAGTTTTTCTCTATCAGCTTGCATTGATTTGCTGCATTCTTCTTAACGGCCACGTAGTATTCCGCAGTGCGTTGATGCAGTCTCCTAGCGCTGTGGGGGCAGGTTGTCTCCAATCTGTTGCTGTTGAAAACTGTATGGCAGGATGCCTGGGTGGCTCAGTCGGTGAAGTGTCTGCCTTTGGCTCAGGTCATGATCCCGGGATCCTGGGATTGAGTCTCATATCAGGCTCCTTGCTCAGTGGAGAGCCTGGTTCTCCCTCTACCTGCTGCTCCCCCTGCTTGTGCTCTCCTTCTGTCCAACAAATAAATAAATAAAATAATAAAAAAAAAAAAGAAAGGAAGAAAGAAAAGAAAACTGTATTGCAATCCCTCCCTGCAGTAAGAAATTAATCTCCCTCCGTTTCCTGGGACTCGGCTCTGCTGGATGGTGTTGGCCTGTGCGTCTTTATCCCACCCAAACGTGGCTCTTCAGACCCCGCTGGGCTTGCTCCTTGTGGAAGAGAGCCTGTATATTTTTCTAAGCTCATTTCAGAGGCAGGAGCATTCAGATTCAAATTTCTGCCGACACTTGGCTTCAGTCAAAGTGACCTAGGAGAATAAATTGTAGACAGACAGGCTGCACAATCCTCCTGCCTGGCAGACGGTTGTGCTGGCTATGTATGCTGTCACCAGGTGGGCAGACATCCTCAGTGCTCCCCGGCAGCTGCCGGGGGAGGCCATGATAGACAGCGAAGGTCGGGCCACCTCCAGGCTCTTGAAATAAGTTCTGGCACCCAAGGGCCTGCATGGTGTGCTCAGGGAGGGGCAGCAGGAGCCCAGAGAGATGGCAGAAATCACACAGCCCAGCCGGGCTTGTAACAGATGAGGACATGGAGCTGGCTCTCTGGAAAGCCAGCTCTGGGCTGCACCCCTCATCCCAGTGGGCCTCAATTTTGGAGAATCTGATGAAAGCTTGGGCTCTTCTTCCCAGCAAATCGAGTCTACGCAGAGACTCACAATATTTTGGACACACTGTGTGTTTGGGTTGGGATGGTGGGAAGAGGGTATTCTGGGTGAAGTGTCAATTACGATGATGCCTGTGACACTTCTCTCAGCATGATCTACAAATGCCAGGCACTTTAATTTTCTTCTCCAGGAGTGCTCAGCCCAGAACATTCCACTGCTAACCTGTCTTTAGCTGGACTGGCATTGCATTTCAGGGGCGTCTGGGTGGCTCAGTTGGCTAAGCGTTTGCCTTGGGCTCAGGGGTCCTGGGCTCGAACCCCTTGGGCTCCGTGCTCTGCTGAGAGCCTGCTTCTCCCTCTGCCTCTGCCCCTCCCCTACTCCCTGCTTGTTCTTTCTCTCTTTCCAATAAATAAATACAATCTTTAAAAAAAAATCATTGCATTTCTGGAAGGTGCTGTTTGGAATGTGAGGGCTGAGTCCAGCCCCCTTTTCTGAGAGGAACCTGGATTTTCCCAGTTCACTGATGTGAAGTGTGGACGTGCTTACATTTTCTCTGGCTACCAAAAAACTTCATTCTTCTCTCATGCGCAGGCGGTGTGTGTGTGTCCAGTGTGAGCCAGCCACACTGGAAGTTCGGACCTGGCACCCACTATCCACTTGACAGTAGATCCGACAGAACTGGGACCGACGGACACAAGACAGGAAAGGGCCTATTTCATGTTTGTGAGAAAGAACTTTATCTCTCCATTGAGTTTAAAATGTATGCATTACCTCTTCCCACTTCACCAGAGTAACACTTGTTCATTTTCGGAAATAGGGACAGACAGAAAAGAAGAAATCACCAATAATCCCAATCCTCGGAGTAATAATGTCTTCTATTTTGATGTATGATCCCCCAAATCTGCACGCACTCACGTGGCCATACCCCACACATATTTTACTTGTACTAGAATGCCTCCTGCTTTCCTTCTGATTATTTCTCTTAAAAAATACAAGAATATTCCAACAACCAAAATGGTCCAATGATATAACCCAATGCTTCCAAAACAGCAGGGCCCCAATTCTGGAGGTGTTTGGGCAGAGGTTCGACAGGGGTGCCGTAGAAGAGATTTCCGCAGCAGGTGAGCAGTTAGACTGGATGCTTTTAAGGATTCAATGCACTTCCGGCCTTGGCAAAGTTTCCTCTGTGGGTCGCTGGTACTCTTGGGCAGGTGGCCGCTGGCGCCCTGCCTTCCTGGCTCACCCCCCCCCCCCATCCGTTCTGCAATTCAGCCTGACTTCCCTGGGAGGCCCGCTGAGGCCAGACAACACGAAATCAGCATGCTTCACTACTCCTCTGCCTGCATTGTTACCAGCCCCTGGGAAACAGCCTTACTTGCAAAGGCTGTCATTAGGGGAAGCTTCACTTCCAAGCAATGACCTAATTGATTCTTTTCTGAATACCAAAGAGAGAATATTCTATTTCTATTCCATTGTAATCCTACTGTGGGCACTTTGTAATTTTTATTTAGCACTCCACAGCTGGTGTGTGTGCGTGTGCGTGCGTGTGTGCGTGTGTGTGCATACACGCTCACACATGCATATGCACTTCACGTGATATTGTGTGAGGTTTTCATTGCCCAAATCATCCCACTGCAATTATTTCCTCCTATTCAAATGTTCTCACACGGACTCATGCTTCAGTACCCGAATGCCTGGGTGTGCAAACTGGTATGTATTGAGAATTTGGTTAGTCAAAGTATGTGTCAGATTATCCACTTAATTTTTAGAGTTTAAATTATGAAATATTTCAAGAACACAGAACAGTACCGAAAAATATAATTGGCCTCCCTGCATATATCTCATTCACTTGATTTAACAAATATGTAATATGTTGCCTTATTTACTTCAGAAATCTCTCCTTCTGCAGGAAATAAAATATTAAAGGCCAATACTCCCATTCCACCTTGTTCCCTCCCTTCAGGTTAACCACTACCCCGAAATTGCATGTTTTTATACTTTTACTACCTACATGAATGAGACTGTGGATAATATGTTATCCTCTTGCTTCTTTCTGAGATTTACTTAATGGTGTCACACTGTAGAGAGAATTTATAGCCTCTGTTTTACACTTAACACCGTGGCTTTGAGACTGACTGTGTTGATCAAGGAGGTTCTCATGGATTTCATTTTCCATATTGTGTAGTGTGCCATAGTTTGCTGTGGTACAATTTATTCGTCCATTTTCCTCACTGGAAGTTTAGGTTGTTCCTCTGCCCCTGTTGCTGGCGCTATTGCAAATAAGACTGCTGGAAAAGTCAGTGGCCTTCCCTCCTTCCTTGTGCACAAGCGTGAGAACATTCCTAAGGTGCGGATCTCCAAGTAGAATTGATGGTTCACAGGGTCTGTAACTTCATTTTATAGGTGAGAGAATAAAGGGTATTTCCGTTGTTGTTAGTTTAGTTTTCTTTATGGTGATAAAATATGCATGACATAAAATTTACCATTTTAGCCGTTTTTAAGCGCACAGGTCAAGGGCATCAAGTACATTCACATCACTTGTGCCACCATCACCACCTTTCGTTTCCAGAACTTCTTCATCTTCCAAACTGCAACTCAGTCTCCATTAAACACTAACCCCTCACTCAATTCTGTCACCACCCCTTGTTCTTGTTTTTTAAGATTTTATTTATTCATTAGAGAGAGAGCCTGAGCAGCGGGAGTGGGAGAGGGAGAGGGAGAAGCAGATGTCCCTCTGAGCAGGGAGCCCCACTCAAGGCTGGATTCCAGGACCGTGAGATCATGACCTGAGCCGAAGGCAGACGCTTAACCGACTGAGCCACCCAGGGGCCTCACTTGTTCTTGTTTTAAATAGATGAAGTCACCCTTACGCCTTCATTTGTTCTGTAAACGTTTATTGCACCCCTATCATATTTCAAATATATAAGCAGGAGCATGAAATTTAGTTTCTGCCATCAAGAAACTGCCGTCTTAGCCAAAGCAGACACAGGAACAATTATATGGAACAAGTGGACGAATCCAAGTGCTGGGGGAGTCCAGAGGCAGAGCAGGGAATTCAGGGGTGCAGCTGAGGTGAGATGAGGTGGGAGTGGGAGATGTGAAAGCCTTTAGAAAGGAAAGAAATTCTAAGCGGAACCCTGAAGTATGAAATATGACTTTCCCAGGCAAGCAAGCAAAGGTGGGGCGTGTAATGGATTTGTGAAACTGCCTTCAAAAACCAAACCAATCAAGTATATCTGTATCATCGGGAGTTAGCCAGGATGGGGGAAACCACTGGAAGTATTGTGATCCAGAAGGAGCGGAGTGCTGGGTATGGGTGATGCAGGTGATGGCAGGGTTGAGGTGCCAAATAGGCTGATGAGGCCCCCCGGGGAATAGCAATGGAAGGAAGCGCCTGCCACCCCTTGGTCAGAGGGTCAGAGGGAGGAGGTAGGGTTGTCAGAGCCAGAGGCTGGAATCTCCCAAGGGACACTGAAACCACAGCAGGTCTGACGGACAGCAGCTGGAACCTGGGACAGACATAGTCTCCCCTGGAGAAGCTGCCAGAGACAGAGAAGGGAGGGGGACAAGCAGCCGGGCTTCCTCCTTTCTCCCACCGTTTACTTCCCATTGGCCAGAAGAACAAAACTGCAACACAGAAGTAACCACAGAAAACAGCCACCACCCCTGGGTGGAAGGTGGGGACAAGAAGAAGAGATTGGGGGCATCAGAATTAGAGTATTGGAGGAAGGGCTCCATGGAGACTTCTGAGAAGGAGGGGCCTCCCAGCTCCTTCCGGGACCTCATGATGGGAGGGCTGGCCCTGCTTAGTTGGTGCTAGGACTTCTGAGAAGGTCTTCCCTTCACCACACGAACATGGGTATGCTCTTGCTGAAAGTCTAACCCGCCAACAGCAGGCACCATTGCTAAACCCTCCATGGAGCAGTTTCCCCCAGGGGCTGGGAGTGGGTAGGTTATGAAGCAACCCAGTGGCAGATTGATTATATCGGGGCCCTTCCATTAGGAAAGAAGCCATGTTTTGTTCTCACTGGAATAGGTAGTATTCTGAACATGGGTTTGCCTTCTCCGGTTGTGACATGTGGTTCCAGCACCATCTGCGGATTTATGGAATGCCTTATCCACTGTAATGTATACCACGCATTGCTTGTGACCAAGGAGCTCATTTCATTTCAGGGGAGAAAAAAGTAGCAATGGGCTTAAGCCCGTGAAGATCACTGTCCTTACCATGTGCCCCATTTGGCCTGAGTTGTGGAACAGAAGACGTAGCTGCAGTGCCAGTTGGATTAACAAGCTGAAATGCTGAGGTTTTGGCTTACAGAGCATACAGGTCTAGGAATCAAGGGACAGACAGGGGGTGGTTCCGTTAATTATTACACTTAACCCATGCACAGAATTTTTGCCTGCTGTTCTTGCAACTCTGGGCTCCGTGGGCTTGTAGGTCTCAGTGCCCAAGGGAGGAATGCTTCCACTGGGGGACACCATCATTGTTCCGTGCAATTGGAAGATGCGAGCACCACGTGGCTGGACTGATTGATCCCAATGACCTGGGGAAGTCTGGTTGCTGCCGCACAATGGGGGCAGAGAGGACTGTGCCTGGACCCTGGGCCTTCTCTGGGTGCCTCTTGGTACATCCACGTCCAATAATAGAAGTTAATGTTAAAGTACAGCGACTAAAAAGGGCAAACCCACCGGGGTTGCAGACCTTTCAGGAATTGAAGCTTTGCATCACGTCACCAGGGCAAATGCAACAGGGAATGGGGTCCTCGAAGGAGAAAGTCATGAATATCAACTATAGCTTTGTGACCTGTTATAGAAATGAGGGTAGGAACAGCTATGCGATTCTCCCTTATTTATCTACTCCTGGTTTTGGCTAACTTAATTATATGCTATGCATATCTAGCAAGTATTTTTTTTTAAGATTTTATTTATTTATTTGATAGGCAGGGAGAGACAGCATAAGGAGTGGGAGAGGGAGAAGCAGGCTTCCCGCTGAGCAGGGAGCGCTATGCGGGGCTCGAACCCAGGACCCTGGGATTATGACCTGAGCTGAAGGCAGACACTTAACTGACTGAGCCTCCCAGGCACCCCTATACTAAGTATTTTCTTGTCCCCTCGCTTTATTATCTTATTATTCTGTCATCCTTGTAGAATTTACCCTTTGTGTTCTCTGGGTCTGTTACGGGTCTGCCTCCCTGATAGGCAGAATCCTTGAGAGAAGGGACCTTTCACCTGCCCCTTAAACCCAGAGGTGGCCAGGCATGCCTTCTGGCCATCTTCTGCTGCCCCTGTCCCGATTATCTGCTAACTACTTGGAATGCCTTGCATAGGAACAAAGGGTTAATTCAGCTCAGGAGCTGTCACAGCCCATTAGTAACAATTATCACTTGGCTCAGCAGTCTTGCCCTGCTGGGAAACGTCAAAAGAGAGGAGTTAGGCGCTGTTTAAGGAAGCTGCTGCGATTCAAGGAAAATAATGATCATTCAAATATATATATATATTGTATTTATTTATTGAGTGCTTAATAATAATAGCTATTAATAACTAATATTAATTGAGCTCCCAGTGCTGGAGATACAGTGAAGATATAGTCTCACTCTGGTGGAACATGAACTAATAAACCCCTGATTACCGGACAAAATGATAAATGTTAGGCCAGAGGTTAAGGGGTGGCTGCAGGAGCACAGAGGAGTGACACCTCGCTTAGACTGCGAGAGATCAGCAGGGAAGGCTTCTTGGAGGAGGTGGTCCTTGAGTTGAAGCTTCAACTAAGTGTAGGAGTTCACTTGCCTAGTGGGTGAGGCTATATTAATTAGGCTCTTGTGATGTAGGAAACAAGATCATCTGCTAGAGAGTTTCTGCCAGCCCTAGCGGTGGGGTTTGTTGTAAAGATACCCACAGCCAGGAGTCCACACCCAGGAGCCCTAGTGCAGTGGGGCCTCGCTGTCTAAAGTCTAAGGCAGTGGGTCTCAGAGGCATCAGAATCACCTGGTGGGCTGGTTAAAACACAGATGGCCAGGCCTCCCCTCCAGAGTTTTCGATTTAGTTAGACCAGGGTTTGTGTTTCTAACAAGCTCGCAGGTGATGCTGATGCTGTTGGTCTAAGGTCTGCACTTGGTGACCCTCTTGTCTCAGGCAGGCCTGGCGGCCTCAAGAGCAGCAACGGAGGGACGTCAGGCCTCGCCCTGGGCAACCGCCATTGTTCTGACCCAGCTACCTTCTCGGCCTGGACTGTTCCTCACCTGCTGTTCTGTGGGTCTTGTCTTTAGGTTACACCTGTCTTTGGCCCACGCCTGCTTGGCCACCGCCCTTCTGTCCGACAGCCTCTCTCTCTGCATCTTTCTGGCTGGGCTCTTTGGCTTCTTTTACTTGATCCTTCACATATTTCTGTTCAAATGCTGAAAGGAGAGAAATTTGGCCAAGTTTTTTCCTGGATGGGCAGAATTTGGGGGTCTAGGCAACCTCACAGGCTGCTGGCCAGCCCATGAAGTGGCTTTGTTTGGCTGAGTGCACCTGTGCAGGTTGGGTTCGGGGGTGCAGAGGAAACCTCTCCTACCTGCTGTCCCAGACATCTCGAAAGAAAGGCGTCCTTTTACTCCCTCTCACTTCCTCTCTTCCTGTTGTCACTCACCCCCGAAAGGGACTGTTTCCATAACTCTATTGAAACCTTTTCCTAAGAACCATCCATGGCTACTCTTCTCCAAGCCCAAAGGCTTCTTTTCAGTTCCTGACATTTATTTTATTTTGCTCTACTTGCATCTATTTAGTTTTGAATAGATTATATATTCATACAGTTCAAAATTTGAAGGATTCCAAAAACCTATGGAGTAAAAAAACAAAAAGGGGCGCCTGGGTGGNTTATTAAAAAAAAAAAAAACAAAAAAAACAAAAAAAAAAAACAAAAAAAAAAACCTCTCCCCACTCACCCAAATACTCTTTCCAGAGGCAACCAGTGTTTCCAGTTTCTTCGAGGTCCCTCCAGAAATATTCTATGAACGTATAAATATGTACATATATGTTCTCATTTTTAAAAACAAAATGGTAATATATTATACACAATGTCTTCAATACATTGCTTTTTCACTTACATTTATGTATCGAAGATTGTGTCCTGTCATGACATTGAGCCCGTCCTCATTCTTTTATGCAAGTGCATATTACTCCTTTGTAGCCATGATTCCCCGGTGCCCTGCCACAGACATTGTTTACAATGTGTTGCTATCGCAAGAAATTATCCTGTGTGTATGTGACTTTGTGCACAAAAAAATGAAGAACAAATTTCTTGAAGTGCGTTGGATAATTGCAAGGTATTGGCAGTTGTGATCGTCTTAGGATGGATTCCCCAGAAAATGGACTTGAAGCAGAGTTTCGTGTGTCGGTGGTTTATTAGGGGAATGATCCTGGGATCCTACCTGGGAGGGAATGAGGCAGCGGAAGTGGGCAGAGGGAGGTGGTGAACTGTGGGGTCACAGAGGCCCCAGTCATGCTGCATCCGGTGAGGCTGAGGCAACGGGACCTGGCCTTTGCACCACCCTGTCTGCCCCCACCCAGTCTACCAGACAGCACATGCAGGTTGCCCTGGGAAAAGGGAGAGCGACTTTGGGCAGGCAATTCCCGTAAGCTAAGAGCACTTCTCAGGAAGGCTCAGCTGTGACTCCTCAGTGGCCCACACTCCCATCAGCAGGGAAAGTGCGTGCCTTTCTCCTGAAGGGGCCTTTGGGTGATGCACTGGGGCATTCCCCACAGTCTACCCTTGAACCAGTAGGCTCCTTTTAGTTTATAAAGTAAATTTACTGCACCTGGGAATAGCATTCCCAGAATTCTAGTTGGCCTCTTCCTGGCAAGGAAGACTTCGTGGAAGAGGTGATTCCTGGCTTAGATTTTTAAGGATGAGTAGAACAAACATCTCAAGGGGCTTTTCAATATGCATGTGCCTAGGCTTCTCTGGTAAGAAAAATCTGGTTTACCTCCTCATTTTGCAAACGAGGAAATGAAGATGTTATCCTGATTGAATTAGCAGCAAAGCCATGCTGGATTCTCGGGTCTCTCCCCCTTCCCTACTGTCCCTTCCTTTGCTCCCTCCACTGCCTCCACCACCTGTGTTTTCCAAGCTGTGCTCCTTCCAGTGAGTTTCAAGAAGGGATAAAACTCTCTTAACTGAAATGGAGTAACTGCCTTTTTCTAATTTGCATAAAAAAATTAATGTGAGTAAAATTGTCAATTTCAAGTTTTCTTTCATAACTTAAAAAACTGGAGGTATTATATTCATTTCAGGCATATAGCAAAATTATTTGATATCTGTGTGTGTTTAAAAAAAAATCAGCCCAATAAGTCTACTTGACATCCATCACCACACAAAGATTTTTTTCTTGAGAAGAGCAACTTTCAAGTATGCCCTACACTATTAATAACTAGAGTCACTATGCTGTACATCTCCTATAACTTTGCTTAACCTTGGATTTTTTTGGTAATTTTACATCAGCCCTATGTATTCCTATTTTTTAAAATAAGTTTTTTAACTTTATTTTGAGCTAATTTTTGACTTGCAGGACAGTTGCAACAGTAGTGAAGAGAGCTCCTTGTCCCTCACCCAGCTTCCCCCAATGTTGACATCTTTTTTTTAAAGATTATTTATTTATTTGAGAGAGAGAGAGGGAGCACAAGAAGGAGTGTGGGGCAGAGGGCAAAGCAGACTCTCCGCTGAGCGGAGAGACCAATGTGGTGCTCCATCCCAGGACCCTGGGATCGTGACCTGAGCCAAAGGCAGACACTTCACTGACTGATCCATCTAGGTGTCCTAATGTTGACATACTACATAATCCCTGTACAATGGTCAAAACAAGGAGCCCAGCATGGGCACAGTACTCACAACCTAACTGCAAACCTTATTTGGATTTTTACCATGTGAAAAAAAATCCTTTATTTTGAACTAGTTTTTGGCTTATAGCAAAGCCATAATTTTTCTTAAAGTTTTTGTGCTTTTTACCCCTTGGGTGCCTCCAACAGATAAAAGAACACAAACAAGTAACAAGGGAGTAGTCGTGGAAAACTCAGCACTGGCCAGTGATGCTGAGACAGCTGGTTTTCCCTCTGTATTTGTAATTTTGTTTTCACATTGTGCTTTGTAGTGTGTAAATTTCACGAAACTGACATTCTAAAGCCACACATAGGAGCTCAATAAGTGGTTGATGCGACAGCATAGTTTATGTGATAGAATGAAATACTTGAACAGTTAAAACTCTTCAGCAAAAAGCATCATGACCTTTAGGTTGCTCTGCCATCTGAAAGAGCTTGAACACTATTGCACTCAACTCCATCTATCTACTTAGAGATGCAAGACACTATGAGGGTGGGTGTTGATTTTCCCACAGGCAGAGTCAAGTTCTTGGCTTTCTGGACCAGTCTCTTTCAACTACTTACTCCTGGGACTGGTAGACTTCAGACCTCTGTTACTATCACATACTGGGATCCATATTATGTGTTTTCCTTGGAATCATTCCTCCACCCCTAATATTTAGCTCCTCTTCTGTGTACTAATTTAATTAATTTATATTTTCATATTTTAATTATTCCTTTTTGTATGCATGCATAGAGTGAAAAATTCAAGCTGTATAGAAAAGCATAAAATAAAGAGTTAAAGTCTTCCTCCACCCCTTCCTACCAATCTACACCACTGGTTCTCAAAGGGGGGGTGCTGTTTCCTGGGGGCATTTTGGAAAAGCCTAAGAATGTTTGTGATTGTTCCAATGATTAGAGGGTATTGCTGATTACTGGAATTTGGGAAGGGGTAAGAATGCCTTTCATCCTGAAAAAAAAAAAAAAGAATTTACTGGCATCCAACACAGTGTTTTAATCCTGGTGGATGTTCATGGAGGTGAAAAATACTATTTACAATTACCTCAGTCTAGAATATAGATGGTGTCATTGGTTGTGTGGGTCTTATACTGTCCAACCTAGGGGATGCTATTCACATCCTAGAAATCAGAGATTGCGATATTTATTATGTCATTTTTTCTGGTAGATGGCAGTGAAATGTCTTGTCCTAACAAAATTAGCATAGTGTGATCGTTTTTCTGAGAAGTGGAGGTAAAATAGCTCGAGGGTGGGAGTCCTTTTTCTAATTCACAGCAAGGAGACATACTGGATTGCTTTTTAAAAAAGTTTTTGAAAATTGAGAAATGGGTTCTTACACATAATAAATATGCAACTCAGTCTAAAATTGTCTTTTGACTTTATTTAAAGTGGTTTTTTTAAAGATTTTATTGTTTAAGTAATCTCTACAACCCACGTGGGGCTTGAACATAACGACCCTGAGATCAAGAGTCGAATGCCCTAAGGTGTTTTTTACTGCAGAAAAGTTTTAAAAAATTTTAGTGTAGTCAAATTTGCTGTTTTTCATTTATCTTCTGTGCTTATATCCTGCTTAAAGAGTCTTTCCCCAATATTTTATGTAAAATATTTGAAAGGAGATAGCTTAGTTTTTTCTATTTTCCTTCCATTCTTTTATTTTTTTATTTTTTATTTTTTTTGCATTTCAATCTTTGTAAGATTTTGGTATCAGTGTTACTATTCTGATTTTGTAGAAAGAATGTTGAAGCTTTTATTCTTTATCTGGCTCTGAGAAAGTTTAGTTTCAGATTTTATTCATGTGCTTCTTCAAGAAGTATTTATTAAGTCCTGGTTCTGGAGATAAAGCAATGATCAAAATACACAAAAATCCCTTTCATCCTAGCAGGGGAAGGCAGACTGTAAACAAATAAGGAGTTAAGATATATCACATGCCAGATGGTGGTAAGTGTTAGGGAGAAAAATAAAGCAGGGTAGGGAGATAGTGTTGGGGGGGGTTGCAACTTTCAGTGGGGTGGTCAGGGAAGTCTCATAAGACATTTGAGCACAGATCTGAAGGCAGCAAGGGAGTGAGCCCTGTAAATATCTGGGGAGTCAGTAGAAGGAACAGCAAAGGCAAAAGCCCCAAGGTGGAACAAGGATGGTATGTTCAGAGAACAGTAAGAAGGCCAGAATGAGGTGGGGGTTGAGCCAGGAGGAAAGTGGGGTGAATTAGTATCAGAGAGGTAGAGGGGGGTCTTGCAGAGCCCGGTTCGTTACTATAACGACTCATCTTTACTGTGAATGAGTTAGGGAGCCACTGGTAGTTTATTTCAGGTGACGCCTGATGGTGGAAACAATGGAGACGTTAAATGGTGGTCAGATTCCGGATGAATGTCGAAGGTGAAGCCACCAGGATCTGTTGAATGTTGAATGTGAGACAAGAAAAAAAGGAAGAAGTCAAAGCCCACTCTAGTTTTTGGCCTGAGTGACTGAAAGCATTAGTTTGCCATTTACTGAAATTGGGAAGAAGACTGAAGCAGGAGTAGATTTGCGGGGAAAGATCAGGGATTCAGTTTTGAACACGGTACGTGTGAGATACCTTGAAGACATGTAAGGTGATGAACAAATCTGGAGTTTAGGGAGGAGGTTCCGGCTAGAGATATATTTCTCTCTCTATCTCTGTACCTGTATCTCTATCTCTAGCTAGCTAGCTAGCTGTACAGCTGTATGTATCGATGCATATTTGAGAATCACACATAGATGGCTTTGAAGGCATGAAAATAGGTGAGATTATTAAGGGAGTGATTTTAGATAAATGAAAATATCAGCTCCATAGATGGAACTCTAGGGTGCTCCAGCAATGAGAAGTCAGACAGTAAAGAGATGGAGGAGGAGGCACGAACCACAGGAGTGTCCAAGGAGGAGGGAGTGACCGTAATGGGGTAGGAAGAGGGCTGAGGATTGACCTGGCTGTGTGGAGGCCACTGGTGACCTTGATGAGAGAGTTTGTGGGAAGGTGGTGGAGCCCGAGAGGGAATGGGTAGAGGGATTGGAGTCCGGGAACAGAGGGGACTCCTTAAAGGAATTTTACTGTAAAGAGCAGCAGAGAAATAAGGTGAGTCTGGAGACAGGAGCATAGTGGATAGAGTTTTTTTTTTTTTTTTTTCAAGATGGAGTAATTGTAACTGGTGTTTGTATGCTGATGATCCATGGAAACGACGGAGAGGGGGAATCGTTAGGGTGATGGTGGGTGAGAGGGGATCACATCTGGTATTTAACTGGAGGGCAGGGGGGCTTGGACAGCTGCAGAGTGGTCATCCTCAGCAATAGGAAGAGATCTGAGGACATGGGAACAAATGAGTCTGATGGTGGATGAGTGTGATGGTGGAGGTTTGTGGATGTTCTCTTCTGATTGATTTTATTTTCCCAGTGAAATGGGAAGTCAGATCATCAGGATGAGGGATGGGGGAGCTGTTAGAAGTCTGAGGGGAGAGGACAAGATGTGAGAGAGTTGTCAAAGAGAAGGAGCAGAAGGAGGAAATTGTCTAAGGGAATATAAGCTGATTGCTAGGCAAAATGAAAAGATGGCTTGAAGTTAGTGGCTGTTATTTTAATTTAGCAAGCTCGTGTTTTGTTTTGTTTTTGCCAGCTATGATCTGCTATGTAGGTGTATAGATACAGGAATAGGTGAAAAATTGGATTTAACCAAAGGTTTGATAGTTTAAGGGAATTTATTTGGGGAACCATATATATCTGGCACTTTGGGGGTCTGTATGGATAGAATAGTTGGTTACTATTGATCTTTTCTTGTGGTTATTGGTCTCTTTAGATAACCTGGAGTCAGTGCTTTGTAACATATTTTGCTAGAAGAGGAACCTTTATGAATTAGGTTAAAAAATTTTTTTTCACAGAGTTTCAGAAGTGGCAGAGGATTTAAAATTCGGTGATCTAGTCTTTCAGGCTCTCCTTTGAACCATTTTACACATTTCTCAGTTGACCACGAGTCCCTCTGCCTTAGCCTTTCCTTTGCCCTGTTCTGTTAGCAGGAAGCGATGGGCAAGAGAAAGGGTCCCAGTAGGTCCTGCCCCGTTTGCTCAGCTGGGCTTCCGCAGTGCTGGGTGCTGTCCTCCTGTCCTCTCTGTGGGAGGTGCAGACCCCCAGGCCTGCTCAGGACCCTGACATTCTTGGCTGATATCACAGTGGTTATTTAGTTTTTGTTTGTAGAGCTCGTTGGAGAAGATAGTATACTAACAGTGAATTAAATGGCACTTGGAACTGAACCACTCTGGCTTTGTGGGGGGTGGATGGCGTGAAGGGGGCTTAATAACCTTTCCCTGGGTCTCATCCTGATAATGTAGCCCAGCGCTGCGTACTGTACTATCTCTCCCCAAAATAACGTGCTGGGCCTGGCTGGTTTCTCAGGTCAGTTGCTTTAAACCATCCAACCCCCTGGTTAAACCCAGTATCTGACCTGCTCCTGCCTGTATAGACGCAGGAGGAAAACAGCCACATGTAAACTGTATATATGAATTTGCAGGAACATCTCTTTATTAGGGAGAATTACTCAGCTCCCTCCCTTCAGAAGTCTTCTAAATGAAAGAATTCCAGGTACTGAAGTTGTGGATTTGCAAAGGAGCGGCAAACATAAACGTACAAGCAAACCCAAACAAGCCTACCCAAAGCTGCCTTCAGCATATGGGAGAGCTGAGGTCAGATGACGAAATGGAGATTGAAACTGAGCCTCAGTTAACTTCCTCTGTGGTTACAGTTCCTAATCCAGTGCTTTCCAAACGATGTTTTTGCAGAATTCTGAGCCTTCACTAAATTCTTCATGGGACGAGGTTTCTGTGGTCAAATCAATTTAGCAAATTAATTCACATGTTTCTTTTTATCTTTTCGTGTTGCTACTAGAAAAGGTAAAATCACATATGTGGCGTTACGCACTGAATCGTGCCCCCCACCAAATTCATGTTGAAACCCAACCTCCAGTGTGATGGTATTTAGAGACGGGGCCTTTGAAAGATAATGAGATTTAGATGAGGACAGGAGGTTGGGGCCCTGATGATGGGATTAGTGCCCCTTATAAGAAGAGACCAGAGAGCTTGCTCACTCTGTCTCTGTCTCTCTCCCTGCTGTGTGAGGACACAGTGAGAAGGCGACTATTCACAAGCCAAAAAGAGGGTTCTCATCAGAACCCACCATGCTGGCATCCTAATTTCAGACTTCTAGCCTCCAGCACCATGAGAAAATAAATTTCTGTTGTTTGAGCCATCCACTCCATGGTATTTTGTTACTGCAAATCGAGCTGATCAAGACGCGGGGCTTGTATTTCTGTTGGACAGCACTGGATGTCTGGTAGCTCCTGGCCAGCACCCTGTTGCCACTTCTCATTTTCTACCTTGTGTTCACGAGGGCAGGGTTGTCCTCCCGAACATTCCTTGGGGTGCTCAGCCTACTGTTTCACCTGTGGTAGCTGCTCAGTTAACCTCAGGTGATTGAGTCATCTTCTTAGCTGTGAGCAATACGGTTTCAGGCTCATTATGCCGAAGAGGAACTCATTAAAATGATATTGGCTAGTAATCCCCAATCTCTGCAGGGCATAGGAACCAGGCTTGGGAGAGCATTCAGGCAGGTGGCAGTGGCCAAATCCCATTGCAGACTGGTCTACCTGGTGGTCCCACTGCTGCCCCAGAGAACCAGAGCTGGCTGTGCCGGTAGAGTGGAGTGGCCACGTGCTTCTGGCCTCACTAGCTCCCAGGTCAGAGTTTGGCCGAATTTAAACTCTACCTGCAAGGGAGGCTGGAAAGCTCTCAGAAAGGGGGAATTAATTCCTTTAACATAGAAAGGTGCCTTCACATGTTGGCAGGCAAAACGAATGACCAGAATCCTTTACTAGGGTAGGCTGAGACCTTGAAATTTTGACTGCAACAGAAACAGAATTTTCTTTTTTAAAAAAGATTTTATTTATTTATTTGAGAGCGAGAGAGAGCACAAGCAGGGTGAGGGGCAGAGGGAGGAGCAGGCTCCTTGCTGAGCGGGGAGCCCGATGCGGGGCTTGATCCCTGGGACTCCAGGATCATGACCTGAGCTGAAGGCAGATGCTTAACCAACTGAGCCACCCAGGCACCCCCAAACAGAATTTTCTCCTGAAACTCCCCAGATAGGGACTTCCTCCACACAGGAGGCTCCCCAGGTCTCCTCATGGTTCTTCCGGAAAGTATGAAGTATAACAAACAGTTGATATTATACATTACTCTTATGCTGTGATTGAAATTTCATTATGTCCTTTGCCATTTCTTTTTTTTTTTTTTAAGATTTTATTTATTTATTTGACAGAGATAGAGACAGCCAGCGAGAGAGGGAGCACAAGCAGGGGGAGTGGGAGAGGAAGAAGCAGGCTCATAGCAGAGGAGCCTGATGTGGGGCTCGATCCCACAACGCCAGGATCACGCCCTGAGCCGAAGGCAGATGCTTAACCACTGTGCCACCCAGGCGCCCCTCCTTTGCCATTTCTTACATTATATTTTAATATAGAGACACAGGAGGGCACTCTAACCAACCAGCAATAAAACTTAGAGTGTTTCATAACCTTGGCAGTTAAAAAAAATGGATATTGATTTTGTTGAATCTGTTTTTGTTTTTTTTCCCCCCAGGAAGGATAGCAACTTTGCAGGAATACCTAGTTCCCCTAGGGAATCTCACATGTGGCAACGACCCTCAAGACCCATGCTCCACACTGTCCAGTTAAGGTCCTAAGGGACTATGGCTTTGAGCGACTCAGGACAGAAAAGGGGATTTTTGCCGCTGAGGCATGGAAGATGGGGGACATGGTTCCCAAGAGCACATATTTAGAAGCCAACTGGCCAAATTAAACAGCAGAGGAGAGAGACCTGGTTGTCAAAACGTCCTTCAAACCTACAGCCTGTCCCCATGACTTAGTTTTCCTATCTGCAAAAGGCAGGTAATACCTGACTTACGTCTGCATTGTTTATCAATGGAGGAGAGCTGGAGCAAAGTGGAAGGAACATATCTGGGGTTACCATCCCATAAAGTGCACGGGGTTTAAGACTAAACAATAAAGCCAGCCTGCCTCTTGTTAATGTATTATTGCACACGGGGAGGGACAAATCGTGCTCCGTTGGCAGCCGCAGTAACAAAAGTAACGAGAATAGGCCGGAACAGGACCTGCTTCTCCGGACTGGTTTCCCCATACCGATCTCCCCGCCTGGGGCCCCGACATCAGGAAGAGAGGGGCGCGAGGCTGCCGGCGCATTTTCCTCCCCAGGCAAGAGTGGGACCGGCTCCCTGCGAAGGTGGGGTTACTCGAGGTCAAAGGTGCAGTCTTGGAGAGCCAGCTCCGGCTGGCTGGAACGCGAAGGGACCGCGGAGCGCAGCCCTGTCGTGGCGCCTCCTGCCCTTCCTACCCCCAAGGGCTGTTCTGGCGCAGCCGCCCCCCAGTTGTCCCTTCGGCCGCGCCGCGGGTGCCCCAGGTTCAGCTCTGGCTCCCGGGCGCCAGAAGCAGACTCACTGCCAAGGTCTCCGGCGCTCTACGTTCTCAGTCCCGGGATCCCTCCGGCGAATCGGGGAGCCGAGGAGCCGGAGCCACTCCAGAAGGGAGCAGGGACGCGGATCAAGAAAGGGAAGGCCAGGAAGGAAAAAATGACCAAGGAAAGGAAGAAGCTGCTGCTTAATTCCACTCAACAGGTAGTTGCGCGCGTCGGCCGAGACTTGGCGCTGGTCACGCGTCTGAGACCTCTAAGTTTGGCTCACTGTGCCTTTGGGGAGTGCCGCCTGGTATCCCTCTAGCACTCCACGCCCAAGACAAGATCTCTCTTAATTTCCCCAACATCCCTAAGCTGCGGGAACTGTTACCACCGGAGTACTGCGGACGACCGAACGACCTTAGAGAAGCTGGGTGGCTTTCCCGAAGTTCTGCTGCTAGTGGCGGAACGGTGCCGCGGAAAAGGCTCCGAGCGATCCTGAAAAGCCCAGGCCACAGCCCACAGCCCCTCAGCTCTGCCCGATTATTGTCAGATCACTCTGTACGCACCTGTCGCGCTCGGGCCTCGCTGGGGGTGCGGGGACCTCGAGAAGAGAAGGACCCAAAGGGTGACCTAGTGACCTCTCCTCCATCCTGACTCTTGGCTGCGCGGAAAGCTCATTTCGCGCGCAGGGCTGGCTTTGCACTTGGGAAAGGATAACCTGCCTTCTCCGGGGATCGCGTTCCCAGCGGGCGCAGCGTTTCGGGGCAGTGTCCCCCGTGGGGCGGCGGGGGCGAGGGAGAGTCTGGGGTCCGAGAGCCGGCACTAGGAGGAAGTGGGGTGGCGGGAGCTCGGCTGCCAGCCAAGCGGGCGGGGTTGGAAGCGAGGCTGCCGGTGCTGAACGTCCATGCGGTGGGTGTGCGGCTCTTTCATTCAAACTTTAGGGAGTCTCGGTTCCTGCGTCAGTGAAGGTGTGACCAATCAGAGTCCGGGGACGGGAATAAATTATGCAAATCACCATCTGGCGATGGGTCAGATGACTCCCATACTTTAAAAAACTACCTCGCCGCGAGTTCGAGGAGTGACAGCGGCAAGTCCTGGCTTCCCGGGCGGGCGGCACGGGTGAGGACAGATCCAGTTCAAGCCCCTTCATACTCCCTGCCACTCCCCGCGGCTCAGATCAGCCAAGTTTTCACTCCCACCTTCACCTGCCGCTAGCTAAGGCCACCGCTCTCTGGTCGAGAGAGGGCTGCCCACTTTGGGTCTTACCCACGCTGGCTGCTAGAAACCCCGAGAGGTGTTCTCTTTTTCAGTCCTGTTTCGGGGAAGGGGGTGTGGCGGGGAAGGATGCGAAACTCCGTCCCTCTGCTCTGCCTCTGGGGCGTCTATTGTTGCTTTGCGGCGGGAAGCTCCACGCCCCCTGGTCCGGAGGGACGGCTGCAAGGTAACGTGCACTTATTCTTATTACCCCCCCATTCCCCCCCAACTTCTCTGTGCCACGTCCCCTCTCTGGCTTGCCGACCCCTTTCCAGCCTCTCCTGGTGCCTGCGAAATCCTCCTGTCTTTCCCACTGCCCAGTTGCTCCACCTAATGAGCTTTGCAGTTCACTTGCTCCTTGGCGCTTCTGAAGAGGACATCCCCAGCGAGGCATCGGAGAAGCCGCCGGGCCGGCGGGTGCACTGGCCCGTGCGCTCACCCCCTCGCCCCACCCCTTCCATGATAAGGTTCTCTGGATCAGTGCCGTCCAACCAGCAGAATCGGCTGCCGCTGCTCTTAGAGGCGAGAAGGCTATTAGAGCTAAATGGCCTGGCGCCCCTCCTAATCTGGGTGTAGGTGTTTGGAAAGTTAAGGCGGCAGCGTAGCTGGCTCCGGTTTGGTTAGTGCTTGCGGGGAGCATTTGGTGAGTAACGTGCCGAAAGCTGCTGGGCTTATTCCCCCAGGTGGCCAGCCTCCAACCCCCTACACCCTTCCAATCACGCTCTTCCTCTTCCTACCCACCTCTCTTCACCTTCCTCCTCCTAGATGCTTGCTTTTCTTCCTTCGGAGTTCTGTATGGCAGTCTCTTCCATTACAGGAAGCCTGTCCTGGTGGAATGAGGGTAGGATCACCCATCGGGTGTGCCAAGTCAATCAGTTAAGCAGGGGAGAGGGGAGAGGGGAGATCCCCAACCCCCACCCCATTATCTCATCTTTTACTATTCTGCTGAGGTTGAGCCATCACGGACATGATGTTGGTTCATGTCGGTTTATGTACACGTGGGCAGGTTAATTTGAATGAATGGGAAAGCCTTGCTTTACCTAACATGTTTAGCGCTAACTGGGACTGTGACCTGGGGTAGGTCACATCTCTAGCTTCTCTCCTGTAAGACGCTTACGTTCCTTCCAAATTCTATATTCCATGATTCTGAGTATTTGTGAGCCATCCTTTCAGCCTCTCGAGAACGGATTTATTGTGTGCCTGCTTAGTGCTAGGCACTGTTCTAGGAGGAGGGGATACAACAGTGAGCAAAACAGATGAAGACCCCTGCCTCATGGAGCTTATATTCAGTAGTGGGAAAACAGACAGTAAACTCATTAAAATATATAAATGATGCTCGGTGGGAGAAAAGTAAAGCAGAGGAAGGAACAGGGTGCTGGTGGGAGAAGGTGGCGTAGTTTTAATCTATGGTCAGTTTTCCCTCACTGTGAAGTTTGACCACGGACAGAGGAACTGAAGGACATAAGAGAATGAGCCGTAAGGGCAACATGGGTGAAGAACAATGATAAAGTCCCAGAGGTTGAAGTGACCCAGGCTAAAAGTAGTAGGAATGAAGCTGGAGAACTCTGGAGTCGGAGAAGGCCAGATACTCAGGGGAATGTTTTATGTCGATATGTGGGTTCATCCACAAATCTGTCCCAGGAAGCCAGAAGCCTTTTGTCCTTTTGTCCTACAATTCCCCATCTGGTCTCTGTGAATGACTACCTGGGTGGGAACTGGAGAGGCAGACCATCTTTGTCCATAGTTCAAATTTCTGCTGGTTGGGGCTTTTGTTCATTACTTTAATGACAATTAACCCGAGGTCTGCTCCTGTATATTTAGTTGCATTTTCTGGAACCCTATCCTTTTACATCTGGTGTATTCTTTTCCTCCCCACTGTCACCTTCTCTACCATCTTGGTCTCTCCTTCCATGATTCCATTTGCTTCTTAGCTCTGGGATAAATGAAAACTCCTGGAGTGGTCATTTGGTATTTTTTTCCCTTTCTCTCTGGGTGATAGGAGAGTTAGATTTGCTAATTTCCAAGCCTGTCATCAAGGGATAGTTTTCTGGATGGTTGGAAGAAAGCTGGATGGGGTTCGTTTATGACTGTCCCTAATTGCATGGTGGTGAAGTGCTTCGAGTTAAGAGGCCGTAGGGACCTCAGTGACATCCGCTGTGTTTTGGGAGCTGGGTGCTGTGTGTGAGCAGTGGAGCGGAAAGGAGCAGTTTTGCTGCTTTTATGAATTTGCCCCCATGGCTTCAGCCATTTATTTAACAAACTAGAAGAACGTCTGGCTCATGTCTGGTATGACAAGGAGTCCTGAGGATGCGGGAACTCTTCGGAGTAAGTGCTGGAATCCAGCTGGGAATGCTAGGGGAAGCCCACTGTACGATAGGTTCTTATCTCTAATTCCAAAATCCAGAATCTTTCAAAATTGGAACATTTGTTTGGTAATTTGGCAAGACTCGGCCTTACCTGCCCTGGGCTCATTTGGCAGCAAAAACTGACCAGAATTGACATGAGGCTATCTATAATCGTTACTTTTTCCTTGAGTGGTGAGTAGTTCTGTGTTTCCCTGCAGGAATATTCGTGTGTTTGACGACTGGGGAATGCTCCAGACGGCACTGGGGATGTCATGTACCACATGGCTTATGCGCCATATGCCTTTCTAAAATCTGAAACATTCTGAATTCTCCATCTCAGCTGGTCCCAAGCATTTCAGGAAAGAGAATCGAGGACCAAGTAGTCACTTGAGGGAAGGAGAACTCGTTTGATAGGGAGGAGGAAAGGAGAGCAAGAGACACCTGTTTATTTCAGAGTCACAGTAATGAATACGCATGACTAATGAATATTCTTAAATATGGAGGAGATGTCTCATTATCATATCTGTGCAACTCTCCTGGGAAGTGAGGAGAAAACATTCGGCAGGTATAAAAACTGAAACCCAGAGGATTAAGTAATGTGCTCAAGATTGAACCAGAACTAGACCCCAGGTCTCTCACTGTCCGAGTCCGCTAGAGGCACCCATGCACTGTTCCTTTTCCCCCAGATGAGCACCACAAACCCAGGAATGTGCAGGCAGCTGCTGAACCTCCTGTGAGATTCAGCCTCCGCACCTCGGGGGACTCAGACCACGAGGGATGCTACCTCTCCGTCGGCCACAACCAGCCCTTGGAAGACTGTGGTTTCAACATGACGGCCAAAACCTTTTTCATCATTCATGGATGGACGGTGAGCCCCGGGGAGGGAGCTCTGCCGCTCGACACAAGATTTGGTTTCCTTTGTTTTGGCCAATTAAAAAGAAGACTGGTGCTTCCCGATTCTGCTCTCTCTCGCTCTCCCCCTCTTTTCTTGTGGCTGCTTGTGTTGCAGACAGCTGTGAAGAATGTAATGGGCACTTTGCTGAGGGGGCAATGTGGACTCCAGCAGGGTGGTATTTAATGCTGGCACACAGCGGGCTTTCAGAAAGGGGCTCTCCTGGAGGCAGCGGCCCAGCTCCACTGGCTCTTAAGGGGCCCTCTAATTACACTTAATTACATTGGTCAACCACTGCCTCGCGGGGGCCGTCCCTCCCTAAGAGCTGAGCTGAACTTCAGCAACTTGACTGGCTCTGAGAGTCTATGAAGAGCCAGCTGGCCTGGATTGCTGGCCGCCGTTGGCATGGTGCCCTCCTGTTTGCATAGAGATGGCTCCGGTTAAAGGCATTGGGGCTTTTTATGTGCCCTAGCTGAGCAATTCATATTGAAAGGCCCATGACAAACTTCAACAAAAAAGGGCTTTAACGCTCGGCTTTAGAAGCTTTTGACCAGCGAGGGGTTTATTCATTCATATAATGATGGTCTGTAGGAAAATGACACTATTAAGTGAGCAGGTTTCTGCCTGGGCTAATTGGGAGGGGACATTCCTCCTTTTAATGATGAGAAATTCATATCCGTTACATGCTTTCTGGGTCTTTAGGTCTATCACCAACTGCTGGGGTCAGGCCTGGGGGTGTGTTGGGGGGGGTAGGTGCCTATCTATCTAATATGCCTGGAGAGATGGTTAGGGGCTTGGCTCTCTATCCTTATCCCACAGCCTACAATTAGAATCATGCAATTGAACCTTTTTAAGCCCCCCGTCAAAATGCAAATACAAACTGCCTGCAACTTACAAATGGGTTGCATTCCAGAAAGTTCTTTTGTAATCTGTTTGGAACTTGGAACAGCAGTTTCCCATAGAAGCAAGATTGTAAATGGCGTTTGGGTTCCCAGGCTAGGCACAGAAAATCTATTTATCTAATAATGTACATGTAGATAGGTTTACAACTGGACCTAGGCACTATTTACAACTTTGTTTTTGTGGGAAAATGTGTTCTGAGTTCTAATTTGGGATTCCAGGGAGAGATCTTCCCTACTCTGGAATCAAGACGGATGGCAGAGATGGGTTGTGGGAAGGGGTCATCTGTTAACTCTGCATTTGCCTAGGAGACACCATCTCCTTGCATCTCCCATAGAGAAGCTAATTCTCCAGGGCAGCCTTTGGGGCCATGTGCTTGTCTGACAGGGACTCAGGCTAACCCCAGGCCAGAATGGCCTCCAACACTTATCTCATGGTGGCCCTCCTGGACAGTGGGTGGAAGCCTCAGCCACCAGCTATGGAAATTTTGATAGGAAAAGCAAGATATAAAGAGCAATGGAAGACAAACACTCACATAGCAATCCTGCCTATGGCCAGCCCTGCTCATGTGCAAATGTTTGGTGCCTGAGTAGCCATTGGGAAAGTTCTGGAACTGGCTGGAGTGAGGGCCATGGAACTGAATTCCATATTCTTAGGACTTACGAAACCATAAGAAGAATTTTTTTTCTTAAATGTCCTGTTTTCTTTGCAGATGAGTGGCATGTTTGAAAGTTGGCTCTACAAGCTGGTGTCAGCCCTGCAGATACGAGAGAAAGAAGCCAACGTCGTCGTGGTTGACTGGCTTCCCCTGGCCCACAAGCTTTACACGGACGCAGTCAATAACACCAGGGTGGTGGGACACAGTGTTGCAAGGATGCTCGATTGGCTGCAGGTAACTGCTTTTAAGAACAAGACCTTGAACCAGAACCATCTTAAGTAAATACAGCTCAGACTGTGTTAACACTCCAGGAGTCTAAAAATGTCTTTGGGATTCAAATTTTTACTGAATTAAGTATTGCTTGAAATGCTTGAAAGCTGGAACTTTGGAAAGCGTTCTAGTTATTGAGATTTCTCTGGATCTTGCCTGTTGGATTCTTTGCCAGGAGAAAATTTGCCTGATGGGTCATTACTTGCTAATGCTCCCAGGTTGGGAATAGTCAGGAGCCAGGACCAGCTTGAAATTGCGAAAACTTACCGAAGTCTGCTCTTTTCCTCTGAAGGGGAAGAGAGGGTTGGTTCCAACAAATGCAGTTGAATGCCACGCTTAAAATATTAAGTGTGGAAAACAGATCTCAAGGCCTTACGTTTACTCTCTATAGGTTAATGATTTGCCTGAGATCAGCAGACTTACCCTGAGGCAGGGGTGTACTGGCAGAGTGACCCCATGATCTGGGCAATTCCAGTCTGCCCTTCCTTTTGCCCATGGAATCTGATAAATCCTGACAGCAGTCCGGTCAGGGTTCTCGAGCAGTACCCTAGTTCTCTGCCTGGGTTGTTTTGTAGGGCTCGGTTTCTGAGCTGTGGGGTCCAGGCCCCACCTCCTCACCCTGCCAGCAAAGTGCCCTCTCTCTGGGCTTGTGGTGAGTAGGCCAGCAGCTCCTGCAGCCGAAGAAGTGGGGAAAGAGTAGGCTGCTGCGGGCTGTGGCTTATGCTTGCTCTCCAGTGGGTCCAGTGGCTTTGTCTTCCGCATGGGCACCCCCACCTCTCCTAGTGCCCGAGGGAATGGAAGTGTAGCCGAAGGGTCAGGGATGTAGCTTCTGGTCATAACTTCCACCCTGCCCTCAGCACTAGGCATTTAATGTGCTGTAAAGTCCTTTTGCCCTCCCCTTCCCTGGCTGCCAGCAATGTGGGTGACTCCCTGGCAAGCCTCTGTCCCCAGTTCCCCTGGCTCTTCCTTATGGCCACAGAATTGTTGAATTGTTGGTGACCCTGTGGGCTCAGGACCACACACTTCACTCACACACTTTTGTGACTTCCCGCAGGAAAAGGACGATTTTTCTCTTGGGAATGTCCACTTGATCGGCTACAGCCTCGGAGCTCACGTGGCTGGGTACGCTGGCAACTTCGTGGAGGGCACGGTGGGCAGAATCACAGGTAGGATCTGCTTCCTGCGCTGCGGGCTGACCCCCAGGCTCCTTCAGCTCCTCTGTCAAGCTGGCTTTTCTGAACCGCAGAGCTCCCGCAGAGGCTGCATGAGGGAGCCGTAGAGCGTTAGCTTTGGAAGGGACCCGGAGGATATCTAACCCAGAACTTTCCAGGGTTCTTTTTAGCCACAGAGTCCTTCTTTCAAGTTGAACTTGTGAGGGACCCTGATAGAGGAAACAGATAGAAGGGATGTTCTGGTCGAAGCTGGAAAGATGGTGGGTAGCGTTCACTTTGCTATGAGGCCTTCCCCTTGCCCAGAGAAATCTCAGGGTCCCAGAGCACCAGGGAACACAGTTTGAAAACCACCGGTCTAGTCTGACAGGCGAGGAAACATCCAGGAGCGAACAGCTAATAACTAACGTGCAGAACTGGGGTGGATCCTGACCTGTGAAACTTTGGGGTTCATGCTGTCGTCTGCCAGTGATGCTCGGGGCCTCCAGGGAATGGAACGAGTGGATTCTAGTTTGAATTCTGCCTTATTTCTGTTTCATCCACCTACAACCTTTTCCCAACGGAAAAGGCACGTTTTGCTGGCATGTTTATTAGTGGTAATTATCTGTTTAGAATGGATGCTTCAACTTTGTCATTAAAGAGACTGTTCTGATGTTGGTACCCAGGTCATCAAGGAAAAAATTGCATTTTCCGTCTTGGTGACCTTCTGATGTGTGTTTGGCTTAAATCATTTAATGATTTGAAAAGTGTGATTTTCTTTCCCATTTTTGTGCTTCCTCTAGGCTGAAATTAATGGAAAATTTGTTGCCCTAAACTTTTATCTTCCTTCCAGAATTCTTTGATTCGTCTTCACTCCCAGCTTCCCTCTCACCTCCAAGATACCAAGGGCCCAACTGGTCACCTAGAAAGAAAGATTTGATCAGTTTCTTTCCTGGCAGGGTTTTTATTTTAAAGCAGGAAGAAGGGAGTTCTTAGCTAACAAACGATTTAGTAAAGGTAGATTTTCAGGTTTTAGCATCAAGCTAGTGGGGTAGGTTTAAAAACACATATATTTGTGAAATTTTATTGGCCCACCTCCAATCATCTCTGGGCTTCAGTCTCTCACACACACTCACACACACACACACACACACACACACACTCACACACACACACACACACGCCTTAAGGCCCAGTTATTTGATTTAGGATAGTTTGAGAGCCTCATTTTTGTCTACCAAGACTGTGGGGCCTAAGCGTCCAGGTGGACGCGATTGTGTGGTCACGTGACTGATCATTAACCCATTGCTGGTGCAAAGCTGGTCCGCTCTAAGGCACTCTGGGTTCCATTGTCTGAGCAGCATCCCCGGCTCCCAGTGACAGGCATGATGTTTCAGAGCCAGACCAGCCTAGTTCAAACTGCAGCGCATATGAGTATCAGGTCCCCAACTCCCCTCCCCCGCCCCCCATGAGGGTCGTTGGCTTGCAAGGACAAGCTGCAGATCCTCTCGTCCCCCCTTTCTGAATCTGAAATGAGACGGGGCTAGGGAAGAGTTTTCCAGTTCTTTCCCCCTGCCTGGGTGGCAGCTGCTGAGATGCGGGCTCTGCTGGCCGAATGCTAATCAGTGCTTCGCGCCGTCTGCCTGTCAGAAGCACGCCCCTTTCCTCCAGCCTGTCTCTGTGGGCAGGGGCCTGGGTGAGCATGGCGGGAAGGAGGACCCTCTGTCCCGTTGCCAAGCAGCCTCTCAGAGGGTATGTGGCTCACCTGATGCATGCTGTTGTGCGTGTCCGATGGGGGAGGCGTGTGTGCTCTCCTCCCCTCTCCGTTGGTAGACTTCCCATGGGCCTGAGAACCAGGGGGTCCCAACTAGTAGAAGGACCAGACTGCAGCTCATGTGATGCCATTGCGCATTCAACAACAGGGGGACACCTGAATCCTGGTCTGCTTGGATTAGAGCTGTGGAGAGATTAGGCTTTTGAGAACATTCTGTGCAATACTAGGGAAGAGGTCATAGATTTCTAATTGAACCTGTGTCTAGTTAGTTACAAATAAGCAAGTAGATTCATTCGTTCATTCAAGAACTATGAATTAAGTGTCCACTCTGTACAGACACTGGGCCAGATTCTTCCTAATGTCAAGTATCTAAGATGTGACAAGGACTTTATGCTATCTCTAAGACCCATCGCAAAGGGGCCACAGGGGCCTTTCAGCTTCATTTTACAGATGGGGGAACTAGGACTCAGTGCTTAAATAATGGGAACAACATCTTACATCCTAAGTAGCAGGGTCAGGATTAAAACCCAGGCCGTCGGCTTGCTGAGCCCGTACCTAGCCACGCGCGCCATCCCACCTCTCCTTTGTCGGTGCAGATAAAATAGTGATTGCAATGCAGCAGGGCCCGCCCTCCAGGCCAGAGTGCAGAGGTTTTCCGGGTGTGCATGCGTGTGCATGCGTGTATGTGTTCCGTCTGCTGGACAAAACATCTTTGGAAAGGCTCTGACCGAATGGAAGAAGGGGCGGTTCTCCACCTGTTCTTTTTTTGGCGAGGACAAGCTCTCCCTTCTATTCCTAGTTAAAAAAAGCAAGTTGTGCAACTTTTCCCCATCGTCTATGAGCGCTGGCGTTGTGTCAGGCTGGGTGAGTCTGGGTAGGTGATGGTCAGCCTGCCCCCACCCCCCTCCCTTCCCAGCTGTGTTCTCCAGAAGCCCAGTCAGCCGCCCGCATTCCTCCAGCTCAGCTTGGTTTCCATGGCACTGACCGTCTGGTGGAGACTTTTGTTCGCATCAAGCAAAGAGCCCCTCTCTTGTATTGGTTGCAAAGCAGAATGGTCTTCTCTCTCTCTCTCTCTCTCTCTCTCTCTCTCTCTCTCTTTTTCTTCCAGAAAATATAGCAAGAGGCAGGGGGAGGCTCCCTGTGTTGGTACTGTAGCCCTTGGAAGCCTCTGAACCGAGTCATTGTGGGCCGTGCGGGGGGGAGTCACTGCTTTTGTGCCATCCTCCTTTGGGGCCCTGGCCTATGGGTGAGCCACCAGACAGGCCGGGCTTCCTTTCTGCCTTGGTCATACGGGCATTTCTCGAAGCTTCTGGAACCTGTTTATTTTCAGCCTCTACAGTACTCCTGAGTGACGAGTTTCCTAAGTTTACTGTCCACGCCAGACAATAGCTCTGCCTATGGTTTTGTCTGAAATCACCCCAGTGATTCAAGCCTCACAGTGTGCTTGTGCTGGGATCTGATGGGTTCTGTTACCCATCTCCTCCCTTTATGACTCTGTTCTTAGTCTTCACTCCTCTCTGATGCGGTGTTTCCAGGCCTCAGCACTGTTCACATTTTGGGTCAGCTAATGCTTTGTTGTGGGCGCTGACCTGAGCCTTACTGGGTGTTTATCTGCCCCCCTGGCCTCCTCCCGCTAGCTGCTAGCAGCTTCTCTCCCTCTCCCCACAACTGTGACAATGAAAAATGTCTCCAGCCATTGCCAAATGTCCCCTTAGGAGCAAAATCACTCCCAGCTGAGAACCACTGTTCTAGACTAAACAGTGCACAGTATTCTCAACTTTCTCCAGGCCCTCTCCCTGTGTCTGTAGGGCAGAGAGCCTTCCAGGCTGGCATGAGTTCGAATCCCAAAATTACTTGCGCTTGGTAATAGCAGCTAGTGTCCGCACTGACAAGCACTTAATCTCTTACTATCTCACGTGAGCTGGATGGATTAAGATGTTCCGGTTCAATGGTGTTGATGATACTGACGGTGGGAGGAGTTTTGTCCTATGTAGTTCATAGACCACCTCCTTTTAGGATCACCTGGGGCATAAATACACATTTCCGGGCTCCACACCAGATGGAGCCATAGAATCTCGAGGGGGTTGGGGAATCTGCATCTCATGCTTTTCAAACTCTTTTTTTGAATGGTTTACATTCATGTGGTTCCAAAATAAAAGCCTCTTTTCTTGTTGCTACTACCTGCATGCTTCCCTTCCCTGCCCTCTCCGCCAGCACACATGTGCCCACGTAGCCAGTGGCTTGTGTGTCCTTCCAGTGTCTTCTTTTTTTTTTAAGATTTTATTTATTTATTAGAGAGAGAGCACAAGCAGGGGGAGCGGCAGGCAGAGGGAGAGGGAAAGGGAGAAGCAGGCTCTCTGCTCAGCAGGGAGCCCCATGTGGGGCTCGATCCCAGAACCCTAGGGTCATGACCTGAGCTGAAGGCAGACGCTTAACCGACTGGGCCACCCAGGCACCCCTCCTTCCAGAGTTTTTTTTTTTTTTATAGCTACATAGTAGAATTTGAATTTTCAACAAGCTCCCAGTGATATTTGTGCTGTTTCAAATGTGAGAACCAGTTCTCTCTACATGGCTGCTTGCCTGTTCAGTGCGGGAAGTTTGCAGGCAAAAAGAGTTCTCCTTCTAGCTGCAAAATACAGGAATTCAGGAGGCCTGGGATATGGCTCCTCAGTGTGTCTGGTGTGGCCCCTACCCCTGATCTCACCATTCCACCCTTGGGCTTGATTCATCACTGAAGGAGGGGGAAGAGTAAGTCCATATACAAATAGCTCAGTTTGGGTAAACTGAGTCTTCCCTCCAAAAGAGGCAGGTAGCTTGGTTATTGCATAAAAAGCCTGCTAAATTAAGGCTGTGGATGGCTTTCAGTGGCAGAATAAATGGGACAAATGACTTAGTTCAGCCAGCCTGCGTTCTTTCCAGAACTGCTCCATTTCTGACAGTCTGGGGCTCCTGGGAGCTGCATGTCATTGTGAACCTGGCAGCCAGCTCTCTGAGTCTGTCAAGAAGAAAGTGCAGGTTCCCCAAGTGTGGGCATCACACGGTTCCAGATTTACGGGGCTTGGCTCCGCGGATGCCTTCATTGCGCACATGTGGGTTTACTTTTAAGTCAGGACTCGTGGATGTGGCACACCTGACACAGTTGGCCTTGGCTCCCTCTTCTGCTGTAGGTCTGGATCCCGCCGGGCCGTTGTTCGAAGGGGTGGACATCCACAGGAGGCTGTCCCCTGACGATGCAGACTTCGTGGATGTCCTCCACACCTACACACGTTCCTTCGGCTTGAGCATCGGGATTCAGATGCCCGTGGGCCACATCGACATCTACCCCAACGGGGGTGACTTCCAGCCGGGCTGTGGACTCAATGACGTCTTGGGGTCAATCGCATATGGAAGTGAGTGCCTTGTTTTCTGCTTCGTGGAGAGGTTTGACTCGGTTATCACATCTGCTCCTGAATCAGCCCGAGCTGGTTGTGCTCCCAACGATGTTCATTTCATTATGCCCCCGCCCCAACGGGGGCCGCCAACCCCATGTACAACTTGTCCTTTTATAGGCTTGTTAACAGCCATCTTTGGGTCTCTGCTTGGCGTCCTCATGCTTTGAGGTCCCAATTATTATTGATTTATTTCTTTTTATAAGAAAAGGAATATATATTTGTTGGGGAAAAAAAATCTAGCAATGCAAAATCGCATAGAGCAAAAAGTAGACCCCTTTCTCCCACTCCTCTTTCAATCTTCAGAGGCAGCTGATAGGAACAATTTTGTATGTATCCTTCTGGTCTTTTTTTCTTTGCAAATGTGTGTGTGTGCACACATGTGCGTGTGTGAGAGAGATTATATTTTTTGAAATCAAATAGTTCTGTAACTTTCCTTTTTCAGTCATTACATATATATATATATTTATATATATAGTGAATGTCCTTAAACATCAGAGCACATAGATTTACTTAACTTATTCTTTTTAAAAAAGATTTTATTGATTTATTTGAGAGAGAGAGCGCGAGAATGCACAAGCAGGGGGAGCAGAGGGAGAGGAAGAAGCGGGCTCCTCACGGAGCGGGGAGCCGGATGTGGGCCTCGATCCCAGGACCCTGAGCCGAAGGCAGACTCTTAACTGACTGAGCCACCCAGGCGCCCCTACCTTATTCTTTTTAAAGGCTGTACAATCTTCTACAGAATGGATGCACTAAAATTTGATTTTTTGTGACATTTTAAAGAAGGAAAACCAAGATGATGTCTCCACTACTTATGATTTACCTTCTTAATGCCTGAGCCTGTTCTCAGCAGACTGGGGTTGAACTGAATTTGCCGCTGAAACTGATGTGTGGCCTCAGTGACCAATCTCTTTCCGGGTTTCCCACTTCCTCTCTCGCTGCCTCGGGTCCCGGCAGTCTTGCTACGCCTTGGCCCCTGTTGACTCTCTGCACTCTGATCTCTGCCCTTCAGATGTCCCCTCTCTCCCCTTCAGTCTTAAGACTGTAGCCCTCTCCCAATGTCATAACATCCAAGTAGCCCCTGCAAGGCTTGGAGGTCGAGGCTAGG
The DNA here is from genome assembly GCF_002007445.2 of Ailuropoda melanoleuca. Lineage (NCBI taxonomy): Eukaryota > Metazoa > Chordata > Mammalia > Carnivora > Ursidae > Ailuropoda > Ailuropoda melanoleuca. The sequence continues at coordinate 82,193,416 of NC_048231.1, forward strand.
ACCCCCATCAGATGACAGCATTCCTTAAGGCCCGTGGTGTTACTGAGGAAGGGATGGGATGGCTTTGTCAAATTTTTCTTAAGGTCCTAGGATTTACCGAACGACTGGCTTTAGCTTCTGGTTATAAGAGATTATGATGTCCTGTGGGCCAGAAAATCCAAATTATACTCCTAACTTTGTAACCAACTGATCGTGTGACTCTGAGCCAGTAACTTCACGTCTATGGCCCTTGGGGTCATAATGCGTATTTGATGAAAGGCTCATCCTGCATTGTTCCCTGTCTCCCTGTCTGCCAGCAATCACGGAGGTGGTGAAATGCGAGCATGAGAGGGCTGTCCACCTCTTTGTCGACTCCCTGGTGAACCAGGACAAGCCGAGTTTTGCGTTCCAGTGCACGGACTCAAATCGCTTCAAGAAGGGGATCTGTCTCAGTTGCCGGAAGAACCGGTGTAATAGCATTGGGTACAACGCCAAGAAAACAAGGAGCAAGAGGAACAGCAAAATGTATCTCAAAACCCGGGCAGGCATGCCTTTCAGAGGTGACCCTCAGTCCCCACAGGAAGGCCCTTCATCTTTTCCCTTCTTCTCAGTACCATGTTGTGGAAAGCGCACATCCCGGCCCGAGAGACGGGACCGGCCCCATGAAATCAAATCCCTGCAGATCAAATGACGCTGTGCATGCCCTGGGAAAGTTAATCATTAAAAAGAAGTGGTGGGGACTTCTTCCGTGATGCCCATCATCACTCCCTGATTGCGATATCAATATCTTAAATTTGCATTAAGATAGAAATTTTCCATTTCTTTGCATTTGCCTTTTGCAAATCTATTTCATGTTTTTCTCATTTGAGTGTCACAACAAATTGGAGATAGGTCCAACAGCAAATCAAAATCATGTCTTGCCTTTTCACAATATGCTCTAAGACCATAGGAGTTTGTGGGTGTTATTTTGCAGATGAGGAAGCTGGGGTTCAAAGAGTTCATACCTTGGTCCTTCATTCAAGGTCACACAGCTAGAGAGTTGCTAGGCGGGAACTCTCCCCCATCCCAAATTCCCTGAACCCCAAGTTTGGGGCTCGTTTGATACTGCCGTGATCCCTTATGCCATTGGACTGCAGAAGAGCAGAGGGAGGCTGGAGGCTAGAGGAGGCTGGAGGCTGGGCTGAACCAAAAGGACATCAGCCCCTAAAAACTCAGTGTGCTGGGTGACTCAGTTAGAGGCGGGGTGTCCCGAGATGGCCAGCAAACCTCACTAATGCCTTTGTTCTGCTGTCTCTGCAGTTTACCATTATCAGATGAAAATCCATATCTTCAGCTACAAGGCATTGGGAGAAATCGAGCCCAACTTTTATGTTACCCTTTATGGTACCAGCGCAGACTCCCAGCTTCTGCCTTTGGAAATGTAAGTCCCTAGCTCCCTTTGATGGGTTCAGGGCCAAGAACAAGTCGGTCTAAGAATGGGTGAGCATGGGAATCTGTGAACAAGAGCAGGGGAGCGTGGCCCAAAGGCCGGCGGGAAGGGCTGGGTGCTCTGGAGACAACTGTGGTCCACACTCGCCCCCAAGCCCTTGACTCAGACCCTTTCCGGGAGGGATGCTCCTGGATGAATCAGCAGCATGAGAAGCTCTGGATCAGCTGGACAGAAACTGCTGTTTCATTTCAGGCAACGCCTGACACCTGAGGCTGTAGGAAATTTGGAACGTAAATGCCATTCCTGCACCATTTCTAATTGTCATGTGGGAAGGGCACATAGCCATCATGTAAATTTGTTGAACGCACGCAAGGTACAAAATGCCATGCCAAGTAATGTTGGCATTGCAAAATAATGTCATCCAAGTACTTGCTTCCTAGGGCTCAGGGTCTAGTCAGGGGGACCCGGTGTGTCTGCATACACTCTCGCACACAGATGGGGTGGGACAGGCCCCCCAAGTGTCAAATGAGGGGGACAGGCAGGAGGGGGCTGGGAGTTCAGAGGGAGACCGGTGTCTGTGGGCCCGTTTCTCCACAGTCACTGTGGAGCAGGTGCTGCCACTGTGTCACCCCACACAGTGGGACAGTTTTCCAGTGGCAGGTCAGTGACACCTGCTCCTGTGTCCCCTTGCAGAGTGGAGCAGATCGGGCTGAATGCCACCAACACCTTCCTGGTCTACACCGAGGAGGACCTGGGAGACCTCTTGAAGATCAAACTCACCTGGGAGGGGACAGCTCAGTCCTGGTACAACCTGTGGAAGGCGCTTCGCAGCTACCTGTCCCAGCCCCGCAGCACCGAGCGGGAGCTGAGTATCAGGCGAATCCGGGTCAAGTCTGGGGAAACTCAGCGGAGGTAAGGGCCTCGTGTCAACGGTGAGCAGGGAGCGTCTGCGTCTGCCGTGTCCTCTCCTTTGCTGCGAGGGCACTTCCAACATTGCCATACCCAGAGCAGTGGGCAACCCCACAGACCTTGCAAGGAAAAGTGAATTCTACATCGAGACCTCTGTCAACCATTGTGGAGCTTGTGTCCTGATTCCAGGCCCTCAGCTGAGGGGGTGGGCAAAGTGGGGGCTGGAGTCCAGCCTCGGTTGTGTTTGCTGGACCCTCTGTTGGCCCAGAGGAAGGAGGACTTCTCCTGGATGGGCTCCTTAGGACCACTGCCTTGCTGATCTCTTTGCTATGGGGTCCATGCAACCAACGCCTTTGCTTGCCCCTGTCCAGAGAAAACTCGAGTAGCAAGCCTAGGGAGCCCCCACAGATGAGGCCTGCCTGAGGCCCCGGTTTCCCCAGCACCTGATTTTCAGCACTATCCCCTTCCTTTGGAGGCTGTGAGTCAAGGTTATGGGGTGGGGCCCTGACGTCAAGTAACAGAGAATCCTCTACGCCGTGCCAGCTGGCAGTTCCCCCATGGCTTTTAACGTTCAGCCTAGCATGAGAGCTCCAGACCTATATGTGTCAGCCCCTAAAACCGTTCCTGGACTCTCTGAGCAGACTTCTAAGCAGAAGTCAGGGAAGCCGGTGAGACCATTGTCAAGACAGGAGGGTTTCCTTGGCCACGTCTTTCTGTGGGCTGCTGGGAGGTCACTGCCAGCTTTGGGGTGATAGGAAGCAGCCTACACCCTCTCTGTACCTTGCCCGTTTTTTTTCCTCCATCACAGTTCTTCATGTGTCCCGTTTCCATCCATCACCTGTGGCACAGCGTGGCCGAGGTGGGGGGAGGCTTGAGTCCCTTGTCTGAGTGATTCTGGCAAGTGGGGGAGCTAAAGCCCCTTTGTACCCTTCCCCTGTTGGGGGGTTACAGTAAATGCGTTCTCCAACGTGATTAGATATTATTAAATCTCCTTCCAAGGTGTTTAGACAAATGGACAGTCTAATAGCAAGAGTTCCCCTCTCCCTCCTCCTCATCTCCACTTGGTGGGACACTCTCACCATTGGGTGTGAATTGTGTTAATGTGTTGTGTTAATATGTTTTAATTTCCTGATCTCCATGAGGTGGGTCCCCTTCTTATATGTTTATGGGCTGTTTGGGCTTCCCGCTAAAGGTTCTTAAACCTATTCTGAATGTGGCCTTTGTCCTTTCAGTCTGCCAGTCCCATACATCAGGGTCAGGTGTCCCATATACATCTTTTGGCCATGGTGTCATGTTAACTACACCAGCGAGGCCCACATGGTTTGGCTGTAAGTTATAGTCGAAATGCTTATTCGAGTACTGATTTCTTCCGTGCTCTTGGTTGAGCATTTTCTGAATCTTTGATTTTGACTCGCAGCTGAATTCCAATTCTGCTTATCGGTGGGTATTTACAAGTACCCTGTTGGAGGTACTGTGAATTCCTCCATTTGAGGAGTGTGTCGTTCACCACAGGTATGGGAATCCATGAGCGATTTGAGGCATGTATAATGTTAAAATAAGACATTCGTTATTAACTCCATGCCATACAAGGTAACGACAATAGCAAAACCAACATTTATATAACAAGATGCTTTTCTATGAAGGTCAAGGGCTTGGGAGTCAGAGAGGCTATGCTTTGAAAGGCAGGCAGACTTTTGGATGGACAGACAGAAGAAGGTGGAAGGGGAGTGATGAAAATCTGCATGAACCAAATCATGGCAGATGTCCGAGTGAGACATGTTTAGGACACTCGCAGCAGCAATGGGGAGTTCCAAAGGTTTGGGTCAGGGTGTGGCATGATGAAAACACCCTTTTCTCCTCACTTGGTCCACTTTGGATCCAGAAAGCACCATCTGGCTGAGGCACAGCAATGTGCCTCTCCCCGATTTGTATAGAGTTTGGGCTACATTGGTGGTTTCTTTTCCCTCCTAGATTAACTTTTTGTGTGCAAGACTTTGAGAACACCAGCATCTCCCCTGGCCAAGAGCTCTGGTTCCACAAGTGTCGAGATGGCTGGGGAATGAAAAACGAAACCAGGTAACTGGGACTTTCTCACTTGCAATGTACGCTGACAGGTGCCCCAGCATGTGCTGGACATGGGTCTGGGCACGTGGGACCCAGCAGTGAGCAAAACCGATACAAATCCCTTCTCTTGTGAAGCTGACCTATTGGAAGAAGCTGGAATCCGTGGAGTAAGCAGGATGTCGGAGGGTGGTTGTGTCCTTCTGCCTCTTGGTCTGCCTTCCCCGGAAGACGTTCATGGCCCATGGCCCCGCAGGAATCAGGCCATCTTAGAATGAACCTCTTCATGGTGACCGGGGCTGTAGGAAGGTTCCAGAGCTCCTGGTTTCCTTCCGGGCACCAGTTTGGAGTGGGGAGTCAGGTGGGAGGTAAAGAAGAAGTGTAAGACATAGTCCCCATGTGTAGGGTTCCTGGAGCCCCTGTTGGTGTAAGGCGATACTAGCGGGCATTTCTCCCCATCTTGCTTCAGTGTCCCATTGCCCCATGCGGGAGTCCCATTACTTCAGAATTAAGGAAGGCCGGTCTCATGGTGTGAGGCAGTGGGTGCATCCAAAGGGGGAATTCATCACAGAGCCTCTGAGCCTAAGCGCCAGCTGAAGACGATGGAGACAGGCCCCCCACTGGCCCCCACCACTAACCCCAACCCAAGTGCTGGGTAATAATTTGACCACCATACACCAAGCACGCGGTGCGTGCCCACCTGTGTTCCGTGCCTTCCCTATACGATCTCATTTACTCTTGTCATCAACCCCATGACGCTGGTGGTGATAACCCTGCATGCTGTGGTGGGACCTAAGGCTCAAGGAAGTTGGGTCATTCTTTCTAGGTCCCCCAGCTGGTGATGGCCGGGCGAACCTTTGCAGGATGTTGCTTTCTTCTGAAGCCTGTACTCTTTCTTGAGCATGGAGCTTTCGCTTGCTCAGATAAATCACCTCACCTTGACTGGGTATCAATTATCAAGCAGCTGCACCCATGCTGGGGTCCCCTGTGATTAACCGTCTGCCAGCCCCGGGGGCCGGTCTGCATCCCCACAGCTCTCTCCTGTTCAGGATCACCAGCCTGATGACAAGCTTGGTGATCACGGGACGCACAGGATTCTGAAAACTGCCCGTCTAACGGAGCGGCTCAGCCTAGAGCAGGCGCATAGCATATTCTGCTCGAATAATAATTTTAATTCTTTATGTTTGTATTCAAATGTATACCTTCCAAGTGTTTCCCCAAATATTAATTTCGTGGATCCTCAGAACAGCCATGTAGATTGGACACGCCCAGGGAGGGGCATTATTCTTATCATTATTCTTACGCTAACATATCTTATGATTAGCCATTTTATTCTTCTTTTCCGCTCCAGAACTTCACAACAGTTAAGAATGCTGTAACTCACCTCCTACTGCCTCTTTGAGAAAATAAGTCATCCATTCCTCTAGCCTCAAAGGAACAGAAAGCAATAGAAGCCCGAGTAAGACATCAACACTAGGAGGTCGTGACGTCCCTAGACATATGTGTTTTTTTTTTAATGATTTTTTATTATATTATGTTAGTCACCATACAGTACATCCCCGGATTCCGATGTAAAGTTCGATGCTTCATTAGTTGCGTATAACACCCAGTGCACCGTGCAATACGTGCCCTCCTTCCTACCCATCACCAGCCTATCCCATTCCCCCACCCCCCTCCCCTCTGAAGTCCTCAGTTTGTTTCTCATAGTCCGTAGTCTCTCATGCTTCATTCCCCCTTCTGATTACCCCCCCTTTCTTTATCCCTTTCTTCCCCTACCGATCATCCTAGTTCTTATGTTCCATAGATGAGAGAAATCATATCCTAGACATATGCTAAGCCTTCAGTATTCTCTCCCCTGATGTGGATACTGGTCACCTATTCACTGATAAAGAGACTGAGGTTCTGGGAGGTTCAGTTGCACAATAGCATAGCTGAGACTCAAATCAAGATCTCTGGATTCTGTCTTGTCCCCTTCCTGTCATCCTACAGTCTCTCTTGTGTTTCTAGGTCAAAGCAAAGAGGACTCATAGATAGTTCTCCCTGCGTGTGTGTGTGTGCATGTGTGTGTGGCGGATGAGTATTGTGGTAAATCTGTGCAAGCCAGCACTGAGGTGTAAGTAGCTAGAAACCCAGTGTTGGGTTTCTCAAAGTGAATTCATGGCTTGTTGGGAGAGGGGGAGGAAGAGGCACTCAGGACCCTCTCCTCTTGTTCTGAATGAGAAGCAAGTAAAACTGTGTCATAGGTGTGTAAGAAAGCCTGGTTGCGGTAAACCGAGCACACGCTCAGTGCCGGCTGGCGTGTTTGCCAAGCAAGTGACTGAGGCCTGTCTTACAGGGTTTCCTACAGCCGAGCTGTGGACCTTCTGTGAGGGGCCAGCAAGGCCTGCCCACCCCCGCCTTCCAGGGACACGGAGGAGAGTTACTGCTAAGGACCCACCTGATGGAAGGACACCTCTTGGTCTGGACCCTCAAGCACCGGAAAGAGTCTCTGCCGGGCCCCGCAACTTACCTCCTATGATGGTTGGGACTTCTCGCCAGAGCGGACCACGCACTGCTGTTCCTGCCGTTCCTGCTGCTCTAGAAAGCTCTAACTCCAGCCCTGTGTCCAAAGGGTCGAAGGCCCGGGGCTGCTTGTGCACAGCGGGCTGCTCTCTAAGTGCCTGGGTGAGCCTGTGCTTAACCCGAGAAGGAGCACTCGTGGAAGTGCGTGGAAGGCTGTGAGCTGCCTGGCCTGACCTGACCTGTGAGGTGGGGAGAGGTCGTTCTGCTGGGAACTTACTCGCATCAGGATGGCAGACCTGTGACCTCATTCACCCAGAGAGAGGGGAGTGAAGAGCTGGGGTGGTGGCGAGGCCTTCACTGTTGGGGTTCCGTGGGCTGCACTGATCCATACTGGTTCCATTTCAGACATTCCGTCCTGCTCCCCAGCGCACTCTCTAAAGCACGCATCATTGGCGTTCTCGGTTTTCCGTTGCCTATTTTTTGATTGGTCAAATGTTTCTTAAGCACTTAGCCCTAATTAGCACATGGCAGTAGACACATTCGTGAACCTTTCCAGGCTTGGAACCTAAGGGGGTTGGGATTTCTAGACTCCCTTCCAGTCTTGGTGATCCATGGATATACACGTGACGAGGGGCACGAGGGACACGGCGGGGCAGGGGGGGCAGATACAGGGGGTGAGAGTTGGGGATCCTAGGCGTTCAGGGGTTTCCGCCGGTTCTGGAAGAGTGACATGTTTGATCACTTGCATGGGAGCAAGCGAAGTGCCATAGTTGCTGGGGACAGAAGGGTGGCCAATCGCGAATGTGATTGTTGCAGAGCGGAACCTCATCTGCTTAGGAAGATAGCAGGCCTTACGTATCTGTTCTACACATCCGCTCACCAGAAACCAGCACCTGTCCAACAGCGCTGGCACTAAGATTTAACGGAGGGCTTCTTCCTCCTCCGAATACCTTACTCTCCTACCCGTGCCTTCTCTGTGTTGAGCTCAGAAAAGCCTCCAATTCTCGATCTGGATATGAATGACTGTACGTGATATCTGGGAAGCTGTTTTATACTTTTCCGAAGATTTGCACATGCCTAACCTAACTAGAGACTCACAACGGGAGGCGGGCAGGGCAGCTCAAGCCTCTACTTGAGGCTTCGTGAGGTCTGGCCACATGCCTGGGATTATATACCAAGTCGGTGGTGGAGTTAGCCGATGCCCCAGATTTCCTGGAGGCAAGTCCATAGTGTGCTCCTTTCTGCAACTTCACCAAGAGGTCCATCGCCTTTCCCAGCAGTATGACCCAGATGTGACAAACAAGGAATTGTTTTTCAGAGCCGTCCATAAATCCATAAACCCTTTTATTAATATATAACCAGGAAAGCAACTGTTCTCAGAGGCTGGGCGTTTTATGGATGAGATTTATTTGGAAGGAGATGGGATGTCAGGTTGGGGGAGAAGAGTGATTTTCGTTGTACTTAGATTTTAAAGGACGTAGTTTTAATCTGTGTGGTGCCAAAGTTGTATGTTCAATGCTAAACTTCCGAAGACGTAACCAGTCAAGTCTTAATTCAAGGTATTTTCTTAAATTGTATGCCTTGTCTGTTGCTTCTGGGAGTGGTTTCTAGCCAAAGTGGAGCCTATGTTATTGATGGTGTGTCCTGATTTCTTCTGACATCTATTTTTAGGAATGGAAACCTTAGGAATCAATTCCTCAGTGCGCCTTGTATTTATACATTTGGCTTGAAGCCTTATTTGTATATAATGATGCTTTTTTTTTAACACTTAGAACACTATTTATTTCTCAAGTGTATATAATGTATAAAAACAAATACATGGTTAGTTTTTATTTTAAAATTAACCAGTTTTGTGATTGAAATTTTTTAATAGTAAAATAATAAAAATCTATACAATGCTTTGTGGTCTGGCATCTCAATTCTTAATATTTGAAAGAATTATGGCTGCCCAAGCCTAAGGTTTGACAAAAAGTTACTTTCGTATCAGCTGTATTCTCTATTTGATAGTAATTATAGGTAGGACGTAGACAATAGCTCCTTTCTCTAAAGACCAAGATGGAAATTTATTTATTTATTTTTTTAAAGATTAGGGAGAGAGCACACAAGCAGGGTGAGGGGCAGAAAGAGAGGAGAAGCAGGCTCCCCCGTGGGCAGAGCCCAATGTGGGACTCGATCCAAGGACCCCAGGATCATGACCTGAGCTGAAAGTAGACGCTTAATCGACTGAGCCACCCAGGCGTCCCAATCTGGAAAATTAATCAAATCGCGGACGTGCCTGAAGTGTATGTTAGGAAAAAGAGCAGGTGGCCGAATATTGGTGAAGCTTGGGGAGGACATAGGTTTGGTTGCATGGGACCCAGATAACAGTGACTTGAGCCAGGCAGAAGATGAGTTCTCTACTGTGCTCAAATCTCAGCTGGTATTGAGGGCTGCTCCATAACGCCGAGAGGGGTCCAGGCTCTAAGTTTTTGCTGTGCCACCCACAGGATGTTTCCCTCATCCCCACGGTTCAAAGTGTCCCCCATTAGGTCCCTTCCAGACCGTGAGGAGGAGGAGAAATCCATGTGCCATGAAAATGCTGAACTAGACAAAGTTACTGTTTGTCAAATTCTGACATCTCTTTCTTATGTCTCTTGCTTTCTTCACTCTACGTAATATCAGAGGTACTTCTCTTGCAGCAATAAAGCTCAATGATAATTTTATCCATGGCTGAAGAAATTTCCATGCAGTGGTGGACCATCATGCTTTACTTAGCCGTCACTCTGTGGCTGGTCATCAGGTCCACATTCCTTTCCTGCCCACTTTGTTCCCCTGGTGCCTCCTTTCTTATGGCCCATTCTCACATTGCTCCAAGCATTTCCCCTCCCATATTCCTCAAATGTTCCATTTTCCGAATTTACTTGAGTTTCTACTCCCTCAACCCAAGCTCTTGTTTATTCGGTGTAGCTGACTTCCACAAGGGATGGAAAGTTGGAAGCTTTCAATTCAGTCGTGCTCACGCATCAATGGCTAGTAGGCCTTCCCATCGTCAAAATAAGATGCTTGTTAAGTCAAATTAATCTTTGATTTGCCTTGAGGGAGCGGAGCAAATCAAAAGAAAGGTTTCCTGTTAGGGTAGGAAGATAATGGGTCAGGGTAGCCACCTTACAAACAGGCTAGTCCAGCTTGGGCATCTTTCCTCTAGTGAAGTCCCCCCAATACTGCCAGTTTTCGCAGTTGATCCCATTCCTTCAGTCCTGAAACTGGGAGCATCAGTATTTGTTTTTTCCCTCCCTCTTCTCCCCGGCGGTTTCCATGGCGGCCCGGGTTGCCATGGAGAAGTGGAGAGAAGTGTCAAAAGCTGTCTTTTGTAACTGTGCGGTTATCTACAAATTGGGGACGGTCTCTCCTAAAAAAAGCTTACGAAGTATGCGAAAAGAATACAAGTAAAACAAATGCAAACTAGGGTTCAAGTCATTTTTTCCGCTAAACACCTGCGGTTAGCAAAATCATTTAATCTTGACTTTCTTCATACCATCCCAGTGCATGTGTATGTTGCAACGGGAAAGTGCTGCTGGAAGAGTCCGGAAGCTAGGACAGGTCTAAGCAGGCAAGGGCTCAGGTCCCGAGATCAGCAAGGGCAGCAAGGAACGGTATCCGGCCCCGTGCTACTTATCGCAGCCCAAAGGAATGCACAATCTCCCCGTTTATACTTTCACAGGAAGTGGGCGATCATTGTTCACATTGTATGAACCTTGCAAGCGTGGAGGCCAGGAACAGAGGCTGGGGTGATTTCTCTGGAATGCTGAAGTTGGGAGTACACTTTAAAAGTAAAGATATCTTAACTACTGCCCTGGTCGGTATCTCAAGACAACTTCAGGGGGATTGCTGTGAAGTCAAAGCCTCAGCTATTTGTTGGGAGGGAGACCATTCTATCATGACCTCAACTTTTTTTTTTTTTTTTTTTTTTGGTCAGAGACATCCGTCCTACTGTCTGTCCAGTATCCTTTTTAAGATAAACACAGCTTTCTTCTTTCTGACTAGGCTACCCTAAACTGTCTATATAGGCTTCTTTTCGGCCCCTCAAAAAGAGACCCTCAGAAGTGTGGCTTCGTAAACCAGGCGGTTCATTTCCCTGGTGACCGGGCTGCTCTTGTCTCTCCCTCCAAGGCAGGCTTCTTCATTAGCGGTTGCCCTGCTTCTCCCTCTCCCTCCCTTCTCCCTCTCCCCTCCCCTTCCTCCTCCACATCCTGCCTCTTCCCTTTTTCCCCTTCCCCTCCTTTCCTCTCCCCTTCTTCCTCTTTTCTAGTATCTTCTTTGGTGAAATATTGGTTCAAATCTTTACCCCATTTGGGGCATCTGGTGGGGGGGCAGTTGGTTAAGCATCAGACTCTTGGTTTCAGCTCAGGCTGTGATCTCAGGGTCATGATCTCAGGATCATGGGATCAAGCCCCACATTGCATTGGCCTTGGGCTTCATGCCCAGTGGGGAGTCTGCTTGGGATTCTCTCTCCCTTGCCCCTGTTCCCCCTACCCCACCCCATGGGCGCTCTCTCTCTCAAATAAATCTTTTTAAAAAAATCTTTTCCCTATTTTAGGGGATGTTGTTTGTTTTCTTATTGTTGAGTTTTGGAGGTTCTTTACATGTTCCAGATATAAATTATTAGACATACGATTTTCAAATACTTTCTCCCAGTCCATGGTTTGTCTTTTTAACTCACCTAACAGTGTCTTTTGAAGAGTGATGTTTAAAATTTTGACGCAATACAATTTATCAGGTCACTCTTTTATGTTGCTTTTAGAATTATCTGTAAGAAAAATTGGCCTAACCTGAGGCTGCAAAGATCTTCTCTTCTGTCTTATGTGGAAGTTTTATAGTTCTAGGTTTTACAGTTAAGTCTATGATTCGTTTTAAGTTAAATTTTTTTTTTTTTTTGCATACAGATATTTGTTTCAGCACCATTTGTTGAAAAGACTGTCTTTTCTCTGGACAACTATGTTAGCACCTTTGTCAAACATTGATTGTCTCTGTGTGTGTGACTCTGTTTCATTGGTCTATTCGTCTGTTTCCGTGCTAATAGCACACTCTCTCAATCACTGTAGCTTTATAATAAGCCTTGAAATTGGGCCCCGATAGTTTTCCCACTTTGTTCCCAAGTGGCTTTAGTTATTGTAGGTCATTTGCATTTTTATATACATTTTGGAATCAGCTGTCAATTTCTACAATAAGTCAGCTGGGATTTTGGTAGGATTGCATTGAATCTATACACCTGTTTTAGAATTGATATGGTCATATGAGTTTTTCAACCCACCTGCATCAGTTCTTCATTTGAATTGGAACACTTTTTACATTAAATTCAGTATTTTACAGTGTGGCCGTCTAGTGACAAAATTATTTCTTCAAGGAGCTTCGCTTACTCTTTCTGAATATATAAAAATATTTTTAGGTAGAACCATGTTAAGCAATTCACACTTACAGAGGCATTTTTATTTTTAAAATTTAAAATTTGAACATTGAAAAATGTTGAGAAACCACTTTAGATGTTGTAATGGGTGTGGAAGGCCACCCAGATGCCCCCTTGAACCGAGGCTCTCCTTTCCCCAGCTGCTGGTAGTGTTGGCAGTTGAGCGCTTCCAGGTGAGCCTCTCCCCAGGGATTGCCCTCAGCCGACCAAGGAGCTCAAGGGCACAGTGCCTGTCCAGGGGCAGTACATCGCCATTGACCTGTGATAAGGCCCCATGTCCTCGCCTCAAGACAGAACAGCTCTGAAGGGCCTTAGGAGAAGCAGAGCTCCTGGTGAGATTAGCCCAGAACTTTGTTGTACCCTGGCTCCCCTGCCCTCCCACTCACTGCCCTCACCCTCCACAGGCCGGATCCTGAGAGCGCTCCCCAGCAAAAGCCTTGCACACAGATCTCCATCTCACACAGAGGTCTGTCTCCTGGGAATACAACTGAGGACAGACTATTTCCTCATCATCCTGCAATTAATTCAAGTGCTTAAAGAGGTGTAGACAGAGAAACTAAGGTCAGCCCTTGAGGCTCAGGGAGGAGACAGGAGGGAAACAGGAAGCCAATTATCACTGGCCTGTTCTGACTGCTTCTGGTCAAAGTCATTTACCTCACCCAGGCGTGCTTTCCCTTTCACACGGCACCCTTTGAAACTAACCTGACATCCAGAAGAGGAGAAAGCACCTGGCAGGGACCAGGATGATGCAACGAGAGAGAAGGGAAGAAGAAAGATGGGGGTAAACAGAAGGGGGAATCAACCATGAGAGACTATGGACTCTGGGAAACAAACAGGGCTTCAGAGGGGAGGGGGGTGGGGGAATGGGATAGGCCGGTGATGGGTATTAAGGAGGGCACGTATTGCATGGTGCACTGGGTGTTATACGCAAGTAATGAATCATGAAACTTAAAAAATAAATAAATTAAATTAAATTAAATTAAAAAAAATGGGAGCCTTTCCATCAAGGCCAAGTGAAGCTGAAGAGAGAAGCTCGGGAACAGGGTATCACAGAGCTGGGATACACGGCAGTGTTTGTGGAAGGTGGAGGAGACTCGCTTTGTAAGTTTTCTCAGCTCCCGTTTGACAGGGCGGGAGTTTGAGATGGGAAATCGGAGGAAATAGTACCAAAAACTTTTACAAAATTATACAGGGTGATACTCACACATATTTTTATTCACCTATTGAAGCTAATGAAAATCAAAGATCAGAAGTGACAGGTGGGCAACCAGGATCCTAATGAGGGGCTTTCCTAAGTGTTCTTTGCTACATTTGTCAGCCCACATTCACCTCGACACAAATCTTGTCCTGTTCTGTCCCCATTAATAGGTGCCTCTTGGAATTACCCCACATTTTTAAGGAGTTAGAATAGGGCCTTTAAAAAACAACCTAGGCTAGCTCATGTAAGTGAGTTTCCCTTATCAACAGACATATGTTTTTGTAAATTTAATTATGTAATAATAATGATGAATAAGTTAATTTTGTTTATAATCCTTTCACCTATGTTCCCTTCATTGGACCCTTACAGCCATCTGTGCGGGAGGCATAGAGTTACCCTTGGGTCCACAGACATTAAAGCCTGTGTTATATCCTTCCATTAAAAGCACTAAAAGAATTTACCTTCCTGTAGTGTGAGTCTGTTTGTCCTCTGTATAAATCTGGACGTTCATCTATTTCAAGGTGGGGCCACCTGCTTTCTTTGAGGGAACACCCATCCTAAGATTTTCTCATAAGAAGATGGACAAAGAAGAAACAGTCTCTCCCGAGTGGGAGATGCGAAGTCACCAGGATTTCTGAACTTGCCCAACTGGCTCGTTGTGGAATACGAATCACACACATTCCCGAAGAATGGCCTGGAGATGTTTTACCAGCAGAACCACCTGGCGTGGTGGGAAGGGATGCTTCCCGAGGGGAGGAGCAGCTACAGAAGCAGGAGGAGGGCTCCTTCCAGGCCTGGAAGGTTCTGGAAGCAATAGAGGACCTAGTGTGGAACCGGGCCTTTTTCAGTTCCATTCCATGTAAACCTCACCGCACTGCTATGAAATGAATTTTCCCATCCTTTATTTCAAACGTGGACACTGAGGTTTAGAGAGACTGGATTGTCAAATGTCAGAGCAGTCTAAGTGGTGGTTGGGATTCGAGCCCAGGTCTCTCTGACTCCAGATCTATTGTTTCTAATCACTGGGTTATATTGGGTCCAACATGAGGTGGGATAATGAATTGCAGTGCATGCCTTCAGACCCATATTTAAAGTATTTCTTCAACATTTAGTTAGTGGAAAGATTAAGACCGAGTTGGGGGAAGGTTGATGGGTTGTGGGGGAGCGGACAGCATCCAGCATAGCTCACTCGGCAAAGTACCAGAGTTAACAGCTCCTCCCACCTTAGAAAGCAGAAGAGGGAAACTGTGCCCACCTGAGCTTAGCGTCGGGTGGTAGCTTCTTCCCCACCCTAAGAAGCCCGCCAGAGCGTGCCTGACAAATAGTAGCAGTTCAGCCCCTGAGAGGTGGCCAGGGAGGGTGTAGCGCCAAAGGCTGGCTTTTCAGGCACTGCTGCCACTGCTCCCCGTGTGGCCAGACCACAGACCATATCTGTGGACTCTTTGAAGAGGTCTCATAGTCTGTCTCCTGGCTTTGTTCAGTATGGCTTCCTCTGTGCTCTGTCCAGGGTTGGCTGCCTGGCTGGAAATGCTGGCCCCACTGGCCAAATGGCTCCCCCCGTCCCTCCTTCTACTGGGCCATGCCACACTGCTTCGTAGCAGGGCTCCGGGCACCTTCTTCTCTGCTGGGACAGCAGGAGGTGAGGGGACCTGCTGATCGTTTCAGGTCATTGTTACTCGCCTGGGTGGCTTCCTGTCAGACTACATCCCCCGCTTCCCTTCAGAATGTCAACAGCACCAGATAATCATCAGACATCCTCCATCTATCCACATGAATCCAAAGACATCTGGGTTGATAGAAAGACCGTCTTCTAGGGAGCCTGCCCCAGGATTCACAAATCATGATAAATAACCAACAACCTGCTCTCTCCGCTTGATTTACTGTCTGTAATTGTTGACACACTTCACTGCGACTGAAGTCTACAGCGTTTCAGCTGAAAATAAACCAAGCTGAATACTTCTAAAAACTATAATTTTATGTAATTTAGACATATTTCCATCAAGGGGATTGTAGTCTACCAAGAATTCAGTCCACAGTGTGGCAAATCTTTATGGTACCCAATCCAGTTTCCACACTTAGGAAAAGATAAGCTAAAGGCTTGTGCACCGGTAATTACGTATGGGAAGTGGGGATAAAAGAGAGGTACAGGAACGGGTAAGGATGACCAGAGCTGGCTGGCAAGGAGGGAAGAACCAGGGCAAGCCTGTACTTGCTACATGACATGCTCGCCAGAATCCTGACCATTATTAGAAGAAAAGAAATATGGAAGAGGAACCTGATGGGGCTAGGACTTGACCAGCCTAGGGGCGCTGAGGAGTCCATCCTAATCTCTGCAAAGCCAGGAAGGGCTATCACCTGGTACTCACAAGATTGGCTTGGGCTGTAAAGATGTGCCGGTTATTCCATGAATGAAAGACTCTCAAGGATGTTCCAGGCCTTGGATCCTCCCACCCTGCAGCTGTGTACTTAACTTCTCGGTGACTTCTGGTAGGCTTGTCCAAATTCTGTGATGGTGTATTGGCTGACACTATCAAGGAGTGTCATGAGGGCCATGGGAAGATGCTGGTGTAGTGAGTCTGGTCACCACAGGCGGAAAGGTTTGGAACATTTGGCTGTGGATGTAACATCTGAATGATACTGTGTTATTCATGATGATCTCAATTTTCCCTTACTCTGTTCTGGAGTTAAGTCTCTCATGCATAACAAGTAGATACTCTGATAATGATTTAATGAGTAGTCTTCTGAATCCCTTATAAAGGTAGGAAGCACCTAGTTAAATCAGGGGAAAAAGCACAGATAAAGCAAATGACTCAGCCAAGATCTTGCAGCTCAGGGACCCCTAACCTGACGTTTCTGACACTAGTAAATGGTCCAAGGAGATGTAACCTGCCTTCCCTTCTGTACTAGTTTTTTCACCCAAACTGTTGGGGTGACCAACAGGATTCTTGGTTTGTTTTTCCCTGCTCTTTTCAGAAGGCAAAAGGTACTTTTTGGGGTACATGAATATTCATGGTAATATTGTCCATAATAGCCAAAAAGCAGAAACCATTCAAATGTCCATCGGCTGAAGAATGATTGAACAAAATGTGGTATGTCCACACAATGAAATATTGTTCAGCCACAAAAAGGAGTCAAGTTCTGATACGTGCTACACTGTGGATGAACTTTGAAACGTTATGCTGAGATAGAGCAGCCAGTCCCCAAAGACCACATGTTGTATGAGTCCACCTCTGTGGAAAAGAAATTACATGGAAATGTCCAGAATATGGGGGCCTATGGAGATAGTGGTTTCCTTGGGCTGAGGAACTTGGAGCAGGGGCAATGGGGAGTGGCTGCTAAATGGTACGAGGTGGGGCTCCTGGGTGGCTCAGTTGTTAAGCATCTGCCTTTGGCTCAGGTCCTGGGATCTAGCCCTGCATCGGGCTCCCTGCTCAGCGGGAAGCCTGCTTCTCTCTCTCCCACTCCCCCTGCTTGTGTTCCCTCTCTCTCTGTCTCTCTCTATCTGTCAAATAAATAAAATCTTAAAAAGAAAAAAAAGAAAGAAATGGTACAGGGTTTCTTTTAAAGGTGACAAAATGTCCTAAAGCTGGCTGTGGTGATGGTTGTATAACTCTGAGAAGATACCAAAATCCATTGAATTGCACACTGTAAAAGTGTGAATTGTACAGTACATTAACTGTATGTCAGTAAAACGGTTGGAAATGAATAAGGAGAAGCCACTAGTAGGGTTTGGAGTATTGGAGATGGGAAGCCTCAGCTGTGTTTGTACCTCTTGGTGTCGTCTTGGGACCAGAACTGAGTATCAGCACAAAGGGTGAGAGAGGGAGCCTACACTGGACACCAGGGGCTGGAGCCAGTCAGGATTCAGTAGATGAATGAACAGGTACTGAAGTTGCTGATTCTTTTTTAATGCCCAGTTAGTGAGCGGGAATGAAAAAGGGTTTGGCTTAAGCCTTAGGATGTGGATCCAGGAAGGGCTTTTCGATGGTGGCCCAACACGATTTTGTATTAAGGCTTTAGTGGAACCAACACTATGGGGGTATATTTGCACATCTCTTATCCCTCAGAGAGCACCACCTCTGGGGTCTCATTTGAGGCCTTGGTGCAGTTAGATTGAGGGGTTGAGAGTGGGAGGCTCTCATCTCGTACTCAGCATGGAAACCTGGAATGAATAAGGAAACCAGACGGACCTAGAAAATGTAATCTCCTGTTGTAGCAGGTAGCATTTAAATTAAATGCAAAGATTTTTCTAGCAGCAAAGCTCACAAAACACTGCACTGAGTCACCTCTGGAAGAGCTGGAAACTTTAATGTATGAGGACACCTGGGAATTAGATGCAACCAGTTATGGGACTGCGATGTGGATTATTTGACTTCTGGAAAGCCCACTGCCAGTGGAGGCTGGGATCTCACCTGTTGCAAGATCAAGTTCAGATGTGATCTGGTGGGTTGAACAATCAACTATGTCATTTCAATCAAGTCTTAAACCAACGACTGTTACATTAGTCAATCGTGTTATGACGAATTGATGGTGTTAGGCCGGGGCAAGCCATCTGCCTTGTAAATCGAAGTGTCAGCAAGGACCGTTTTGAAAGAAACTGTGTGGCCATCTTTCATTTTCCCTGTCATTTCTGTCTTTCAGTTCAACTGCTCTTGAGCCGAAGAACCAGTGTGGTCCCAGTCTGGTCTCAACTCCCATGCCTTTGCAACTTGACTGGCATAGGGCCTGGGAAAGACAATGGCTCAGGCTAAACCATTCTGATAAATTCATGCTGAGCTAGACTTGACTAAGTTATTTAGCATGTTGCATTTTAAAGGAGAAAGTCAGTTATCTTAAGGAACAATTTAATGACCCCACACCTCATTGCGGTAGAATCTTTTTGTTTTGTTTCATATTATTTTAGGTAGGTGGACTTTCTGGATGCTTCTTAACTGCCACCGGTAGATAGATCAGTGCATCTCCAATGTACATAGGAACCACCTGGGGATCTTGTTAAACTTGACTCTAATTCAGTAGGTCTGGCCTGGGGCCTGAGATTCTGCATCTCTAACAAGCCCCCGTGGGACACTAACACAGCTCATGGGGGACTACCATTTAAATAGAGGGCCTGCGTGACCACCAACCCACATTCAGCAATACTAACGCACTCAGGAAGGAGCTGAGTTGCTCTTCCTTGGAGCCCCCTTGATACACTCTACAGCCCTCCGGTATAGCACTTAAAACATCATATTGCAATTATTCGCTTAGGGGCCAGCTTCTCTGCTGCTCCGAGAACTCCGCCACAGCACCAACTGTGTCTTCCTCAGCTCACTGGGTTGTGCCTCTGCTCAACTTAGCGCTGTGCTTGGCACAGAGGAGGCGCTTGGTGTTGGATGGGCAGCCGACGCAGCCCTGTCGGTGATCGGAGGAGACGCCGCACTCTCGCAGGGCACTTCCGTTTCCACTTGGCCACGTGGTGTAATCCAGTGCTTCTCAACCCTGAGGGCAGATCAGCGGAATTTTAAAAACACCGACTCCCAGGTGCACTCCACGTTCCGATTTCATTGAACCGTTTGGGGACCTGTATATGAATGGTTTCAAAAGCCTTCCAGGCCCTTATGAGTCCATGATAAAAAGACAAATACCCAACTAAAAAATGGGCAAAAGATCCGGGCATTTTTCCAAAGGAGATATACAAATGGCCGATGAGTATATGAAGAGAAATGCAAAGTCATTAGTCATTAGGGAAAGGCAAATCAAAGCAAATCAAAGCCACAATGAGCTATTCCTTCACACCTAATAGGATAGCTGTCGTAAGAAACAAAGCACAAAGAAGGTGCAGTGAAGATGTGGAGCAATCAGAACCCTCAGACACTGTGGTGAGAATGTGAAATGGTGCGGCTCCTTTGGAAAGCAGTTTGGCAACTGATCAATGAATTAGAAACGGAGTTGCTGTATGACACAGCAATTTCACCCCTCGGTGTATGCCCGAGAGAACTGAAAACATGTATTCCCACAAAAACGTGGACATGAGTGTTCATAGTAGCATTATCCATAATTGCTGAAAAGTGGAAACAACCCAAATGTTCATCACCTGACAGCTAGACACGTAGAATGTGGTACAGCTGCACAATGGACCATTGTCTAGCCATAAAAAGGAACGAAGTACCGTCACATGAACCTCAGAAACGCTGTGCCAAGTGAAAGAAGCAAAAGACCACATATTGTCTGATTCCATTTATATGAAACCTCCAGAAGAGGCAGATCCATAGGGACAGAAGTAGGTTGGTGGCTGCCAGGCCATGGGGGAGGGAGGAAATGAGAGATATGGGCTTTCTTTTTGGGGTGATAATAATATTTTAGAATTAGTGGTGATAGTTGTGGGACATTATGACTATACTAAAAGCCACTGAATTGTCCACTTTAAAATGGTCAGAAAAATGGATTTTTTAAAAAGACTTCATTCATTTATTTGTCAGAGAGAGAGAGCACGAATGAGAGAGCACAAGCAGGGGGAGCTGCAGGCAGAGGGAGAGGGAGAAGCAGGCTTCCCGCTGAGCAGGGAACCCCATGGGGGACTCGATCCCAGGACCCTGGGATCATGACCTGAGCCGAAGGCAGACGTGTAGCTGACTGAGCCACCCAGGCGCCCCAAAATGATGGATTTTTTAAAGTAGGCTCTACACCCAATGTGGGCCTCAAACTCACGACCCTGAGATCAAGAGTCACCAGCTCTACAGACTGAGCCAGCCAGGCACCCCCAGAATGGTGGATTTTAAGTTCTGTGAATTTCATCTTAAAAAAAAATAAAAAATCGGAAGCTTCGCAGGAGAGTCCGAGCAGCCAGGTTTGAGAAGTCCTGGTGTCAGGAAACCTGGGGTATGTGCTCCAACGTTTGCCGTCGAGAAGAGGATGCTGTGGACCAGACATTCTCAACTTCTTCTTCTTTTTTTTTTTTTTAAGATTTTATTTATTTATTCGACAGAGATAGAGACAGCAAGCGAGAGAGGGAACACAAGCAGGGGGAGTGGGAGAGGAAGAAGCGGGCTCATAGCGGAAGAGCCTGATGTGGTGCTCGATCCCAAAACGCCGGGATCACGCCCTGAGCCGAAGGCAGACCCTTAACCGCTGTGCCACCCAGGCGCCCCAGACATTCTCAACTTCAAATGCACCTTGGAATGACCCAGGGAACTTTAAAAATGCCAGTGCCTGGGTATCCCCCCACACCCTACAAAAGAGTCTGATTTGATTATTCTGGGGACAGCCTGGACAGACTCCCCAGGAATTTCTAACAGGCAGCCGAGGTGGAGACCATGCTGTTCGTGAAGCTCAGGTCCCTAGATGTTAGGGACAAGAGGCTCACCGAGAGAGCTGTGAAATGCCCTTTGTGAGCTCTGTGCGCAGAGATCCGGGGTCAGGAGGCCCGGGGCGAGGCCCGGGAGGCTTTAGTATTAATAAGCTCCCTGGTGAGGCCAGTGCAGGTGGTCTGGACCAACCTTCGAGAAACAGGGCTTTGGAGGAGGCTTCTCAAATTTAATGTGCACGCAAGTCATCTGGGACCTTATTAAAATGCAGCTTTTGCATTGGTTCTGCAAGTCTAAGCAGCTTGCAGATGCTGCCAGGGATACGGGTCTGTAGACCACCACCGTTCGAGTCTCAAGGCTACAGAGCCCTGGTTCTCAAAGTGGGGTGCCCGGACGGGCATCTGCATCACCTGGGAACTTTGATTCTGAGGAGAGGAAGGCTGTGAAGACGGGGTGTAGGAGAGGGATGGTGGGAGCTTCTGAGGGTTCATGAGGTCTTCAGCTCAGGATGGTGGCAGAAAGAAGGGCCCGTTCAGGAAGAAGGGCAGTGGGGGGGGGCAGTCACAGTAGGGGGTGGGGCTGCGTTTGTGGCAGGAGTGGATTTGTGAACCCGGGCCTCTTGTCTTCTCTGCATTCCTGCTACAGCTCAGGGCACCTGCCTTCCCAGGCCCCCAGACCCCTTGGGAAAGCTGTACACCCGCCCACCCATTTACACTGAGGTGTTAGGGAATTAATGTGTTACTTGGTCCAGGGTCATTTACATTTAAAAAGTGGCTTCCAGGAGAAAGCACTAATTCTAAAGTGGAATTTTAAGCTTTAGGGTTCCTGGATAGGAAGCTGCCTGGACTTCCCATCACACTTCCTCCATGCGAGGGAGGGGGGCATCTGAATGTGGCTCCGCCTGCAGCTTTCCCTGGGGAAGGCTAGCAGGGCCCCCTCCCTGGGCGCTGGCCTGGAGATGGGAGCTGAGGAATTCCCCATCTGCTTGGCTGCCTCCTGGAATCTCTCACAGCCCCATCCTCTGTGGGAGAGAGGCAGCAATTAGCATAACTGGAACAGAAAGTCTCTGTCTACATTCCAGACTGTGGGATTCAGGCCTCCCCCAGAGACATGCTAATTATGTGGAAGGGACCCTGGGTGCCTGTTGGCACCCATCCTGGCTCAAATGTTGCTGCTGCCGGAAAATAGGCCAGGTGTAGGTAAACCTGCGGCTCAGGCTTGTGCATCGATGAGCCCCCTTCTCATCCAGGAAACCTGCGGCTGCTCCAGCCCCTTGAGTTCTCTCAATATCTTCCTCCTCCGAATTTCTACAGCCTTTTGTGGTCAGGAAAACATGCTTGCTCTTGGCATGAATGTTTTCCATCACCTCACCCATGATCGGCTCTCCTCTCCATCTGGACTTTAGTTCCTTCACAGGGGACCTTGTTTTATACTTAATTAACCAATCAACCAATCAATGGTTATAAAGAAGCCGCTTGCCAAGCACTGTGCGAAGATCAATAAGGTACCATCTGGACTGAGGCGTGACCAGCCTCATTGGGGATGCAGGGTATAGAGCTGAGTGAACAGTTACATACCAGTGGTCAATAGAGGACTGCATCGGATGCTCTGGGGACATTAAGGAAGGGGTGTGGAAACGTACCCGGGAAGGAGAGGGGGAGGTTTGGGGGAAGCCTTCCCAGAAGAGGTGACATTTGAACATTCTTAAGGATGAGGAGGGGTTTATCAGGCAGGTGTTACAGGTGGGGAAAAGCATCTATGAGGTCATGTGATGGGAAACAGTTTTGGGTTTTCCTAGGACCATAGATAGGCAGCTGAGGTGGCTGGACCATGGGCCCACTGTGAGAGGGACAGAAGACAGAATGGAGAGGTGAGCAGGCTGGGTCCTAAAAGATTTTATCTTCCAAGCTAAATTGTTTGGAGATGAACTTAAGGGCATGGATTTTTATAAGAGGGTGATGTTGTCAGAGCTGTGTTTTAGAAAGTGAGGGCCACAGTATAGAGGATGGACTGGAAATGGGGAGGCCAGGAAGGCGTCAGAGTGCTGAGGAATGAGACCAGGAAGAAGGCAGTGAGAGAGGGGGGCATCTGGGGTGACACAGCCCAGCGGCAGGGAGGAGCCTGGGCACATGGTAGTGCCATGGGAATCGGGACAGGGATGACAGGGATGAGGACAAGTTCCATTCTAGACACAGAAGAGCTGAGGTGCCCAAGGGCAGACTGGCCTCAAGGGGGGGGGGTCCTGGAGTGAAGGAGAGGGATCGGATGGAGAGATCCAGATGTTGGAGCTGGAGTACCCTATGGCTCGGGGAAGATGGTGACGACGAGCCTGGCTGAATTTGAATCCTCGCTTTGCCTCTTACTAGTTGCATGAACTTGAGGAGGACGTGATCTACAAGCTGTCTGTGTGTTGCTTTCCGCTCTCGTGAAAAAGGGATCAAAGTCCTACTTTGCCAAATTGCGGGAGGACTGAACAAGGGAATACGGTAGGGTGCTTAGCACTGCATCGGGGACATCGAGGCACTTGGTAGTTTTAAGTCACCAGGGAGGTGGAAGTGGAAGCCGGGTGTGGGTAAAATGGCCCGGGGGAGAATGAGGCATGTGCCAAAGAAGAGACTCGAGAACAGAATCTCCAGGGAGCCAGCAGCCAACCAGCTAGGACAGTGCAGTCCGGGGGACCAAGGTGCGAGAGAGTGACTGTCCAAGAGGCCAGATATCACAGGGGATTATGAAATGAAGGGAGAGACTGTTGCTTATCAGGCATGAGATTACCAGTGATTTTCGAGCACTTCCATGGAGCGGGAAGTGAGTGTGCATAATGTTTGCGAAAAACTTTTTATAAAGGGTAGGAGGCTTTAAAAATGAAGCAAAAGGAGGAACAGGTACGGGGAAGATTCCTTTCTCTCTCTCGCTCTCTTTCTTTTTTTTTTAAGATTTTAAAATTTTATTTATTTGAGAGAGGAGAGAGAAAGCACGAGCAGTGTGGAGCCCGACAGGGCTTGATCCGAGGACCCCGAGATCATGACCTGAGTTGAAGTCAGACGCTTAATCGACTGAGCCCCCCAGGTGCCCCAGGGAAGTTTTCTCTTTTAAGACAGATTTTGTACATACCTCTCTCCTTTCACTTTCCACATTGTACTGAGATTGTCTGCCTCCCTGCTCGTCTCAGCACCCCCTCACCCTATGGGGAACCGGGGTTGTCGGTTACTTATGTGTCCTCCCCTCAGACAGTGAGGCACGCACGAGCTATGCCTGCATGGCGTGGGTTTGCCAGCACCCATCCCAGTGCTCGGCACGATGCAGGCACTCAGTACGTGTGTCTTGAGCCGGCTATGGGAGCAAGATGTTGGATGAAGACTCCTGTTTCCAGACACTGCATACCTGGGGAGACCTGCGCATGTCTGGGGATTGGAGCTGCAAGGCATCTGGTGATTCTATTTCTGAAAATTTTAAAAAAGATTTTGTTTATTTATTTGACTTAGAGAAAGAGAGAGCACAAGCAGGGGGAGTGGCAGAGCGAGAGGAAGAAGCAGACTCCCCGCTTAGCAGGGAGCCCGATGTGGGGCTCGATGCGGGGCTGGATCCCAGGACCCAGAGATCATGACCTGAGCCGAAAGCAGATGCCCAGCCGACAGAGCCACCCAGGCGTCCCCGCATCTAGTGATTCTAGCATGATGGAGAAAAATGACCAAAGAGCAAAAGGCTCTGAGTTTGCTCTGATCACATACTGAGGCCAGTGCAAGCCCAAGCATGACCACGGCACCTACGTAGACCCAGAGTGGCTCACCCATTTGTTCCTGGAACTGCTGTGGGTCGTGCCAAGGGTGTGCTAAGTCTTGTCCCGACTGGGTCACAAAAAGTCTTGACAGGAGGCAGAGTCATGGCGTGGATTTCCTAAGTGGGTGCTGTGGTAAAAAGGCTCTGACCTGTTGCAGTGTTCTGCTCGTCACTGGTGTCTGCAATTGTCCCACTCTCTGTGAGTGTGACTTGCAGGGCAGGGACACCGAAGGTGATGCGGTCGCCTTGGCCTCCTCACCTGGAAAGTCACTGAGTCATTCCAGCTCCCGAGGCCTCTGATTCTGCTTCATTTTGAGATCCGTTCCTGAGATTGGGTTTTGGTAGGAAGAGCGTGGAAGGGTGTTAAGCCTGTGAAAGGAAAGAAGGGTGGTGGGCTAAGAGATGGGAGGTTATGGCTTTGGGAGAGCAGCTGCCTACCCCCCTGCACTCACATCACTTCCTGTCCCCTGGAGGAGTCAGGATGACCGCAGCCATGAGATACCCTAATGATCAAAGCAAGTTCTTGGTGATTCTAAGTTCACGCGGAGCGACAGGCACGGGATCCAATGGGAAGCAGCAGTCTGGACTAGACCAGGTCAGACCCGCCCTGAAAACCACCCAAAGTCCCGTGAGGTGGTCTCAGGACTCCCTGGGACCATTCTTTCTAGGACCTGCTCATTGGATCTGCTCTGGCCTGGACAGCCTCTCGTTCTCCCCTGTGCCCAGGTAATCCAGGGCCAGAGCAGACCTCGCCTGTGGGGAGGGAAGGCAATCACCTGGGAATCCGTCCTCGCCCATGCCTCTCCCGGATCTACAGCAAAAGCGTGCAAGGAACGTCTCTCTGCCCTTGGTGCCGTGACAGTGCTAACCCATGAGGGCCTGGTTTTGAGTCTGAGTGGATAGAGCAGAGATTCTGAGAGACCTTTGTTCCTTCTTCTCTTTGACCTTGAGGGTTCAGGCAGAAGAGCAGAGAGGAGGATGCGTCCCAGGCTCTGCTGTCCTTAACTTTGCATGGAGCCTGTGTTTCTGCTGCCCTTGCGCCTCTCAGCGTGCCTAGCATTGGGCTGGACAAACAGATGTTGCCCCTAAAATACTTACTGATGGACTAAATTCATTGTAAACGGCAAACACAGAGTGGTTTTTCGCGTTTCTATAATTACGTACATTGAGATCTGCCACTTCAGCTCGATGCTGAAGGAAGACGTTCAAATGAGCTGTTTGCACAGTGGGAGCTTTCATGCCTGGGTCCCTCTTCTGCAGCGGGATGTACTCCCAGACCCCCTCCGTCTGCCACACCGCAGAGCCCAGACATCCCAAGGCAGCCTTGGTCCCCTTCTGGTTCTGATCACGCAGTGAGAGTGTGTTTTGTGCCTCGGTCAGAGTTTGCTCTAAGAAGTGGTTTTTGCATCTTGAAGAGGAGGAGACCCTTTCTGATGCATTGTCATCAAGGAGGCTTGAGAGGGTGAGGAAATTCTAGCATCTTTGGAGTCTGTTTTTAACTTTCAGTGGAAATACTACACTCTGAAAAGGGGAGGCAGTGAGCTTTCACAGGAAAAGCTGTGAACTTGGAGTCAGAAGGCCTGAGGAGTTCTGCCCCTGAAGGTCCATGGATGCTTTGCTCCCTGGGCCTCGGTTTTCTCATCTATAAAATGGGGATGAGAATACTTAACCTTGCCCTTCACAGGCTGGTTTTGAGGATCTGATGAGATAGAAAGATGAAGGAACTTTAGAAGCTGCCACACGCTGTGCTGAGAAGAGGGGTGGTTCTTCAGATTATGAGCCAGCTGGCACTGGAACCGCCAGATATCTGCTCGATCAAACCACGCGGGCCTGCAGGGTGTGTGGGGTGCATGTGGTGGGGCACTCTCTCGGCTCCATTTGGGGCCGTCTACCTGGCCCACAGTTGGCTGTCTTGTGTCTCTTGCCCATTTTGCCCCACATGAGAGCCAGTGGGGGCTTCAATGCTGGAAATGCGTTCCCAGTTCCTGCCATGAGCAAACCAAGCTTTCCCAGGGCTGCATTCTGAGCCCCCCCAGGAGGGCATTGCTGGAAAGGATGAGGGCCTGACCTTCATCTCTGGGACAGTGATAACCTTCATAGCCAGTCAGGCATTTTACTGCTCCAACAGGGACGGCATGATCGGAATCCAGCCCACCTCTTTGCAGCACTGCCCAGTGTTGAAGGATATACGAGGGAAGACCAGGAATCACGCACAGGACAGTGAGGCCTGTGGACTTGGAATGGGACACACTTCTAGAAATTCTCCTGCGGTTGAGAGGCAGCTGAGCTGAGAAGGGCTGAAGATCTGGAGTTCTCATTGGAAATGGGACAGGCGCGGCTTATAAGCCCGTAGGCATCATCTTGCACAACCCTCTTATGGGAAGCAAGCCAGTGCCAGAGGAGGGGGTTGTGGCTTCCTTGGGTGCTCTCTCTGAGTGGTGGCTGAGCCCAAATGTTGGCATCAGGACTGTGGAATTTAGATTTAAAAAATGATCAGTTTCCCACAGAGAGCCATTTTGAACTGGGGTGTAAGAATCAACAACACAGGATTCTTGCTCTTCGGAAGCTTGCAAGAAAGGATAGTCGATAGAGCCTCCTGTAGTTATGACCCGCGGTGGACTGCGGCAACCGCTGCTAGACAGGCCCTGACAGCGTGACGAGTGTTTAGTGTATTGCTATGGCCTGAACCATAGTTTGTGTCCCCCCGCCCCAGATTCCTATGTTGAGGCTTCATCTCCAATGTGGTGGTGTTGGGAGGTGGGGCTTTGGGGAGGTGATGAGGTCATGAAGGTGGGGCCCTCAGGAATGGGAACCGTGCTCTTGTGAAAGAGATCCCACAGAGCTCCCTGGCCCCCTCCCCCCAGCGAGGATACAACAAGAAGTCTACAGCCCAGAAGAGGACCCTCACTCGACCATGCTGGTACCCTGATCTTGGATCTCCGGCCTCCAGAACCGTGAGAAGTATATTTCTATTGTTTATACATGTTTGTGTAAGCTACCCAGTCTCTGGCATTTTGTTACGGTAGTCCAGATGGACTAAGGTATTGTCAGGAGAGCCCCAGAAGTCTGATGGGTGATGGGGAGCTGTACCAGCCCAGGGCTGAGGGGCCACACCTGTGGTCATGTGTCTATACAGAGCCCCACATTTTTTTACCACTCTGGGCTGGTAGCCTGAGAGCATCATCACGTCAGTCTGGCCAGTCTGTTTTGAGATCGGCAAACAGCTATGACGTGGTCCATATCAGATGCGTGCCAAAGCTGACTAGCTGCCCTGGCTAGCTGTTACCCCAAGGGACACCAAGCCTGCCTCCTCTGACTTGGACTAGCCCGTACTCTAAACGTGAGTCCCTCCTCCTTAAAAAGGGGAAAGAAAAAGAGAAGCCATCAGAAGCAGCTCCTTCCCCTTCCTGGTCACCAAAGCCGCCTCTGTTTGCTGCACCCTTCTGTCCTTCTCTGTGTCATGATGGAACTTGCGTCCATTATCTGTCTCCTCCTGGGTAACTGACTCCCAACACCTGTGCCCTGGATTTCACCAATGACCAACCCCATCAGTCCCCTCCCTCCCTCAGAGGAAAGGCTGGATGTGCAGATGGTCCCCCGGGCTGCTGCCGCTAGGGAAGGGCTGGCAGAACACTGGCCAAGGAGCCGGCATCCCAGGAGGGAAGATGCCCACCGTGTCCCAGGGACTAGCTTCAGGCAACAGACCGACTGGAAGGGATGCGAGGCCCATGATGGGAGGGAGAGGCAGAGATGAGGCTCCAAAGTTGATACGAGCCAGTGCTCCCCTCCCTCGGTGGGTAGACCAGAAGTCAAGGATGAGGATGGCACCTTCACACTGCTTCGGTGGGGGCATGACGGCTTGGCTGTTGGTGGAATGGCTTCTTAAACTTCCTCACGGGCTTTGAGCAAAAAACCCAACATCTCCCTGCTGTTTACAGTTTTGAGCAGCCGGGATAGCTCTTTGCAAGACTGGCTCGTGGTCTTCACTTTTTGAGCTCATTCTCTGTCCTACGTTTGCCTTGATGTTCCTCTTCCTCCTACCTGCCTCACCATTTCCTAGTCCACCTGGAGGGGGCCTCCTCACTTCTGTCTCAAGGGACAGACGTCTGCCCAAAGGTTTGGCTCTAACAAGGCTCCCTCCCTATCTCTTTCTCTTTCACAATGTTCCTATAGCATCAGGGCCCTTGTAGGCATTCTAGCATCCTGTTACTCCCCAGGCCAAAGGTGTTTGGAAGCTCCTTCACCTCCAGGGGACCACTGTGAAGCTCCGCACGTGGGAACCTGGTGCTCTCCATGGTCACCTCCCCCCATTTCCGGCTCATCTACAGCCCATGCTCCCCTCCTTCAGCTACTCACTTCTTGCTGCCCTCAGCGGGTGTGTCCTATGCACACATCATCACTCACACACGCAGGCTCTTCTTGTCTGGAATGCTCTCCTTGGGATCGAAACCCGATTTTTCCATTGGCAAGGTGTGTTGCCTGGGGTGGGTCCCATTCTCTCTCTGAACCCCAGTTTCCCCCTCAGAGGGGTTGAACCAGATGAGCTTCACTGGAGTCCCTTTCAGCAGTGACATCCTTGAACTTTGGGATGAGTTGCCGAGCCACTGGAGGACAGAGATTCTGCCTGTATACACATTTGCGTCCCTGACCCCAGCAACATAGAAACCACTGCCTAGATCTGTGTTGATTTTGTTACTGGGACAGTCGGCCTCACTTTAGTGACAAAAGGTCTCTCTGCTGGCATGGGTCTGGAGTTTGCTGTGGGCGTCCTTGTCTCTTGGGCTGTATATCAGTCAATAGGATGTGTACGTATAGAGATTATTTTAAGGAATTGGCATATGGAATTGTGGAGACTAGCAAGCCTGTCAGCAGGGTAGGCCTGCAGCCTGGAAGCCCAGGGAGGGGCAGCCGCTCAAGTCCAAAGGCAATCTGCTGGTACAATTCCTTCTTCCTGGGGGAGGTTAGTCATTTTTTCTATTAAGGCCTTCAACTGATTGGATGAGGCCCACCCATATTGGGAAGAAAATCTGCTTTACTCAGCATCTACTGATTGAAATGTTAATCTCATCTAAAAAATATTTCCACAGAAACATCTAACATAATGTTTGGCCAAATAACTGGGTGGTATGGCCCAGCTAAGTTATCACATGAAATCAACCCCCACACACAGGTTATCCTGCTCTTCCCGGCCCTGGAGGCTGGTATGCCCAGATCCTCCCACTGAGTGCAAAACGTGTCCCAGAGGAACGGCAAGAAGGCATTGTTCTGGGAGAGCATGTGGAGAACCCGTCCCTGGGCAGTTGCTGGCAGTGACAGCTGACCTCTGAGCAAAGCATCTTCAGTGCCAGTGACCATAGGATCTGCAAGCTCATGCCCTGCACTTGGTCTTTGTGTCCCACTTTCCTCGTCCATTAACAAGGTGATTATCTGTGGGACTAACTATGACAATAAGATGTGAGTGCCTGTCATATAACAGATGCCACATAAAGGCCACTCGAAAAATGTCAGTTTTCTTGTTTCCTTCTTCCCTCTCTTTCCCTCCCTATTCTATCCCAGGGGAGACGGTTTTCCTTTGACCCAGTGATAAGGGTTGAGACAAGTAATCTTCCTTGCTTTGTGGGGCAGATATTTTTCTAGGTCCATCTCTCCAGTTGGGTGTAGCCTTTTGGGGCTCCAGCATAAAGTGTCCTTTCTGACCACGCCTCTTGGGACAGTCTTAGGTTTTGTTTCCATATTGCGCAGTTTCACAGCCTTTTCCACCAATCTCTGTCAGCTATTGTCCTAATTATGTGCGTGAGAGTGAGTGCTTCTATTGTCTGGCCTTGCTGGCCAGAATGTAACTCACTCATTTCAGGAATTTTTTCCCTCCTCTTAACAACCCCGTTAAGTGACTCAGACCCAGGAGAAGTCATGAGTGAGTAAGACATCATTGGTAAAGTACAAGGGCTCGGTACCATCACCATGGAAGGGATGTTCTTTCTTCTGTGACCTTCTATTTACCTTAAGTAAGAAGAACAAAACCAAAAGAGACAGAGGCACTGTCTCATCTGCCCAGATGTTTTGCTCAGGGGTAATTGCTTCAGCCTGACTTTGCAAACCGCTTTGCAGCGGAAAGTAGAACAGATCGGGCAAATAGAAGCTCCAAAGTAAATAAGATAATGGTTTAATGACCTCAAGCTTGTCTTGAATGAGCCAGTGGGTGATAAGTTTCCACATTACCTCTGACAGGTAAGGTTGGTCGGCAAACATGTTAAATAGGGAGGAGAAGAGCATTCAAGTTTCCATCATCAAATATTTGCAGCAGAGTTGGCCCTTGAACAACACAGAGGTGAAGGGCACTGACCCTTAGCTCAGTCAAAAATTCATGTATCACTTTGGACTCCCCCAAAACTTAACTACTAATAGCCTACTGTTGATCAGAAGCCTTCCTGATAACATAAACAGTTGACTAACACATATGCAACGTATGATCTACTGTATTCTCACAATAAAGTAAGCTGGAGGAAAGAAGATGTTAAGAAAATCTTAAGAAAGAGAAAATACATTTATGGTACTGCGCTGTATTTACTGGAAACTTCTCCCCCCACCTTATGCGGGCCTGTGCAGTTCATAGTTGTTCAGCTATAGTTGATTTTGTGGAATATACCACCAAGTGCTAGAGAAGAGGTGCCAGGGAATAATGGACGTCAGCCCACTGACGGTGGCCACTTGCTACGGCCAAGTGTGCCAGGCACATGCTCAGGGTGTGCACTGCTGCCCTGGGAGTAGACCTGGCCTGCCCATTCTAGGTTCTGGGCTCAGGGTCTGTCCTTGGAGGGCTGCCTGTGGCCTTGAACAAAAGCATCACCCATTTGCGTGGAACTGCACACCAATGAAGCAATTCCAAACTCAGGGTTGAGGCATGTAGCATTAGAATCCCAGGGGAGCTTGTTGAAAACACACACACACACACACACACACACACACACACACACACACACACACACATTTCCCCACTGCATGTGGTTCTGACTTGGCAGGCCTGCGTTGTGGCCAGGAACCTGCGGGTTTCCAGATCTTGCCAGGTGATTCTGCCGCAGAGCCAGGTTTAGGAAACAGCCTTAATCCAGTGTAGAGTGATTGGAGATGGAGCACGGGCTTCCCCACCAGCCCCCTTTCTGTTCCCTCTCTGATCACGGTTCTCCACTGTTCTTGGCCTCTACACTATATATGTGGGTACTTGTGCTCTCAAGAGTGTGTGGTTATCAGATGTCCTGCCCCCTCTTCTCGCAATGAAAGACATTCTCACACTACCCTTACCTCCCCAGTTTTGAGGAATTAATTAGATAATTAATGATTAACAATAAACAATTATTTATAAAAAATCAAAAAGTACTTAATACCTTGTTTAATTACTTAATAATTAAGTAATGATTTGTTAATTGCTTGCTTTGTTTATTTTTTATTTGTTTTTTATTTAAATTCAACTAACAAACATATAATATATTATTAGTTTCAGAGGTAGAGGTCAGTGATTCATTAGTTTTATATAATACCCAGTGCTCATTACATCAAGCTCCCTCCTTAGTGTCCATCCCCCAGTTACCCCATCCTCCCCGTTACTCCATCCCCCCATCCACTTCCTGCCCAGCAGCCCTCAGTTTTTTGTTATGATTGAGAGTCTTTTATGGTTTGTCTCCCTCTCTGATTTTGTCTTGCTTTATTTTTTTCTCTCTTCCCCTACGATCCTCTGCCTTGTTTCTTAAATCCCACATATCAGTGAGACCATATGATAATTGTTTTTCTCTGATTGACTCATTTTGCTTAGCATAATACCCTGTAGTTCCATCCACATCATTGCAAATGTCAAAACTTCATTTTTTTTTTTTGGCTGAGTAGTATTTCATTGTATATAAATATACCACATCTTCTTTATCCATTCATCTGTTGATGGACATCTGGGCTCTTTCCATAGTTTGGCTACTGTGGACACTGCTGCTATAAACATTGGGGTGCAGGTGCCCCTTTAGATTCCTATATTTTGTATCTTTGGGGTAAATCCCCAGTAGTGCAATTGCTGGGTTGTAGGGTAATGCTATTTTTTAACTTTTTGAGGAACCTCCATACCATTTTCCAGAGTGGCTGCACCAGCTTGCATTCCCACCAACAGCGTAGGAGGGTTCCTCTTTCTCCACATCCTCACCAGCATTGTTTTCTGACTTGTTAATTTTAACCATTCTGACAGGTGTGAGGTGGTATCTCATTGTGGTCTTGATTTGTATTTCCCTGATGCCAAGTGATGTTGAGCATTTTTTCATGTGTCTGCTGGCAGTTGGATGTCTTCTTTGGAGAAATGTCTTCTGCCCCTTCCTTGTTTGGATTCTTTGTTCTTTGGGTGTTGAGTTTGATAAGTTCTTTATAGATTTTGGATACTAGCCCATTACCTGATATGTCATTTGCGAATATCTTTCTCCCATTCTGTCAGTTGTCTTTTGGTTTTGTCGACTCTTTCCTTTGCTGTGCAAAAGCTTTTTATCTTGATGAAGTCCCAGTGGTTCATGTTTGCCCTGGTTTCCTTTGTTTTTGCAGACGTGTCTAGCCAGAAGTTGCTGCGGCCAAGGTCACAGAGGTTGCTACCTGTGTTCTCCTCTAGGATTTGGAGGGATTCCTGTCTCCGATTTAGGTCTTTCATCCATTTTGAGTCTATTTTTGTGTGTGGTGTAAGGAAATGGTCCAGTTTCATTCTTCTGCATGTGGCTGCCCAATTTTCTCAACACCATTTGTTGAAGAGACTCTCTTTTTTTCACAGGATATTCATTCCTGCTTTGTCGAAGGAGGATTAGTTGACCACAGAACTGAGGGTCCATTTCTGGGTTCTCTGTTCTGTTCCATTGATCTATGTGTCTGTTTTTGTTCCAGTGCCATACTGTCTCGATGATTACAGCTTTGTAATAGAGCTCGAAGTCCGGAATTGTGATGCCCAGGTTTGGTTTTCTTTGTCAACATTCCTTTGGCTATTCAGGATCTTTTCTGATTCCATACAAATTTGGGGATTATTTGGTCCAGCTCTGTGGAAAAAGTTGATTTTGATAAGGACTGCATTGAATGTGTAGATTGCTCTAGGTAGCACAGACATTTTAACAATATTTGTTCTTCCAATCCATGAGCATAGGACTTTTTTCCATTGCTTTGTGTCTTCCTCAATTTCTTACACGAGTGTTCTGTAGTTTTCTGAGTACAGATACTTTGCCTCTTTGGTTAGGTTTATTCCTAGGTATCTTATGGTTTTGGGTGCAATTGTAAATGGGATCGACTCCTTAATTTCTCTTTCTTC
>NC_048231.1:82227409-82230160 GCF_002007445.2 Ailuropoda melanoleuca
AGGCTTTATTTGCTGTTCTTTCTCCAGCTCCTTTAGGTGTAAGGTTAGGTTGTATATTTGAGACCTCTCTTGGTTCTTGAGAAAGGCTTGTATTGCTATATACTTCCCTCCTAGGATTGCCTTTGTTGCATCCCAAAGGTTTTGAGCAGTGATGTTTTCATTTTCATTTGTTTCCATGAATTTTTTAAATTCTTCTTTAATTTCCTGGTTGACCCATTCATTCTTTAGTAGGATGCTTTTTAGCCTCCATGCATTTGAGTTCTTTCCAAATTTCCTCTTGTGATTTCCAGTTTCAAAGCATTGTGGTCTGGGGGCGCNGCGTGGGTGGCTCAGTCGTTAAGCGTCTGCCTTCGGCTCAGGGTGTGATCCCGGCGTTCTGGGATCGAGCCCCGCATCAGGCTCCTCCACTGGAAGCCTGCTTCTTCCTCTCCCACTTCCCCTGCTTGGATTCCCTCTCTCGCTGGCTGTCTCTCTTTCTGTCAAATAAATAAATAAATAAAATCTTTTATAAAAAGATAAAAAAGCATTGTGGTCTGAAAATTTGCAGCCAGGGAATGACCCAATCTTTTGGTACTGGTTAAGACCTGATTTGTGTCCCAGTATGTGATCTATTCTGGAGAATGTTCCATGCGTACTCGAGAAGAATGTGTATTCTCTCATGTTAGGATGGAATGTTCTGAATGTATCTGTGCAGTCCATCTGGTCCAGTGTATCATTCAAAGCCCTTACTTCCCTGTTGATCTTCTGCTTAGACGATCTTCCATTGCAGTGAGGGGGATGTTATAGTTCCCTACTATTATTGTATCACTATCGATGTGTTTCTTTAAATTTGTTATTAATTGGCTTATTAAATTGGCTGCTCCCATGTTAGGGACATAAGTATTTACAATTGTTAGATCTTCTTGTTGGGTAGACCCTTTAATTATGATATAGTGTCCTTCCTCATCTCTTAGTATGGTCTTCGGTGTAAAATCTAATTTGTCTGTTAAAAGGATTGCCACCTCAGCTTTTTTTTTGATGTCCATTAGCATGGTAAATGGTTTTCCACCCCTTCACTTTCAATCTGGAGGTATCTTTGGGTCTAAAATGAGTCTGTTGAAGGCAGCATATCAATGGGTCTTGCTTTTTTATCCAATCTGATACCCTGTGTTTTTTGATTGGGGCATTTAGCCCATTTACATTCAGAGTAACTACTGAAAGATATGAATTTAGTGCGATTGTATTACCTGTACAGTAACTGTGTCTGTGTATTGTCTCTGTTCCCTTCTGGTCTATATTACTTTGGGGCTCTCTCTTGGCTTAGAGGATCCCTTTTAATATTTCTTGTAGGGCCGGTTTGGTGATCACAAATTGTTTTAGTTTCTGTTTGTCCTGGAAGCTTTTTATCACTCCTTCTATTTTGAGCAACATCCTAGACAGATAAAGTATTCTTGGCTGCATACTTTTCTCATTTAGCACCCTGAATATATCATGCCAGTCCTTTTTGGCCTCCTGCCAGGTCTCTGTGGATGGGTCTGCTGCCAATCTAATATTTCTACCCTTGTAGGTTACAGACCTCTTGTCCCAAGCTGCTTTCAGGATTTTCTCTTTGTTTCTGAGACTTGCAAGTTTCACTATCACATGTTGGGGTGTTGGTCTATTTTTATTGATTTTGAGGGGCGTTCTCTGTGCCTCCGGGACTTGAATGCCTGTTTCCATCCCCAGATTAGGGAAATTCTCATTTATAATTTTCTCCAATATACCTTCTGCCCCCCTCTTTTTTTCCTCTTCTTCTGGGATCTCAATTATTCTAATATTGTTTTGCTTTATGGTGTCACTTATCTCTTGAATTCTCCCCTGTGATCCAGTAGTTCTTTATCTCTCTTTTTCTCTGCTTCTTTATTCTGCATCATTTGGTCTTCCATATCACTAATTCTCTCTTCTGCCTCATTTATCCCAGCAGTTAGAGCCTCCATTTTTAATTGCATCTCATTAATAGCCTTTTTGATTTCAACTTGGTTAGATTTTAGTTCTTTTATTTCTCCAGAAAGGGATTCTCTAGTGTCTTCTATGCTTTTTTTTCAAGCACAGGTAGTATCTTTATAATTGTTATTCTGAATTCTAGTTCTGACGTCTTACTTATGTCAACACTGATTAGGTCCCTGGCAGTTAGTACTGCCTCTTGTTCTCTTTTTTGAGGTTAGTTTTCCTGTCTTGTCATTCTATCCAGAGAAGAATAGATGAATGAGAGAACAAAATACTAAAAGGGCAACAACAATCCTGGAGAAATATACACTAAACAAATCAAAAGAAACCCGAAACCAAAATAAATAAATAAATAAATAAATAAAAATTAAAGAATATAATCAGATAGGTGAACAGAAAAGTGCAATACACTGGCTCTTGTGTATTTTGGTCTGTTTGTTTGAAAACTATATCCCAAAATTGTAAAAAGAAAAACTTACATATGTACAAAAATAAAATTAAATACAATGAAAGTATAGAATGTAAGTGTAAAAATGAAAATTAAAAAGGATTTAAAAAAAGAATTGACAAAATAAGAAATTGGTTTTAAGAGGAAGGAGAAAAAAAATTAAAATTGAAAGACTAAAGAATCATGGGGGAAAAAGCCATGAATTCTATATACCATATTCCCCTAGCACTGAAGTTTTGCAGTTCTCAATGATGGGTTAACTTGGCTGGATGTACTTGCTGATCTTCTGGGGGAGGGGCCTGTTGTGTTGATTCTCAAGTGTATTTGCTCAGGCGGGG